>NC_090188.1:10967283-11567283 GCF_024679245.1 Pseudorasbora parva | reverse complement strand
TAATTTGTACTTTAAAAAAGTACACTTTCATGACGATATTTATAAACCCACTTTAGTGCACTTTTAATAAGTGCACTTTATAATAATATCTAATTAATTTGTACTTTAAAAAAGTACACTTTCATGACGATATTTATAAACACACTTTAGTGCACTTTTAATTAGTGCACTTTATAATAATATCTAATTAATTTGTACTTTAAAAAAGTACACTTTCATGACGATATTTATAAACACACTTTAGTGCACTTTTAATTAGTGCACTTTATAATAATATCTAATTAATTTGTACTTTAAAAAAGTACACTTTCATGACGATATTTATAAACACACTTTAGTGCACTTTTAATTAGTGCACTTTATAATAATATCTAATTAATTTGTACTTTAACAAAGTACACTTGCATGACAATATTTATAAACACACTTTAATGCACTTTTAATAAGTGCGCTTTGTAATAATATATAATTAATTTGTACTTTAAAAAAAGTACACTTTCATGACAATATTTATAAACACACTTTAGTGCACTTTTAATAAGTGCGCTTTGTAATAATATATAATTAATTTTCACTTAAAGAAAGTACACTTGTATGACAATATTTATAAACACACTTAAGTGCACTTTTTAAAAATGCACCTTGTAATAATGTCTACACCTAAATTTACTTAAACCATTTTAATTATGAGTTTGTTTCATAAAGTGCACTTATTTTACTAATGACAAAGCACATGGAAAATAAATGATTTTTTTAAAAAAATTAGTTGTCCAAATTTACATTGGTTAATGTTTTTTTCTTCAAAATTTCACTCGCTCACACTCCAGTACAACATACTGTTGAAATGTTATAACTAGCTCCTATGAACTCAACTACAAGTGTCAGTTTTCTACATAATTTGACATTGTCAATCTTTATGAGAGGAGTTGTCTAATGTACTGTAGGCTACTTTACATCTGTGTAGAATAACCTACTTTCAATATTATGTTGTTGTATGGCGATTAAACACACATTTAATTGCATTAATTCCAAGAAAAAGTTGAACAAATCTAAACCAAATTAATTTGCATTAAAATTCAGTTAAAATGGGCTACATTTAATTTTAATCAGACTCTAAACATGATTGACTTTTAGTTAGGTGAATGAGTCAAGTTCTCTGAAATACAGTCCAACTACACAGTGTGTTAGAACAACCTGAACAGAAATGGATAATTAATAAGTGATTTATAATCAACATTTAATGCACGAAATATCTTATTTTATATTTATACTTAATATTTCAATGCGCATGCGCCAAAAATACTACGTCATGATTTTGAAAAATGCGCGGTCCGCCTCCGCCATGATTGCGTCATCTCGATGCGTGAGGAAAATGAAGCTGAGAACAGACAACAGAGGAGCGAACCGTTTGGATCATTACAGATGAGACATTATATGCTACAAATAACGAGTCAAGTAAGTATATCTTGATATAAGCTCTCTTGATTTTACATTTTCACCGTAACATGGTAGCTCTCTATTACGGTGTAGTAGTTATTTAGTTTAATCGCAGATAGGATAGACGCAATATGGACTCGGGAGGTGAATTAACATTAATCATGTTTCCTATGTATCTAAGATTGTATTATTCATATTCATGTATCTAAGATTGCATTATAATAATTTCTTAAATCGGAATGTGATCGCCGGTGTGGGCATGTTCAATGAATTTGTCTGCTGTAAATACAATATTTTAATCGATCTCCTACTTTTTAAATGGACAGAAGACATTTAACGTTATATACATTTATTCCATATATTAACTTAACGTATAACAACAACAACCAGTAATGAAATAATGATTTTAATATGTTCTTTTCTTTTTGCATTTGGAGAGTAAGATGTTAAAGTACTATTTGTGTTTTTAATATTTTGTGCTTATTTTTAATTTTATTTTGTAGGATCAATACAGATGTGTTATTGGAGATCCAGTGCAAGCTGTGTGGAATCACGGAGCCATCTTGATGAGGTCAAGTTAATGTTAATTATGAATTTATGCCCAGCCATGACACTGATCACACAAGCTAAAACATAACTATCAAGTCTTTAGCTTTTAAATGCTTTGCATCTTGTCCATTTGTAAGTAATACATTCCCACTTGTGCATTTACAGATCCCCTAATCATTATATATTTTACAGGCCACACACCCAAAGGAATGGAGCCGCAGCATTGCTGTGCCAGGCGTGGTAAATACAGGAACATCCTTCATGGAGATGGGCGAGGTAAGCTGAAACTTGCAAGGCAAGATGAGGAAAATTCAAGAATACTTTTCTCAATTTACATTGGTCTTGGGTTATTTATCTATATTTAAGTTATGTTTAATTCCCTGTAAAGTAGGAATAAAAACCATTATTAAAATGTTCTCTATTTTTAAAGTCCAGTGTCAGTGAAGATGATGTGCTCAGTGGGATACGTGAAGGAACCTCTCCAATCATTCTACCCTGACGACTGAGGTAATTCATCACATAGGGGATGCAGTTGTGGTCAAAAGCTTACACACACCATGCAGAATAAACTGCTTCATCAGGGCAGTACTAGATTAAAAAGAGACAACATGCTCATTTTTATGATCCCTCTTATGGCTATTTCTTTTTTTTCTTCTTTTTTTCATACAGATACTGCTGTGTGAATATAAACTGTACATCTATCGTTTTAATTTAATTGAGCCAATTATAATAATGGATAGATCTGTTTTATAAACAAGTTTTTTCTTTGCGTTTTCTTTTTCTTTCCTCAAGGTATATCTTTTTTTGCTTTCCTGCCTCTTTGGAACATGTCCATTCACATCTACTGTGGAGAGATGATGCACCAGTTTCCTACTGATGGAGAGCTTCTGGGACATTGACATAAACAGCACTTTCCAAACAACTTGAAAAGAGTTGGTGACAAACAATTTTGTGTGCCTTTGGAGTTCTTCAGTTTTTTTTTCTTTTTTTTTTTTCATTCACTAAAGCTGGAATAAGATTTTAGAATAAACCTTTTGGTCCTAATTTTGGTGCTAGTAAAGGTTTAAGAGCTTATAAGTTCAGTAACACTTTACAATAAGATCTAATTTGTTAACGTTATTTAATGAATTGACCAACATGATCTAACAGTGATTTCTTTTTATTTATTTATTTTATTTAATTTTTTACAGTGTTTATTAATAGTTGTTGACCTTGCTTAATAAATAATAGTTCAAAGCTAGTTAATTAAATTTATAGTCATTGTTCATGCAAGTTAACAATGCATTAAATAATTAACATTTAAGATTGCATTAATAATAGAGGTGTAACAGTACACAAAGCTGACAGTTCGGGGAGGAACACTAAATATAAAAATGCTTCTTTTTTTTATTGGTTTACTGAATAAATTGTAATTGTCCTAATCTAAAGGTTTCTTAAAGAATTAAAAATATAATATAAAAAATATCTCTACTAATTATTATTATTATTATTACCTTTATTTAACCAGGAGAAAAACTCACTGAGATTAAAATGTCCTGTCCTGGCCAAGATAGCCAGCTGTGTTTGCATGTACAGTTATACATAAAAAGTCACATAAAAAACATAAAACATACAACCAGTCAAAAACAATTACACACCATTCATTTACTCTCAAAATGATGTAGTAAAATTTTAAAATGACTAAATGTCACCAGATCTTTTAGCTTCTACTCAGTCTGGAGCAAATTCCAATCTGAGGCTGCGACATATTTGAAGGACGTTTTACCAAGCTTAACTCTAACAAAGGGCACACAAAGATTATAATTTGATTCAGAATGTAATATATAATTGCCTTGTTGTTTCTGTTTAATCAAACCACAAAGAATGCTGTATAGTGTAGACTATATAGGGAGGCCTTACTTGCACTTGCATTGTATGCAAACGTGTAAACTTCTCATAAGACCGTTTTTGCATTAACTTATAAATCTAATTATAGGTTAGATTTTTTTCAGGTTAAGTAGAATATGATGAATATATAGGCTAATATAATGCATACATTTAGTGAAAGAGTTCATCTCTCGTGTTTTATCGACGTCTTTCTGCTGTTGAAACACTGAACGATTACACAATGTGATACATTTTAGTAAGTTGTAATGTATCCTTAACATACCTTCTGATGTTAATTCATGTTTATTCTTTGACTATGACAAGGTGATCACATTCACTCGTGCCGCGGTGCTGCTTGAACTGATGTGTCTTTACAGTGATCTGTCATGTCACATTAAAGAGCATCAATATGGCATCACTTGAATTTAATGATAAAATTGACAGAATACATATGTTCTTATGAAAACTTGTATTGAAGTGTGTTCCACTCATTAAACAAGCCGTCTGTTAACTGTTAAAGATTGCATTCGTACCGCTCGGTACACACGTGCACTGTACCGGAAGTCCTTTACCGAACCGGTTCGGTATGAATACATGTGCCGTTACACCCCTAATTAGTAAATGTTGAAATTAACATTAACTAAGATAAATAAATGTTTATATTATTATTCATTCTAGGTTCATGTTAAATTAAGTAGTTAACTAATTAAACGTTACCCAAAGTTTTGAATCTTAGTGTTGTACATGAAACGATTCTTTTCTTTCCATTTGTTTGTATTTATTCATCTGTTGTGTGAGGTAATTTTTTTGTGATGGGTAGATTTAGGTACCTTTGAATGAGGGAGATATATAATAATGCATATAATTACATATAATTGCATATAATCCTCATTGTCCTCCAGACTCTTTCTAAATGAATTTGTGTTTGTGTAAATAGTTTTTTGGGTTTTTCTTGGGCATCAAAAAAAAGTTTTTTTTGTATATTTGTTTTACAGATTGTTTTGTCAATAAATGTAGAGGATTTAAATTTGGATGTGTTCATTACACGAAATTGCAGCTGTATTATTTGAAAAATTTAATTATGAATGTATTTCATTATATTAGAGTGTACATGTAAATTACGTTAAGGTATATTTTAGTTCATATTAATTGCTTGTTTTTAAGACAGTAGAATGGATGTCAGTACATTGAGCAGTGCACTTTAATTACAATTTTAATACACTAGAAGCGATTATGAAAGTACATATAAAGTTGTATTTAAGTACCACTTAAGTTGTTCCAAAAAATCACTCTTAATTGCAACTTATTGTATTTTATTTCAACTTAATATGTGATAAATTTGAAATCAATTACATATAATGTGTGTTAAGTACACCGAAAACATTGCATTTAATTCACACTTAAGTGTATATTTAGCTGACATTAAAGTATGTTTTAGTTCACATTAATTGCTTTTCAGTACATTGAGCAGTGCACTTTAATTACAATTTTAATACACTAGAAGCGATTATGAAAGTACATATAAAGTTGTATTTAAGTACCACTTAAGTTGTTCCAAAAAATCACTCTTAATTGCAACTTATTGTATTTTATTTCAACTTAATATGTGATAAATTTGAAATCAATTACATATAATGTGTGTTAAGTACACCGAAAACATTGCATTTAATTCACACTTAAGTGTATATTTAGCTGACATTAAAGTATGTTTTAGTTCACATTAATTGCTTGTCAGTACATTGAGCAGTGCACTTTAATTACAATTTTAATACACTAGAAGCGATTATGAAAGTACAAATAAAGTTGTATTTAAGTACCACTTAAGTTGTTCCAAAAAATCACTCTTAATTGCAACTTATTGTATTTTATTTCAACTTAATATGTGATAAATTTGAAATCAATTACATATAATGTGTGTTAAGTACACCGAAAACATTGCATTTAATTGCACAATTAAGTGTATTTAGTATAAGTATATTGTCTGTGTAATAAGTACACTTTAAAAAAGTACACTAAAGTGCACTTTTTTTTCACAAGGGCAGACACTACAATTAAAAACTGAACGTGTCTGTTCAATATGTGATTTAGCCGCTGAAGTACCAGTTTAGGCCACATTCTTATACACTTCCTTTAATATTATTGGTGTATATCTGTATTGGTTATTACAGAGCAAGTATGGGACTTGCTACTACCAGAACATACACTGAGACGCTGCTGTGAGCAAGTAAGACATGCTGCTGCTATAAAGTATATCATACACAAATTAACTGTAGCAGGTGGAGCTGGGGAACGCGAAGGGTTTCTTAAACCACACTGTGCTCTGTAGAGAACAATGTGATTACACAAATATCAGCCTGTGCCATCTAGAGTTTCATGATAGAACTTTGTATTTATTTAGGAAAAATAATTTCAGTTAATTTTGTGTTTTTTAGAATTTTTATTTAGGTGAGACAACTGGGATAAATGACATCTGGGATGAATTTTTTTTCCTATGGGAAAGTAGCATAAAGTGAAAACAGCAAAGTACAATGATGGATTTTTTATGCAGCAGTTAAGATCCAGCCTGATGATGTTTATATCTGAGTATTTCCACGTCTCGTATCAACCATACTCCTTCAGTATTGCAAATGAAAGCTTTTAAACGAGTGAAGGAGAGCCCCCCCCCCCCCCCCCCCCCGATGATAGCCCAATGGAGAGAAATAAAGGGGGTGGATAGTAAAAAGAAAAAGACAGTGAACAGCTGCATGTACCGACGTTTTCTTCCCATGTGAATGTACAAATACCAAGAATGACAAACGCACAGCCGCCGAGGTGGTTTAACTCAGTTCTCATCCTCAGTATATGAATGTGAGCACAGTAACGCATATGTAAACGCATAAACACATACAGTTAACACATAAGCTCCGGTTTTGTTTTCAGTTCACAGCACATTCCTCTTCAGGAACACCCCTCCACATCCTCAGCTACAGACAGGAAACAAATGCAACCAAGCTAAAAGCCATCTCCAACTATTCCACTGAGACCTAAATCAGGAACATATTCAGTTAACCACTCTGACATTGCTTAACAGCTTTTAATGCATTTCCCTTTGTAGACCCCTTACTGGTTATTAAATAAGGTTCAAGTAAGAAAAAAAGTCACTAAAAATGAGTATGTTATAATAAAACTTACTATTCTATAAAACTGTCATGTGTTAGAATAATTGGGGTTACAGCACTTGGTTGTCTTGTTGTTGGTTTGATTGCTTCTATTGCTCTCCCTATTTGTAAGTTGCTTTAGATAAAAGTGTCTGCTAAAAGATTAAATGTAATAACTTTCTATTAGTTAAAGGTTAAAAAAGTGTAGAAAATTGTACCTTTTAAGGTACAAGTGCGTCACTGGGGCTGTACCTTTATGGGTACATTTTTGTACCTCTAAGTCAGTGGTAAGCAAGTTAGAGATTTAATGTCCTCCACAGTTTAGCTCCAACCCTTCTAAGCCACCACAGTATAAAACTCATGGCTCCCAGCATGCATCGCAGCATTAAGTATGTCACTGTTGTATAGATTCATATGCTGATTCTTGATATCTGTGTGCGTCTAAACTTTTCCCCCTTCAGAATGTTTTAAAAAAATCAAAATTTAGAACATCTGATCTGTGGCAAGAAATTATTGTTGGTGAATAGTCTTTATTATTATTTTTATTAAGTAATGAGTTTAGTCAAACATTATTCTGCTTGATACATTCTGTTAATGGCTTCTTTTGTTTTAAACAATTACGTTTTTTGTTTACACTGTAACAAAAACCATGACTTAAAAATTCGAATCAAACTGGCCAACTGAAGGAAACACTGATCTCCATAATGGTGACCAAACATTTTCAAGAAAACATCAAAATCTAAACCTCTGTTAATTCTCAATAAGATAGATGTCTTTCAGGGTTGGAGCCAAACTCTGCAGGACAGCGACTCACAAGTGTTTTGTTCCCCAAGGAACAAAATTGTACCTCCGTGGTACCTTTTTTTCTGAGAAAAAATTAAGTGTACACTTAACTTTTTTATTTTACAAAATTTAAATAATGAGACGACACATCATCAATCCTTCTTTCAAAATTTGTCTTAACCTGGTTCAATATGGTAAGCCTGTAAGTGTTTATATTTTATACCTGTCAGGGTGTTATTGCGAGATGTGTACATGCGTCTCTCACCAGTGCGTCTCATCATATCCGTATTCAAAAGCAGTAGGACGATGCACCTTAACTGTCGCTGTCATGAGTAATCGAGTAATTACATCTGTAACTCATTTCTCTAGTTAAATTTATTATTACACTGCTGACCCTTCCCTTACACCGAACTCTATCCTTAAACTTACCCAAACCAACACACACCTGTAACTAACTTGTATACCTTTATCCCGCCTCAATATCAGCAAAAGTGTTTTGCAATACAATATGAACAGGCACTTTTTTATGCAAGTACATAGTAGTTAAGGCCACCTAATATAAAGTGGGTCCCCAAATATAATATAAACTAAGCTAGCATTCATAAAAGATAGCATGCTGATCTAAAATAAATTCTTGATTTCACAACCTATAACTTTGGTTAGCCTATATACTAGCAGGCTTTATGAACCATGTAATTTAAAAGACATAAATGGTCATTATAACACATTTTAAAAGATATAAATCATAACATGATTTTGCAGGAATTGTAATCAGGCACTAAAAATGCTACCTATTAAAAGTCCACCAATGGGATCACTCTGGGTCCTAAAGGAGACCCGATTCCTGGGGGACTCGATTTCTCACCACAATGTCCCAAAACGGTGTTGACATCTTGCTTTATTGCTTTAAGATTAAGAAAATGCTTCATAAGTATTTTCTTTGTAAGTTCATGTTAACTAATGTACTAATGTTAATGAATGGAACCTTATTTTGAAGTGCTACCATAAGAATAATTTTTATATGGTAGTTTTATTCTATTTAACTCATTTTGTCTTTTATTTTCCTAACTTTTTCATTCATTAAAATTCTTAGATAAACTTTTATACATTCTGTCATTTTTCTCAAGACATTCATTAAAGGGGGGGGGGGGGGGGGGAAACACTCAGTTTCAGTCACTCATGTCAATCTTGAGTACCTATAGAGTAGTATTGCATCCTTCATATCTCCAAAAAGTCTTTAGTTTTATTATATTTATAAAAGAAATATAGGCTGTACCGAGTCTTTCCGGAAAAAACCGAGCGCCTGGAGGCGTATCGTGTGGGCGGAGCTAAAGAATGACGAGCACACCCAAAGCGGTGACGTCCTCAAGCGTGGAGAAACCCATGGCTATCGATTTTAGCTAATAGATATATGATCCAGAATCAGATCTGCAGGCTGAAATAAATTGAACAGGAGAAACAGCAACAGCAGGACGTCCGTCTCTGTGGTATGTACTGTATTTAGTGGCTTGTCAACATTTGTGTGTGTTTACTTGCAGTTTATGAGGACATGATTCGGTTTATGGACTATTGTATGCGACTAAACCTTAGCAGTAGCAAGCAAAACGGTTTTGCACGTCAGACTAGTGTAACGTTATACATAGAACAACAATGGAGTAACGTTAGCGCATTTGAATGACGAAGCACGCGATCGTGTCGTTTACTGATGTTTACTCACGCGGCGAAAGCCAACAGCATAGACATTTGAAGCAGTTTTACTCACCGACCGTGAACCTTTACTGCTGGGACCGCTCCGTCAAAAACACACTTCTTTGGTATGATTTGGTGAAGTCCTGTGACAGCAGTGACCGTGGAGATCCACTTTGCGACGCGACTGAAGCGATTTTGTGAAGCTTCCCATAATTTCTGCGTTCAAATTGGTTCAAATGCAGCGGACAAGGACCTTCCGCTCTATCGACGTCAAGCCGACCCATACTCGAAAAAAAACTCTCCGAAACTTGTGTGAAACAGCATCCCCCCCCCCCCCCCCCCCCAAGGAAGGGTCAGTAAGCTGAGGAATTAGCTTCAGTCCCGTTTCTCCATACTCCACTTAGAACAATTCTGTCCTTTTTCTTCCTTTGCAACTTTAATGCTGAATTCATTCTGTAGCATGTCCCACAATTTGAAAATTTGAGTGTGCTGTGCCGATGGCTGGACAGTCCTTTAGTAGATTGAAATGTGCACCATTATTTTAAAGTTGCACTTTGTGTGTGTTGTGCCTAATGAGCTTTGAAGTTGTACTGTGTGTGTGTGTGTGTGTGTGTGTTGCGTCTAATGAGCAAATGTGGCAGTTTAACAGTTAAGCAATGTTTCTTTAAATGCATGGTGCCTAAAATAGTCTGTCATCTTTGTTGCTGGATATAGCACACGTGGATGTTGTCCATGGGAGTTTCAGCCGTTCCACATTAAGAGCAGCCCTTCCTTTCTATTCCTGTCTTTTGATCATTTGCCATTCTGCAAACTTTCTAAGCAAGTCCCAGCTTATTCTTTATTCATTCATCCATACATGCATACATACACCATTTAGGTACAGAAGAATAGCTTTGCTCTTTTTTGTATTTGCTGTGAAGATGACTTTGAGCAATATTGTATCTTTGTATCTTACAATATGATGCTTGTAAAATTATCATCAGGCTGCAGTGTAAATGTTTTCTGGTACATGGACATAACCGGTTTGTGTATTATGGAATTTGGATGTGGAAAGAGCATGTACATAATGTACAATAAAATAATATATAGAATATATATTTTTATGCGCAAGTGACATAATGTGAAGTATTAACACCTCCTCTTACATGGCTGATAATATCTAACCAAAAAAGAATCTTTGAGAAATTTTCTTATATTTAATTAACTGACTGTCTCTTATAATTAAAATGTTTTGCTTTATTTTAAAGATTGTGCTATGGTGACTGTCGAGAATGTATGTATCTTAACAAATTACATTTGAGATGAACATATATGAATGGATGAATGGATGTCGGCATGCAGGGTATGCACGTGCAAATGGGCCCGGGTGGATTATGGGCCCACCCAGGCGGACCTTTTAATTAAAATTAGGGAATTCATTTTTATATATTTTTTTTGTATGCATGTCATGCGCAGTCATTTCCTGTTCCTCTGAAATTTCTTCTGTGCATCTGTTATTTTTTACATCCCCACGGCTGCCGTAGAACTACACCGTCATTTATAATGAAGCTGTACTACATGCAAACGCTGCTGCATTGCAGCGACAAATTTTAACAAAAGAAAATATTTTGCAAAAGGTTAGTGAAGAGATACAACAAAAACTCCAGCGCTTGCTTCCACAACAATTGATCGCATTCTGTGCAGCCTTTAAAAGGCAAATCTCTGGGGTGTTAACAGTTCCAGGTCTGGCCAGTGTTTTGATTTTTAAGAACAACTCTCTCTATCACATCTAGCTTCGTTGCACTTTCTTACCATCCCTGTTACTGTTGCTTCAGTGCAGAACTCATTTTCAAAACTAACACTAATAAAAAAAAAATATTTGCAGAGCACCATGTCACAAAATGGACTAGGGAATAGCAATTATTTCAATTGAGAATGCTCAAAGCCATGATTTAAACAAAATTAGGATGAATTTGCCTAAAGAAAGGCTCAGAGAATGCAACTAAAATTAGTGAGTACGTTTGTGTTTTTACATTATGGGCCGCTGTCCTGACATTTCATCCTTACCCCTCAGATTGTCCTACCTGGGCTTACTGCGCATGCACACATACATATTTAATATATATATTTTTTATATATTTACAAAGTTTTAAGGGTACACTGTAAAAAAATATTGTTGTTTTTTGTTGGTTTAACTTAAAAAAGTAAGTAACCTGGTTGCCTTAAATTGTGAGGTAATTGAAATAAAAAAATTGAGTTGATACAATGAAAGAAATTTGTTTAATAAATAGAAACTCAAAATATTTTTGTATCTGAACCACATAAAAAATTTGATAAATCATAAAAATAGAACTATTTGGTTTCACTGCATCATCAGAAATAAAACACACACAATTACCCAATATGTTTACAAAATCTTTTAATAATATTTTAATAAAGGTTGTCGAATCTCAAAAAATGTTCTTTGTATTAACTCAAAATTTTAATTTCAATAAACTCAAAATTTTAAGGCAACCAGGTAACTTTTTTTCTAAATAATTTTTTACAGTGTAGGCAGGGGCGTGGGACTGGGGGGATAAAGGGTACTGAGTAACCAGGGCCCGAGGCAGGGAAGTCCGTTTTCTATACATACACATACATGGTACGGGGGCCCAGCAAGATGGTTTGTACCCAGGGCCCAAAATTTGGTGCTAGGCCACTGAGGGTAGGTTTAGGGTAGGGGTAGGTATGGATATTAATAAAGTCTTAAATCACATGAATATGATGCTGTAGTACAATCTGACAGGTAGAATTTGTTGCTGTTGAATTGACATTAGCTAGGCCTGGGTTGTTTTAGACTTTTTTTAGTTCTGTTCTGGTTGTTAGAAGTTGTTGGCTAGAGTGTTTTGTTATGGTATTGTTTGGTATGGTGTTTTTTCTGATAGGCTAAAGTGATGGGGCGGGCTATACAGTTTTAGATTTTTTTGCATACAGGCCCGGGACAGACTTGCTACACCACTGATACTGTCTGTCCTGAAGCAACTTACAAACTTGCTTTAAAACTGTGAGACAGCTTGGATATACCTTCTCTGGTCTAAGTACCAAAGCGGAAGGACATGGAGGTGAAACAGAGGGAGGAAACACTAAAAACAGATGCTTCTATGCCCCAACCCGTCTCCTCTCATCAGTGCATTGAACAGTCGATCAGTGCACTTACTTACTTCAGTGCTGCTGAAGGCACTGCACCGTCATTTGAAGCTTATATTCTTGAATGAATGACAACCTCCCTTGAGTCTTCCTAGTGTCCTGAAATGGCTTCAATTTGCTGTTTACCCTCAATCGCACCCCTGCTTCTGTATTCATGCATTTTATACATTCACTTAGTGATAGCATTATATTTAAGACATTATATCAGTCACAGCATTATATATAATTTATTATACATAATACAGAAGTTATTTACAGATGTAACACTTACACAGAATATGAATTTTTTTGTAACTTTAACAAAATACATTAACCTTTTTATTATACAACAGTTTGTTTCAGTCTCCTAATCTGATTGGTCAAACAGCGTTCCAGGAGTGCTTGTGCAGCACTGCTATACTGTCCATATACTGTGTCTTTGTATCACTCCGCTTGCCTGTGTTTGTTCTCGACTGTCAGCCTCTGCATTAGTTGTGGGGGGTTTTAAGACACAGTGACACAGTGACATTTTTCAGGTTACATTGTTCAATATCCAGTATAATCAAATATGAAAAATGTATATATTTATATTAAATATAAAAAATACACAGACAAAAATTATAACAATACAATAAACTGTAACTAAAAAAAACCAGCCAGGTTAAGGTAGTAGCTACAAGTTTTAAATGTGGTAAAATATCAAAATAATTTCAATATAAGTTGGGTGGGGGTAATATAAGCAAGATCTGCTGTGACGTCACAGTTGTGTTGCATTGTGGTCTATGATCTACCTGAAGTGTGTATTGAGTAGACTCGCTCCCTCTGTCAAATTCAAGGGTCTGTCCAAATAAACTGCGTCCACTTGAAGAAGTTTAACGGCAGCGCACTTCAAAATGGCAGGTGGGGATTCCCCCGGGGAAAGTGCTTAGGTTAGTTTGTGAGTGTAAAAGTCTAAAAGTGGGGTTAACGCAGCCTGACTGTCACTACAATTAACTGATTGTTCAAAAATTCTGATTCATTCTTGATTAAAAAAAAGGGACTTTACGAATCATTTTTCACTGAATAATTTATTTAACTGAATCATTCAAATCATTCAACTGTCCCTTTAGTGGCCACACTCGACCGGAGATTTGTTTACAAATGATTCCGCTCATTCTTAATATTAGGATCCGAAGTAAGCTTATGCAGCGACTGTGTTCTTCCACAACCGGGAATAGCGCAATATCTTGATCTTCCTCGGCATGTTTATTGTTGTTGACCAGCTAGCACAAGCTTTTTTTGTCTATAAAAGCTTTTCTTTGACTAACAAGGATGTTTTCAGTTCTGAAACATAGGAAGGATATTCTTATTTTACCATGACCTTTTATATATCTAAAGCTCAAGGGAAAGTTGATTTCTCAATTCATCACCCCTTTAAACCAAATGTTCCCAAGAGCATGATGAACCCTGGATTCACCTTCTTTGTAAAGCCAGCCAACAGTCCCCATGAGGAAACGGCTTGATAAAAATATTACCCTCACACTGTCTCACAAAAGGTTTTTATCATTTGGAAAATATAACTTGCTTAGTATAAAAACAAAAGCAGTTCAACACAATTCAAAGTTCCCACAATGATTAAAAATAAGGGTCAATATGTTGGTATAAATAAATAAAATAAAAAAACACTCTCCTATGTGTCCGATTGCCAACACAAAAATAAACCAAAAGATAAATACGTTTCTGAAAATATACCCATCACTCCTGTAGCTTAAAGTTAACACGTTGAAGAAGTGAAAAGCCCATTTTGGTGAACAAAGCCAGTGTTTGAGCAGTCATCAATGCATCATCCATGGGAACTTTTGGCTGTTGGTACTTGTTTCAGCCAAGCATAACATTTCCACAGCTGCTGTGGCAGCTCAGGATCCAGCTATCATTCTTTCCTCTGTTGAGTTTAGGGAGGCCGTGTTCAGCCACTGGCATACTACAGGCCTGCGTTTCACAGGATGGAAGAAGCCAAGTGCTTAACTCACTTTAGTCCAAGTGTTACATCACTTATTGATGAATTTACCCATGTAATTTAAGCAAAGCTTTCTGTAATGCTGCCAAGTGAGCAAGAGAGGAAAAAAATCCCCCCATGAAGCAGTTTAATGTGCTGGTAAACAGAAATACCTCGCGTCCTCTTTATTTGTTTGTAAAAGAGTGGGAGATTTCACTCATCGTCCATGTTAAAGCTGTAAATCAGAGCACTCATTCTGGTAAAAAAAAAAACAGAACTTTTCATTTATCTCGTATCCGAAATCACCACTAGCCCCTAGCCAGACTGTCATTTGTAGTGGTGTCTGAAACCGCAGTGGATATTATCGAGATCACTCATTCATTAATGCAACAACAAACGATAATGAGTGTGTACACTCAATGTTAGCTGTACTGAGGGTCGTGACAAATTCATTCTCTTTTCTTGCTAGTTCGCCGCACTTCCGAATTCACTAACTCATTTTTATTCAGTCTTTCAAGTGGACTATATCAGTGGAGTTAGGGAAAAATAAATGAGAGTGTAGGGGGCAATTTCAGAAAAAGAGGCTGTGTCTGAAATCACATACTCTCTTGCGTAGATAAATATTTAGAAAAATGACTTCACAACAACTAAAAAAGTATGTTCTATATAGTATGAATGTGTGGTATGAATGTCATTTGGACGTACCACATTCGCCATGTTGTCATTATCATGTGACCTAGCCCGTCCCAGCATCAGTAATGTCACTTCACTGCTGTTCATAAATCTCGCCAAAAGAAGTAATCTGGGTACCTTTTGCCTACTCTTTTATGAGTACTCAACAAGAACTCTTTTATGAGTACTCAACAAGAACTCTTTTATGAGTACTCAACAAGAACAAGGAGTCTTCTTATGGTAAATATGGCAACAAACAAATGTCATTAACACAGAATTCTCACATTATAAACTTTGTCAAATGACACTTCACAAGCTCAATCCAGTTTTAATTTTTAAGTAAAAGGTGAGAAAATTCCAACTTTTGGAAAAGCTGCATCAATTAGTGTAGTTCCTCAGAGACTTCAATATTAATATTACTCCTTGTCTATGTACGTCTTGTTGCTTGGGCGGTTGGTTTGTACATTTTAGACCATTACTGAAACAGAGCTGCATAATATAATATTTATTTGGTGAGTAGGCTACATATTTTTCCATTACAACTACTAACTTACATGACCACTAAACTTGATGTCATTGGCAACTAATTTCCTACACATTCTCTTTTAAATTTTTAAATCGATAAATCTGCAGAATTTAATAATTGTATTACACTTTAAAATTTCAGTGTATAGCATGCAAAGCAATCCTGTAGATTCCATCTTGGCCTCATTAAGATTAACGTAAATGGTTAACACCGCTTATTATGTACTAATAATAATCGCAAGAGAGGCGTAATATTATGACAACAAACACTTACCCATCACCTATTTCTCTACAGCCCACATCATGCCAGCATTGTTTACCATTCTAAACCCATCGACAGAAAAGAAATGGCATTAACAAAGTTTGAAATGGCTTGAGTTTTCCCTGTGGCGAGTTTAAAATGTCACCATAGTCACACAAACAGTTGAAAGTGTGTGTTTACACCCAGTTAACAGCTGTCGGGGCCTGTATGTCCTTGTGTTTGTTTGAAGGGTGCTAGGCTCAATGTTATCATGGCTAATGATGACACCTGCTCTAAGAACAACACAAGCAGGAAAAGTGTGTGTGTGTGTGTGTGTTGTGTAGTGGCAGTGTTATGTGAGAGATGCAAATAGATTGTGCTTCGTTCTTTGATAAAGCTCAGTTTTATCTCTGTCTGCCCCATGGATTTCAATAACATCAGAGACGACTCTTTGTGCCCCACTTCCTCAATTTAGATCCTATCATCTTCACCGTAGACAAATGAAAACTAGCCTTCCCACTGTGCCATAGCTTTATCTCCCTTTATATGCTTCTTCATTATATGTCCTCACAATTTTCTGCAGGTTCCACTGAGAATCCTTTCTATCAGACAATGAAAGCGTTTTACCACGGTCTCGCCTACAGCAGAAGTTCTCAGGGATTTCCTCATCAGCTTTGAGGTGTTTTTAGAATTGATGATTTAGGTCTTTCATTCGCTGCAGTCTGCAGTCACTAAGCATCCTGTTTTGTGATAATCTGACATAACAGAAGCTGATGATGGAGAATTTGTTATAGTCCAATCCCACAGAGAAAATTCCTATATAGCACTGGGACAACCTGTCCTTGACCAGCAGCTTGAGTGAAGAATGAGTGCACAGTTTTTGTGTGTGTGCATTTTATATTGGATCCTATGTTTTAAATCCTTCTTGTTTCTGATGGGGGCAACAGTTACTTTATACCCCCTAACCCCACATTTTATGTTGCAGCCTAATGCTAAACTGTTTTAAATTACTTTTTTCCCACACTATCTTAATCTAAACTTCATACCCTTACGAAAGGAAAATATATTTACCAATATATTGCTTGAAATATATTATAATATATTGTAAATACATGGAATAATATATTGATGGTATTATACAATAAATTATATATTCTTGTAATATATTGCAAAATATACATTTATATTTATATTTATAATATAAATGATTGCCGCTTTCAATATATTGCAATATATTGGAGAATATAAATATTAAATCCCATATATGTAAATATATATCGCCTAATGTATTACATGATATTTTCCAATATACTGCAATATATTTTTGTTTCGTAAGGGTACACCATAATGACAAAGCCAAAAAAATTATTTTAAATTGCATTGCAATTGCATATTCATACTCTCTTCTGTGACACTTGACATTTTGTTTAGAAGCATTCCAATTTCACTGGATCATCTTTGAGATGTTTCTACACTTCAATTAGATTTAACCTGAGGGAAATTCAGTTGAATAGGTGATTCGGAAAGACATGTCAATGAAATATCTAACAGCTGAAAATGCATAGCAGAGCAAAAACCAAGCCATGAAGTCAACGGAACTGCCTGTAGAGCTTAGAGACAGGATTGTGTTGAGACACAGATCTGGGGAAGTATACAACAAATAAAGCCTCTATAAACATTAATGGAAGAAGTTTGGAAGAACCAGGGCTCTTCCTAGAGCTGGCCTCCTGGCCAAATTGAGCATTCAATGGAAAAGGGCCTTAGTTAGAATGGTGACCAAAAAGCTGATGGTGGTTGAGTTGCATGTTGGAGATGGGAGGAAACATACAAAAGGACAAACACCACTGCAACACTCCACTGATCTGGGTGGCCAGACTCAAGCCTCTCCTCAATGAAGACATATGAAAATCCACATAGAGAACCTACTAGATTCAGTCTAATGAACCTCAAGCAACGTTTCTGGAGGAAACACATCACTGATCATCACTTGCACAAAACCATCCCAATTAAAGCATGGTGGTGGCAGCATAATGCTGGGGGGGAGTTTTCAGTAACAGGGACTCCTCCGGTCAAAAAGAAAAGCTCAATACATCAAAATACAGAGATATCCTTAAAGACAACCTGGTCCAGAGCACTCAAAACATCGGACTGGGCAAAAGCTTCACCTTCTAACAAGACAGTGACCATAAGCACACAGCTACGACTGTTTTACACTGTGTACACAAGCAGAGTGCAGGCAGCGCAGAAGCTGTGTGTATATAGAATGGAAGCGGTACACGCCCATTGTGCTTTCATATACTGGCAATGTTTGTCACGCACAGCTGAACCGTGGCTTGTGTACTGCAAATACAGACAAGTATTGTCCATTGTGCCTCGTTTTTCAGGTGTTCTCCTATGAACACGTCCTGTAACATTCTTTGATTTGTCATGGGAAGCTGGGATGCAGGCATTTTTCCCTCATAAACATGTAGTATATATGCCTATGTAGTTTATATGATAAAAGTAATCTTAAAGTTATGATATACCTCTAGTTTGAATAATTCAAACAGGCCTTTTGAAGTTTGGGAAAAAACTCCCAACTCCTAATGTGTGTGTGTGTTTTTTTTTTTTTTACAATGCTGAATGTCATATGGTAACTGTAAAACACAGAACATCAAACTTATATAATTTTATGGTGAAATTTGTCAAGTGAGTGTATTTTGATCAAGCACAATGCACTGTGGCTTTAATTTAGTGTGAGCAGCGCAGGAAAAATGTCCTTGATTGGCCCAGCCAGAGCACGGACTTGAACCCAATGGAACATCTCTGGAGAAACCTGAAAACAGCTGTCCACTGACGGTTTAAATTTAACCTGACAGAGCTTGAGAGGATCTGCTGAGAAGAAATGCCAAATGTTCCCAAATGCAGAAGTGCAAACCTTGTCACGCTATAGCATCATACCCAAAAAAGTAAACTAAGTATTGCGTTAAGGGAATGAACACTTATGCAAAGTAATTTTTACAGTTTTTCCCTTTTAATACATTAGCAAAGTTGTCAAAAATCTGTTTTTAGATTGGTTTAAAAAACAGCGTAATTTGAAGCAGTTTAGCAATGTAAGGCTTCTTCATTAAAAAAAGAAAGGTGGAAAGAAATTTAGGTGTATGAATATTTTCACAAGGTACTGTACACAGAAATATTAAATTTTTGCCTTGAATTGTTGCTATTTTTTTTTTTTTTACATGCAACAAATCCACTTGACTCAAATATGCAAATGTGCAACTCCCTCTTGCACATTTCTGGGTGTCTGCAACCATCTTTAAACCTGTTCCTGCAGATTTCCCCTAAAAATAGTGCAGAAAAAGTCAGAAGATCTGGGCCTGTTTCACAGACGTTTCATAGTAAGCTGCAGCTCTTGGTTTCCACCCCCCTCAGGACAGCAGTGAGCACTTATGTAACAGTGACACATACACAGCACACACATGTGCACACACAAATGTTTTCTCACATAAAAAAATGCCCATGTAGATCAACTATGCCACATCCTGTTTAACTTGCACAATCACACAGATTCAGGATGCTGCGGTGCACACCATTGACAGTAATGGAACACTGTGCTTACAGCTTTGGCAACTAAACAATGTAGGATTCAGCTGCTTAACACTGCACTCATTCCACTTCTACAACTCTGCAAAGTAGTGAAACAAAGTGGAAACGGAGCCTTAGTGTCTGAAAATCTCTCACTGCTGATCTGAGGCTCCACTTGTCCCTTTTTGGGTGTCTGCAATGGCATAATCAAGCAGTTCACCATACCATGAAAAGGGCCAGATACTCTTAACTATATGCACAATGCTCCTCTGTAAGCAAAGACACTTTTGTGGTGCCACTCAGTGGGTCGGTTGGGGCTTGGGTGAGGGTTACAGACTGGTTCTTTGAATTGAAAGGGTGCTTAATTTAGCCACACAATGGCTTTGCTTCACAATGAGCGACTCTGAACTAGTCTACTTCGACTAAAACTGCTCACTGTCAAGTTGCTCTGCAGTGCCCAAATGAAGCAAACCCTACCGGGAAACCACCCATTTAAATAAATGTATAATCCTATTTTGTGGCCATGTACAATCCCAGGAATGGCAAGAATGTAGGCTATTGGTAAGAGCTTTCCAGAGGAGCTGAAGTAATTAAAGTCCGGCTCAGAATCTAGTGTTATTCTGCACTCATTATGTTTGGATTTTCTTTGAAGTCACTTGATAGAGTAATTATGATCCCTCTCGGATATGTACAGTATGCTGCCCAGTACCCTTGGTGCTTGCACTCTTCTCACGTATAGATCGATTTAGATTTATTTTCCATAATTAAATCTTTGACATTGCGTCTCTTATGTACCTCAATCTGCAAAGCATTACTGAAAATTTCCATCTGGAAAATCTGTAATAAATTATAAATTAGTGATTCTGTTTATTTCTGGTGCTTGTTTGACGAAAGTGATGATGGTGTACTTTGTTCTGATTCATTATTGGAGCACTTGTGAAATGGGCAATTCACCAGAAAATATGGTAGGCATTATAAAATGTGGCAATGCTTTTCATCCTCAAAACCCTAAGAGATTTCTGTAAACTCTCTCCAACAAATTACAAAAAAAAATCCTGTCTTTGTTATTCAGATTATATCTGTTTACATTACATTGATTATTCTGGCCACTTTGTGGGATGTTTCTGAGAAAATGACTTAAAAAGTGGTAAATAAATTTAGTGTTCAGGCCATTGCATCCAAAACAAACTAAACAAAACAGTGTGTTTGTGTGTTTTTATTGTTTTTCACATAACCATCTGTTCATTTATCATGAGGACCTTGGTACAAGTAAATTATACATATTTTTAAAATAAGCATGATGACATGGTGGTGGTCCAAATTCACTGGTTCCAAAAATTGGTCACAACGCCAATGTACATGGAATAAACGCATTGGCATAAACACTGGGCTAAATATTAGTATTAACCATATAGCCAATCGGACAGATGCATCTTGTGTGCACTTGTGGGTTTTGTTATTTTGAGCATGTGCTCATGTAATTGTCTGATCCCTCCCCCTTGTTATCTGATTAGTGTTTCAGTTCTACGTCTCCCCAGTGACTTTTGGTATGTTGTTGAATTTTTGGTTTATGTTCTATTATGTGTTTAACCCCCCCTCGTGGGTGTTTGTTTTGTATTTATGTTTTATTTTGTTAATAAATTATCATTTTTCCTGCACTTGAGTCCTCGCACCATTTTCCTTTGTCTGTGATGTAAGGATCCGACCAATGTCGAGGACTCAGTGGAAGAGGGTTTCTCCCCATCTACCTGCTCCTACTGTCTCGTGCCCCCACTACGAGCGCATCCTGAGGTTCCAGACCTTAGCCAACATGGGACCGATCTGAGGAGGTTCGCGGTCGAGTTTCTTGAAGTGGCGGAGGGATTGAAGCTGAATGAGGGACCTCTTAAGGACCTTTTCTTTTATGCACTCGATGGGCCCATGGACTAGCTTTTTAGGAACATATATGATGGGTGGACTTTTGAGGCGATAGTGGAGGGTCTCGCTCGCCAGCAGGAGCGAGTGGCCAAGGAGAGGAAGACAGTTCCGGTGGTCTCGAAACGGAGAAGGAAGGCTTCATCCGTGACCGTTCCGGGGGTCTCTATTTCAGGGAATCCAGTGCCAGTGGATTGTGTGCCAGGGGTCCCGGTGGATCGTTTTCTGGTGGGTCCTGCTCTGCCTGCGCCGACCCGGCGCCCTGCTATGACCGCGCTACCCTGGGCGCCTGAACTCATGAATTTTGTTTTCCCCATTTTCCCCTTGTTGACCCCTCCCTTGTCTGTTCCTTCCTTGTCTGTTTCCCCTGTCCCTCCCGTGCCGCCCTGGTCTGTCCCTCCCTGGTCTATCCCTCCCGTCCCGCCCTGGTCTGTCCCTCCCGTCCCGCCCTGCTCTGTCCCTCCCGTCCCGCCCTGCTCTGTCCCTCCCGTCCCGCCCTGGTCTGTCCCTCCCGTCCCTAGTGGAGCGTCTGGTAGCTGCTCCGTAAGGAGGGGGTAGTGTCACATGCCTGTCCTGTCTTGTGTGCACTTGTGGGTTTTGTTATTTTAAGCATGTGCTCCTGTCATTGTCTGATCCCTCCCCCTTGTTATCTGATTAGTGTTTCATTTCTCCCACCTGCCCCCTCTTGATTTCTTCCCTTTATACACTCCTTGTGTTTGTCAGTCTGTGTCGGATCCTTGTTTCATGTCTACGTCTCCCGTTTCCCCAGTGACTTCTTTTGGTATGTTTTTGGTTTATGTTCTATTATGTGTTTAGCCCCCTCATGGGTGTTTTTGTATTTGTTTTATTTTGTTAATAAATTATCAATTTTTCTGCACTTGAGTCCTCGCACCATTTTCCTTTGTCTGTGACGTAACAATTTTTAGCAGAATTTGACCAAGATATGGAAAATGAAATGACTTTGCCATCCTATCAATGCTATTTTTTTAAATTCTGTTTTAATAAAATAAAAATATTTTTTTTAATTATAATGAAAAAAAATACTTTTTAGTTTTTTTCCCCAGTTATAAATCACACCTGCAAAATATGTCCATTTTTAATGCATCAAACTCTGAACCTGAGATACTTATGATATGAAAAGTTAAATGAAGCCAGATAAACAGCACATTATCTCTCTTTCTCCCTTCTCTCTTTCCATCTTTGTCTTCAATATTGTAATGATTGAGAAATTGGCTGGAGAAATGAGATGCCCTGGCTGTCGTTTTCAATTTAAAACGGGTCCAAGGATTACATTTACTTTAAGAGTAAATATGGGTTGCAAAATTCGACAAAAATAAATTTTCAACTGACTATTAATGCCTCACAATATGTTGAGGTTTTTACTTTATGTCAGTGTTGTGTCTGCCATGTTATTGTCTGTAATATACATATTTAAAGGCTTGAAACTGATTTAAATAATCTTCAATATGGAGACTACAGTGGACAGTTATCTCAAAGCACTTTGCTGCTGTATAATGTGTGTGACAGTTCTGGAGTGTCTACAGGGTATAATAATAATTCACAGTGATGGTCACCCTCTTTCAACAGCCCGGATCCAATTTGATTTTCCCAAGCATAAGGGGACAAAAAGCAGCTTCAGTTATTATTAATTCACTTATAATAATAATAATGATTTCCCATGTCTGAAAAAGACAGAATATCTATTGCAATTATATCTTATTTCAATTATTCTGGAATTTGTAATGTGTGAAATAACTGACTTTGTTACTCATATTTAAATAAAAGTCTCAAATTATAAAAGGACAACACAACAATTAACAGCGCTTCAAACAAGCCGAGGGAGAAAATAGACTGTTATTGGCCTAGTTTTGTCTTTGTCTACTCTACACATATGGGGAAGCTAGTGGACAAAGAGATTGTATGAGAGGTCGTACAGTACAAAAGTGTACAGTATACATGTGAGAATGTTTATGCTGCAGTGCGCTCCGCTGATTTAACAGGTTTTGAATTATGCAAATGTTCCCTTCAGGCTTGCTACGTTGCTCTGAAACTGAATGTCTAATTGAGCCCCATGACATTTTAGTTTAATGAACTCATATGAACTAAGAGCCTTTATTTTTGTTTATGGCGATCCATGGCTCTAAACCAGATCTGCAGTTGCATTTCATTAAACTGCCAAGTGTAAACACAATTTTTTTTTTTTTCATATTTAAGTCAGTTGTAAGAGTCAATCATGATATATTGTGCATTACTTCAAAGTGGCTGCTTTTGAATGAATGCATATAAGAATCCACAGAAGCATGAAAACATGCAGTGAAATGCATGATGGGCCGGCAGTGATAAATGCTCATTGGACCATCTGCTCACACGCTTCCTTCAGAGTGCATCATTACACTAATATGATCAGATAAAATTATGGGGACAACAAATAAAACATCTATAGTGAATGCAAAAAAATTAAATCTCAACTCTCACAGTGTTGGAGTCAAAATTAATATGAACTTGATATAAACACATTTTCCACAATCTTTGAATACTTTTGTGGAATTATGTGAATACTAATGTGAAAGTTATGGTATCTATAGTAGACATATAGTAAAAAACGGAGCTAGAGTAACAGTGTTGATTCTTTTTTTTTTAAAGATGATAGCTTATTCACATGTCATTTGATCTGCTGTTGGTTATGTTTTGTTTTGCATGATTACTGCCATTATTCATGGTTTCTTTAGCTACTTATATACTCTTTAGCTTATAGTTTCTTTATGTTATAGTGCATGGCTTTAAAGTCAAGTTATAAACAATGAATAATGGGACACTTTTGTTCTGCAGAGAACCCCAGTGAGCCACCTACAGCCTTTCTTTTAGTATTGTATATACACTATATTGTCAAAAGTTTTGAGACACCTGCCTTTACATGCATATGAACTTAATGACATCCCATTCTTAATATATAGGGTTTAATGTTGTGTTGGCCCACACTTTGCAGCTATAACAGCTTCAACTCTTCTGGGAAAGCTTTCCACAAGTGAAGACATTTATGGGAATTTTTGACCATTCTTCTAGAACCGCATTTGTAAGGACAGGCACTGATTTTGGACGAGAAGGCTTGGCTCACAGTCTCAGCTCTAATTCATCCCAAAGGTGTTCTGTCGGGTTGAGGTCAGGACTCTGTGCAGGCCAGTCAAGGTCCTCCACACCAAACTTGGTCATCCAGGTCTTTATGGACCTTGTTTTGTGCACTGGTGTGCAGTCAGGTTGGAATAGGAAGGGGCCATCCCAAACTGTTCCCACAAAGTTGGGGGCATGAAACTGTCCAAAATGTCTTGGTATGCTGAAGAATTAAAAGTCCCTTTTTACTGGAACTAATGGACCAATCCCTGAAAAACAACCCCACACCAATCCCCTCTCCACCAAACTTTACACAGCACAATACTGTCAGGCAAGTACCATTGTCCTGGCAATCGCCAAACCCAGACCTGTCCATTGGATTGCCAGACAGAGAAGCGAGATTCATCACTCCAGAGAACACGTCACCAATCCTCTAGTGTCCAGTATAGGTGTGCTTTACACCACTGCCTCCGACGCTTTGCATTGCACTTGGTGATGTAAGCCTTGAATGCAGCTGTTTGATCATGGAAACCCATTCCATGAAGCTCTCTACAGACTGTGTTTGAGCTAATTTGAAGGCCACACAAAGTTTGAAAGTCTGTAGCTATTGACTTTGCAGAAAGTTGGCGACTTCTGCGTACTGTGCGCCTCAGCATGTGTTGACCCTGCTCTGTGATTTTACATGGCCTACTACTTTGAGGCTGAGTTGCTGTTGTTCTCAAATGTTTCCACATTGTTATAATACCAGTGATACATAGTGATACGATACATACTGATTTGGAGGGGGTGTCCCAATACTTTTGGCAGTATAGTGTATGATTCACTATTGTATATATACAACATATGTAGATATTTCGCCCCCTTCTGTTCTGAGAGGTTTTGAGATACTGACTTCAAAATTTTTGCATTCCATTTGACTGTAGAGCAAACCTTTTCGTTTTCTAAATAAAAAGTCCCAAAATGTGCACAACTTTTTAAAAAATGTTTTTAAATTATGAGTTATAAATAACTTATAATGTAAATAAGTTGTCACAGAATAATAATAATATGTGAATTACTAAATTTTGCCGAAAATGTCAAATAGAACCTTATAATTCTAAGGTGACAATTATATAAAGTTTTTGATTAACTGAATGGTTGTGACGTGTGTGTGTCTGTCTTTGATGCTGTCAGATATTTGGAAATTATGTAAAAGTTCAGTCAATTAACGTAATGTTTTTGCCCTGAGCAGTCACTGGACAAGAACATGTTGTACCTTTATGATATAACAAATACCACTCCTTTGCTCTTTAAGGCTCATCCTTTGTGCTTATTTAGTCCTTTACCTCAAACAAATAATGAATCATATTTCAAAGATGCTTCCTGGCCAGGGGATTTAGAATAGACAGTTACAGAAAACAACAAGGACTATGTGGGGCATTACTTGTATTGAGGCATTATATTTATTACATATATTACATATATTATATACATGTGTGTGTGTATGTAGATGTGTATATATATATATATATATATATATATATATATATATATAAGGAAGATACTTACAGTAATATAAATTAATAAACCAAAGGGAACACTGATCACCATAATGGTGAGAAATTTTAGTAAATCAACATAAATTTATGAAGTCAGCTTATGTGACGCTCTCCCAAAGTATTTAGTTGTATTTTCAATAACATTCAAGATGACTGGAAAATGAGTGAATGCAACTAAGAAGAACGATGACTGCAGAAGTAGAGGAAATTAGTGAAAAGTCTATTAAGAATTGCCCCACCTTAACCTTTTGCCCGCCCACCTGTTTTTTTGTTTGTTTATTTTTCCTTTGGCAAAATGGTACTCAGACCAGTCAAGTAAAGTTTACTTGGGTTTTCTGAGTAACAAATGCAAATAGTTCAGATTAAATATTTTTAAATTCAACAAATTATTGGACTTAAAATAAAGTTAATTAAAAAGTCTAAGTAAGAACAACTATTGGATTTTACAGTGTATACGTGTGTTCGCTTCATTTCACTGCGGAATTGTTTGTAAACAAGCCTCAAGGGCTAGCCTAGAAATCTAGACGCACCCTAGCGGCAGCAAATCTAATTTGCCGTGAGTGTCGTCTAGCAACTCTCAATTCACTTGTGAGCTGTAAACACCAAACTCTGTTCGGGCCAATCACATTGTGTATAGAGTCGGTGGGCGGGGCTTAATATAATGACGGCCGAGTTGCGCGTGTGCGTGCTTCTAGTAAACAGTCAATCAGTAGACGTCATTTTGTTCTCGCAGCCCTGGTTCGGGAGTTCTCGCAGCTTGTTCTCGACACATCGCCTGAGCAGAACTTTTTTCTTGCGTGTGTCCGAGAACTATTGTGTGATTGGTCATATATTTAATGTGGGCGTAGTTAATGCGGAGAAAAGCAGATGATCGGCACCTGCTTTTCTCTTGAAGTATAGAATGTACTTGCCACCTCAAGAAAATAAACAAATTTCTTTGATTTTGCAGAGTGTTCCAAGCTTAAGTCTCCAGTGCGTCAGGCCCGTCAAAATCCAGCGTTCAGAAGACAGCCTCAAAACCAGTGTAGAAAATAGCCTATAACTTATTGATGTTATGATGTTTTTGAATGTAAAAACCACACAAACGTCATTAGTTGACCTCAGACAACAGTATAAAAAAGAAAAAAAAGGCAGTTCATGACACATTTAATCCAAAAAAAATTACATACTGTGCCTTTAACCTAGTAAGTAACCTGGTTGCCCTAAAAAAGATTGACAGGACCTCCTGAACCACATAAATGACAAGCTAATTTGAGTGACAAAGAGAAAAAAGTTGTGATAAATAATTAAAATATATATATTTTTTTCACTGAGTAGGATTTATTTTCCAGCAGATTTACACAGAAAAAAAGTTATGAAACAAAGCAATTTACAAAACTGCAAACGTAAAATATAGCCTAGCGAAAATATCAAACAATAAATTTGTTAACAAATATATTGTCACTAATGGTTGGACATACTGGACTGGCAACAGCTTCATTTGACCTTGCTTAAACCTCTGACAAAGCAGGGAGCGGCTATTCCCTGTACATTGAGTTTATCGTGACTTTTATAGACTATAGCCTACGAATTGATCGTAGTCGATATTTTAGCGTCAGTTTTAAATGTGTCTAAAACACACTCTGCAGTGTCTGTTTACAGTTGGTTCGACGTTCACCATTATTTACAATACAGTTAAAGGTGCTTCGTGAACTTGAGCGTGTCGTGTCGTTTGTCGCGAGCCCCCTGCACGTGGCCACTCTCCCATAGCTTGTCGCTCCAGATCAGCGGTCGGGACCGAATGTGAGGCATGCTCACTCACTCTCGCGCTTCAGCCAGCGGCGGTCCAGTGTGGAGCGAGGGGGGCAGGGAGCAGTGGGATTCAAGGCAGTTTGCAGCAGTCCCTTCCAGGAGGATGGACGCAGAGGCTCCGCGTATTAACCTTCAGCAACGGGAGTTTGTACCACTTTAGATGAGCGTAGAGAAACGGCGGGTCAGATCTGTGTGAACTTCACCAGCCTCGGGAAGCTTTGACAATACCAGGACACAGTTTCTTCAGAAACGTTGATTCTTTATGGACGCTATTGCTCAAGCGCTCTTCACGTAGTCATCGGTGAGTGACTTAAATTTGCTTTGAAAAGTTTTATCCCACAGCGTTACAGATGCTTTGTCTATTTTTGTTTTGTTTTTGATTAACATGCATTGCTTATAAGCAATTATCTATAATACAGGCTATTTGTATCTTAATGTAGGCTAGTACTTTTATTACTAGTAGCCTAAGTAATCCTACTGCCTACAAAGGTTTTATTTTAAACTTCACTAGATACTAGTGACACAAAATTCACTAGATACTAGTAACGTTAGGCGGATACTTTTCATTAGATATTATATTAGACATATCTAGCCCGTAGTATCCCATGGCTATTTTAACAGTGGAAAGTGACTTGCATTATTGGTGTTTTTGTTTTTGTTTTTTTGTAAAAAAAAAAAAAAAAAAAAAAAAAAAAAAAGCCTTGACATTGAATTAAATGGGAAGCTGTTGTTTCAATATCACCTAATTTAAACTACTGTTTGTCACTCGTTTTGAAGATTTAAACAGATAGGACTACTGTAGCTATCTATGAGATGCTGTTGCAACAGTTGATGCTAAAAATCTCACTAGATAAATGTGTAGTCTACTTTAGTAGGATTAAAAGTTAAACTTTATTTTTGACTTATTCAAACTGTAAAATGTTGCATTGCAGCAACATTTGTAGATTCTCTTACTGATAGATTTTTAGAATATAAGTTCATCTCAGTTCATCTGCATTTGTGCTTATGCATGTTGTTTTTGCTGTTTGTTTGGCTGTGAGAGTGAAGTGACTGAGTGCTTTATCTTACAAAGGTCATAATTATGTAGGCCAACACCAATTTAACTCAGCAAAAGTAATTATGGCATCCCAGTGTCTTTTTTAATTACAGCATGTGGAGCGTCCCTCCTGGAGACACATTGTGTGAATAGCTCTGAGTTTTGTATTTAACACATTCTCACAAATCCTTGTAGTTTATTCACAGTAGGTTCAGATCTCACCTTTGCCAAGTGTTATGCACTGTATGGTAATTGTGTGTAAATTACCCTTAATGTTATATGGGAATGAATGCTGTGTGTGTTTTTCACAAAACCGTTAGCTTTTAAAGGTTTTGCTGGTGTGTTAATGGTCTTTTATCTAACATTTATCAACTATTCTCAGGTAGATTTTTTTTTTAGATTCTCAGTGATATTCTAGAGAGTTTTGTTGTTTTTTATCTAGAAAGCCAACTGTTGTGTGCAGTCAACAGCTTTTGGTATATGTTGTGTTAAATGTAAAGCATTGTTATTCTTAGTCATAATGTAAATCAGTAAAATATCCCATTTAGCAAATCACTGGAACAATTTTAATTTAACGATCCAACCATCCAAGATACTGAAGTGCCTAAACTTAATAAACACACTACAATAACAACTTATCTGTCATGCTCAAAAACAGTCACTGTAAAAAAAAAATCAGGTCTCCAATTGAAAATTTTCTAGTGACTGATCACATCTAAAAAAAATTAGTTGGCCAAATAAAATTTCTTTGAATTAAATTGAATCAATTCACAGAAATTTAATTTGGCCAACTGAAAATTTTAATTTTATTAACTAAAAACACACAGTCCCTTAATGTAAGACTCTAGGAACCTGTGGTCCCATCTCCCATCAGTGGAAGATGAAATATTAGACTAGATACGATTCTGCTGTTATAAAGACATTCTTCACACTGTCAGCGAAACCTCTCTCTGGACTTCCAGTCTTATTATGAGACATATTTAGCAGTTTATCTGTCTTTTTGAGGGCTTTAACCATATGTGAAACAGGATATGCTGAATTCATGCACCATTGCTTGTACTTATAACCATCTTTATGATTTTGAAGGTCTTAACTGCTCCACCGGCACTGCCTATATACTGAAACTCTGAATCCTGGAACTGCATATGGCCCGGCGTTCCCAGCTGCTTTCAGGCATCCCACTGGAAATATTTAGGATGGAAGTGGGTGGTTGCCAAAGTTATATTTCATAATCGTTTCACCCACCCAGTTCCAAATATATGTCCTTTCAGTTTCTCACTGTGCCATATACACCATATTGCCAGAAGTTTTGTGACACCTGCCTTTACATACACATGAACTTTAATGACATCCCGTTCTTAATCCGTAAGGTTTAATATGGAGTTGGCACCCTTTACAGTTATACAGCTTTAATTCTTCTGGGAAGGCTTTCCACAAGGTTTAGGAGTGTGTTTATGGGAATTTTTGATCATTGATCTAGAAGCGCATTTGTGAGGTTAGACACTGATGTTGGATGAAAAGTCCTGGCTCGCAGTCAACTGTTCCCACAAAGTTGGTAGCATGAAATTGTCCAAAATGTCTTGGTATGCTCATGCTGAAGCATTAAGAGTTCCTTTCACTGGAACGAAGGGGCCAAGCACAACCCCAGAGAACACATCTCCACTGCTCTAGGGTCCAGGGGTGGCATGCTTTGCACCACTGATGACACTATGATTTTATGTGGCCTACCACTTTGTGGGTGAGTTGCTTTTGTTCCCAATTGCTTCTACTTTGTTATAATACCACTAACAGTAGACCGTGGAATATTTAGTAATGCACTGGTTGTTCTATGGGAAACCATTTATGATTGTGTACCTTACAGTTGATAGCAATGTCTATATTTGACAAACTATCCTGGAAGCTGTTTCATTTCAGGCCTTGAAGTTAAAGGTTTTAAAGTATAGAATATATAGCTTCAGGGGTTAGGGGTTAAAGCTATTTTTGAATAATATATATCCTCTCTGTGGAGAAAAATCAAATGTAAAGTATACATTGTCAGTATTTTAATCTCTCTGCTTTCTTCCCAAGAGAGAACTGTTTTGTATGCAGTACATTTCTGTAGTTGTATTGCATGTAGTTTTATAATTTCACAAGTGCAGGCTGTTTAATATCAACAGACTGCTTTTATGCGTCAAGCCGAGGGGAATCACTCACATGAGCTGTCAGAGTGTTTATAGTGTGGAGAGAGGCAAGTCAATGTGCTGGAAGGCTGGTTACAGCATGAACAGCTGTTGCTGACAGTGTGTGGGAATCACTGATCACTAGGTTAAATGACATACATTCCATGTTGCTCATATAACTTTTAACCAACAGCCTCACTGAATCAGTTTTCATTTTAACTTCCAGTAGGTGTTTGATTTGACAAATATAGAGACTGATAAAATGAAGAGGGCACCTGTTTTAATGAATGAATTTGGCATCATACCGGATCAATGGAGATAGAGTTTGTAATTTCATAGGATGTTGGATGGCTTTTGGCAGGCATTGCTCTATAACCTTGCCTCCTGGTGTCTTGACTGGAAATGCACATCGATACACGAACATGCTTGAAAAAGCACCAATTTTACGAGGTTATCTCTAATATGTTCAGTGTGGGAAAAATTCAGTGCATGGCTCAGAGAATCCCATGCATCTTTGATTTAGTTGCTCTAACATAGCCATTTATTAAATTCACCAATACTTTGCTGTCTATGTTTTCAATGAAAAATTGTATTTTTATGTGATTGGAGTCCTGACAGTAGATCTAGTGTTCTTAAGCCTGCCCACTTGCAGACAGATTTGCTGAGATATGCATAAGTGTATGTGTCTATTTATGGGTGTATGGAAGCAGTTGATCTGTATCTTGTTGGGGGAGGAGCCAAACATTAATATCCCTGAGAGAAAATCAATGTATGCACTATGCAGCTCTGTTTTCTTGGTTTCGTCTTTCTATTTCTACTAATATGTCACATGTAGTTACTCTGCAAATAGGAGCAGTACTCTCTGCATTGCTCTGGTCGATAGGCCTATCTGTTGATTGGATCCCTCATTTTCAATCTATCACAGAGCAGAGAACACTGACCAGTTTTAATTTGGGCAGAAATGCTGTTCAATCAGATTCATTTACACAGAATAAATGAATCAATCGTAGTGATTGAATGGGTTTTGATAATGAGAGCTGCGAGGAGCCATTATTCTGCTAAACCCATAGTCAAGATGTCAGTGTAGTGCTGGCCGCTGTGATGTTGACCTCAGAGTGTGAAGTCAGCACAATGAGAGTGACAGTCTGTTAGCTCCTCCCACAAAGATGACCCTTCACTTTCTATGGAGGTCTTTTAGCAACAAGACGTCATTCCCAGTGATGTGTCCAGTATTATGTAGCATACTTTGGCCATGATGAGAGAATTAGCGATGCACTGCAATTTTAGGGATAATAATGAAACAATAATAATTTTTTGTGGTAGTTACAATAACTGATAAGTTTAATTTTTGTTTTAACCCTCTCAATTGGAATGGCTATATATAATTTATAATGGAGCTAATTTACACCGAAAGGAGACGTGTTTGCAAAAGAAAGAAAATAGGTCTTATTTATTCACCATACGTTCCCACATATTTGTAAGTGGAATTTGGATATGAGCATTTTCATAAACAATTCATGATTCTATACCTTTCATACTAAAATGTATTCGACATTTTTCAAAAAATTTAATTTTAGAAACAAGTGAAACCACACATACACACAATCACATTACACACATAAACATGTAAAGAATAAATTAAACATATATTTCATCAAATATGTCTAATAATAGTTAATCCAGGGGTGTCAAAACTCAGTCCTGGAGGGCCACTGTCCAGCAGAGTTTAGCTCCAACTTGCCTCAACAAACCTGTCTGGAAGCTTCTAGTATGCCAAGAAAGACCTTGATTAGCTGGTTCAGGTGTGTTTATTTTGGGTTGGAGCTAAACTCTGCTGGACAGTGGCCCTCCAGGAGCATGATTGGACACCCCTGGGTTAATGGGAGGTCTGTAATCTCTGTCTGTTTAAAAGTATTTAATATGTTTATTGTGTTTTAAGTCGTTTTGAGAAAGAACTCCATTGTTTCAAGGATCTTGCTGTGTGTGCACAATGTCACTGAGAATGATGAAAGGTTGTGCAGAAAGTTCTTCTATGTAGATGGGTTTAGCTATATTTTATGCAAATTACTAACCTTGGCAACATGGTTGCTGAAGTTTATGAACAAATTCTTATGCAAATGCATTGCTGTTAATTAGGCTGAATTGTTTTTTTGTTTTTTTTGTGAGAAGCTCACCTGCGTGTATAAATAAGAATAATCGGTGCGATTATTATTGTAGACTTCATGACTTAATTTATGGCAATGACACAGCACTATTTTGGGGCATTTATCACCTCTTTAAAATATCTAGTTCAGTCATGAAAATCTAGAGGGGCAAAGGCAATCTACAAGAAATCACATCATTATCGCATGGCACAATCATAGACTGTAAAAAATATGGACGTAGTGTCCGTGACGTCACCATAGGATTCCGATAAGCTGTTCTGAAGCTTAAAGTAGGGGCGAGCTGGGCGTTGCCATCTTGCGAGCGAGTCATTGTGTGTCTCTCCCAGATAACAGAAAATGGGCACAAAAAAAAGCGGGATGTGTGCGGAGCTGAGGTGACTCAATGACTATAGACGGCAGATAAATGACTATCCACTTGTAACCACGCCCTTAATTATTCAGAACCTTAAGGCTTTATATAACGGAAACGAATGAGTTATAAAAAAAATTCACCCCCCTCACATTTGTCATGAAGGTCAAAATTAGCCTTATAGGCCAAAACCACGATTTGTACCAGGCTGTAAACATGTTTTTTTCTGCTGTAAAGTTGAGAATTTTAACATGGGGCTCAATGAGATTCTGCTCCCTTCTGGAGCCTGTCCCTAGAGGCCAGTTGAGGAAATGCAGTTTACATTTCTTCCATATTGGCTTTCACTGATTGTCCTCGGCTGATCCTGCAGCCAATGAGATTGCTTGCTCAACATTTAAATAGTCTGGTACAGTGTTAGTTGGTCCTGCAGCTTACAGGGTTCCTCTGAAACCCTCCACCACTGCTACAAGATTTATGGCTGTTAAGCCTAGTTTACACTGCCCGATTTTTGCCCTGATTTTGAGTCGCCGACAGGTTTTGTAAAATCGCCGACAAAAGCCTGAGGTAATAGGCAGATCGGTGCTTGTGCACGCGAGTGACAATCACGCAGTGTGAATAATCAAACACGCAATCAGAGAGAATCGCAGATGAGTTGCAGACGCCGGTGAGATATTTGGCATAAATATCTGGAGCTGTCGGCGATTGAAACTCCTGCTGTGTGAAATGAGTTCTGACTGAAAATTGCATTGGCGATGACCGACAGCCAATGAGAGAGTGAGATACAGGGCAGCGGGAGGTTCAGGGAGGAGTTATAGAGCAGAATATCAGCATTTTAATAGATATATTTACAATTCTATCAAACAGAAACAAACAAAGCCCGAACATTTGCATTTGCAGCAGATATATGCTGACCATCATAAATCAAAGCAGGAGAATAACAGGTGTCAGAGGAGAACACCGGAAAAGGTGACAGAATGGATGATATTCGTCTGTATTTGCAATACACAAGCCGCGGTTCAGCTGCACGAGACAAGCGCTGGCAGTGTGAATGCACGGGTGTGCGCGGCTCCCGCTCTCCATACACACGTTTTCTGCCCTGCCAACGCACTGTAGAGTCGGCGTTATACGACGCTGCCGCATCCTCCAACTCTGGCCAGCCTTCCTTATCTTTCCCATCTACACGTGACATGGCCTGCAGCACTCCACTTTTACTGTATTTTACTTCTTTTATTGTATGTCCACTCACACCTCTTATTTTCCGTGAAAAGGACACCCTCTGTCAGACGCACATGCTCTGAACCGAGACAAGTGAACCGAACGGTCCTGTCAGTTTATGCAGCAGGATATCTTATATACTCATAGCAGTGTGTCTGTGTATCTATAGCAGTAGCAAGTCCATACTCTCTCTCCAGCAGCCACAGCAATAATCAACAAGTGTAGATCTAGTCCTCCAATAACAAATACATTACCATTGCCATATTTGGTAATTCAATGTTAAAACTATTCTGAGACTGGTAATGATTGAACTAGGAAGTAAGCCAATTTCTGTTAACATGCAAGATTTCCGATTCATTAGCCGCTATAGGTAAATAACTAAAAGAATAACAGTGTAGTATACAATAAAAGTTTATGATTATGATGATAAATGAAAAAATATTATAATAAATAGCAATTTTTAAATGGAGAGTTTATGTTAAGCTAAAAATAACTGGATTTGTCTGACTCCTGAAGCTTCACACATTGAAGTTACAAATATTAAAAAACAAGGTGAAAACCAGGACAAATGAATGCCATTGATAATTTTAAAAAAAGTTATAAAGAATAATATTTGTTTGGTGCACCAAAGGCTTACTGAAATAGTCTAGCAACTTGTGCTTGGCCTGCTTTTCATTAGTCAGGAATCTGCCCTGTCAAAGGGCTCTGCAATTCTGTACACCCCCACACTGAGAGAGAAACATTATGAAAACACTGTCCTTTTTGTACGTCCCCTGATTTATGATCTTTGGCCTGCGAGAGATGTAACGCATGCAGCACTTTCTCTCCATCTAAGTCTCCAAGCTGATGCAACACAGGGGTCTTCAGCTCACGACTGTTTTCACTGCACAGTGCGTCCCATAGTGATGTGAGTTATTATATGAGACAAGCCGCTCGCTTTGCCCGAGGGACGCTCTGACTCTCACCTCTTTCTGCTGTGCTGCTGGTTTGTCCAGTGCATCTCCCACTGACTACAAACAAGCAAACTGTTTGACATGCCAGAGTTTCCTGCTTTACAACTGTTGACCTTGCCTGCATTTTAACCTCTGATCTGTAATTGGGTGTGTAAACATTAGTTCAAGAGTGGAATACGGTAGAGGAATGCCAAGTTTGCAATCTGTTTTAGCAAGGAAGAGAGGCTGAGATTTGTGTTTGGAGGCAATAAAGCTGTTTAACCAGTATGTCAGCACCATTTATACAGACTGACCCTTTAATTCCTCTCGCGTGTGTGTGTGTGTGTGTTTGTGTGTGTTTATGTGTGGTCATGCCCACCTCGCACAAAACCAATCCAACAGGGAGGGGTTGAGGCCAAATATACGTAATGGCACACATTTTAGTTAGCATTCATCATTAATCACATTTGTGGTCATTTTTTTCTGTAGCCTATATTCCTATGATGAACATGTTTTCAAATCCTACACTGAAATTTATTGTCTTTTTTTGTGTATTTTTGTGAGATTTTAAAATGTAATTTAGCCTATTTTCAACTCAGTTTGTATTGAATGTCTGTAGTATATGTAAATTACCAATGTTTACTTGTACTTTGTGTTACCTGGACCGAGAAATTCACGTTTATTTGTCAGCAAAAGTCCACTGGATGACGCAAAGCACCTTTTGACAGCTCCAGAGCTTGCGTGAAAACTACTGATTATACTTCTGCATTTTTGTATCTCTTCTGACAGTTGAATCGACAGGTATTATGGGTGTTAAAGTTTTCCTATTAGGAAAAAAGGTAAGACCACAGCCCTTTAGCAAATAAATTATAGAGATGAAGAAATCCTACATTGGTGTCCTCTCTGAAGGTTTTTACCAGCTATGTAATATAATCCTGAAATCAATCTTCAGTGGAATTTGTCACTTGTGTTTTTGATGGATGCATGGGAACCTCCGGTTAAAAAATTGCAGATAGCTCGGAATAATGCGTCTCTGTCTTTGGCACAGCAGGCTACATAAACCAGAGGGTTTATGTTCAGTCCAGTCATGCTGAACCATGACGGCAGTCTCCCAGGCATGTCTAAAGAGCCATGTAGGCTTAGAGTGCCCCGTTTTGCGAGGGGATTATGTCCACACAGCATAGCACAGCAACTTAAACAGCCCTCATTTTGTGTCCTTAACCACCCCCATCTCACATGGTGGACAGACTTATTAGCGTCTGAGCCCTCAGTGAATGTAGCCATGTTGTTGACCTCTCTCAATGGTCTTGTTTACTTCTCTGCTGTTCCCATGTTGAGAGGCATCTATGAAGTACCTGAAGGTAATGAGATGAGGTCAGGGTGTCAGGAGATGGTCCAGCAGACACAATACTGTCTCATTGCTGTCCATTATGACCACTTCGTCCAGACAGCTGACATGTTGATCAAGCAGCATCTATAACAGGCAAGTATTCAGCTTGGAATGTGTTGACCAACGGAGCAAGCATTTGGCAGGATGGCAGTGTTTAAGAGTAACGAGCCGAACTGAGTGCGGAGGTCCCATTAAATGAAGTACACATTTTCTGACATTCCATTGACTTGCACTGATGTATTGTGTAGAAAGGCTTATTGGCACACAATCAAAGTTTGAAATCTTGATTTGCTCATTCTTCAGTTTGTTTTTTTGAGGTGGATTTATATATTAGATTCTAGTAGCGACAAATAATGTTTGGCATCTGCATGTGACAGTACATTTACATTGATTATTCTCTATAATTGCCATCACTTTATAAATCCATACATGCTGTATATCCACTGTTAAGGTCTGTTCACAGTCACACCAATGAAAATAAGTATAAAGATAGTGATAAAGATATAGTTCTAAAAATCATTCACTATAGCAAAGTGCACACCACAGCTATAATCACAGTTGGAATCACTTTCAGGATGATTTTATCCAGCTGATGAAGGATAAAAACATTGACAGCCAATCAGAATCCATGCTGTTGTATCAAGCTTGAGCATTTTAAGCGGCAGACAAGCATAAACGTCAGCATCATCTGCTGGTGTGAACTCTAATATAGTGTTCTTTATAGTTATCGACATTTCAACAGAAGCATTAGCCCTTTGTCAGCATAATTAGCCATTTTTAGTTATAACATTTTAAATGAATATTTTGTAAAATAGTTTTTAATATTTAAAATGTAATTAAAATAAGTTTTTTATTTAAGAATTTGTCAATGTATCAATTTCAATTATTAAAGGTATGATGCAAGCTCTTAGCAACCACAACCTACACACACACACACACACACACACACACACACACACACACACACACACACACACACACACACACACACACACACACACGCACACTCAGTGTTTTATATTTTGAACGTCAGTGAGGTCTGATGATGTTTCTCCAAAAAGCGTAAGCACTGTGATTGTACTCTAGACAGCGGAATTCACTTTCACACAGTAACTTTTATTTTATTGTGACACTCTTGCCAGCACACAATATTAGTCAGTGTAAAGAGCCTATACCAAGTAATAGTTGTTCTTTTCTTATCTCTGCAATAGAATGCTGCAATAATGAGTCCTAAAACCCGGAAAAAAGTTAGAATTATTGAATTGCCCCAAAATCAAGGCATTTTCTGAATGAGTGGTTAAATTCCTGAATGAAAACATTTTCATGTTTTATTCTACAACATAAATGCCATTACAATAAACATCTTCTCACTCGTCCGCTTTCACAGCCACCTTTTCACACACAGCGCTTTCACATGAGACTGTGGTGTAGTTCTTTTAGCTTTTTGCTATTTGCTTGTTTGCATTTAGGCTTCAAAATTCATAAAAGTTGTGTTTATTTATAAAGATAATTTTGATGAGCAAAATGTGCAAGAATCATAAACTTGGTCACAGTCACAGAGCACATGGAAAAGTCCTATTGGGTTTTTGTCGAAGGAACCAGGGGGATGATAACTTCAGGATTGGCCTAAATATGATGTCACCCCCCCCCCCCCCCCCCCGGCGCCCTATACACAACTCTCCATCTCCATGCTTCTCTGAATCTTTAGTCCTAAAGTGCAACACATTTACAATCCATTTCTCAAATTAATAAAATCAAATGAACTTCAACAGCATTGCCGTATTGTGTATGTGTGTCCTTATGACATTGTGGGGACAAAATGTAAAACGGATAGTAAAACCTGAGATCACCTACGGTCGCCACTTTTCAAAAGGCTTCTAATCATACAGGAGTTTTTTTGAGAAAGTAAAAATGCAGAATGTTTCCTGTGATAGGTAGGTTTAGGGCCAGTGTAGGGGGATTTGTATGGTATAAAAATCATTACGTCTATGGAGAGTCCCCACAAAGATAGTGAACCAGACGTGTGTGTGAGAGAAATTTTGCACTTTGTGTAATTGTGGAAAGTGGAGTTACTGTGAGCCCATGTGGATGGAGTTTAGTGAATGACTCTGCCAGATCGCCTGTGGTGCTGTTCCCTCTTCAGCCCCCTCCATCAGCTGACTCTCTCTCTCTCTCTCTCTCTCTCTCTCTCTCTCTCTCTCTCTCTCTCTCTCTCTCTCTCTCTCTCTCTCTCTCTCTCTCTCTCTCTCTCTCTCTCTCTCTCTCTCTCTCTCTATGTCTGTCTCTCTCTCTCTCTATGTCTGTCTCTCTCTCTCTCTCTCTCTCTCTCTCTCTCTCTCTCTCTCTCTCTCTCTCTCTCTCTCTCTCTCTCTCTCTCTGTCGTGTGTTTTCCCATTCCAAAATTAAAAGAAAGTAGGGGTGTACCATAAACTGTCTCTATGAATGGTACTGCTATTCACTTTTTACCATAAGTGCAGACAGTTGGAAAAAGAAGAGAAATAGTTGTTTTTCCTCTCTCTGTGGTGTGGCGTCCACCCTCTGACTCTGTCTTCCCACCCCTTCACTGGAGCCAGGAGATGAGGAATGGTCTCTTTGGCTTCTGATGTTTTCGCAGCTCCGCCTGTGAGCTCTGGGGTTCAGTTCAAGCCCCATAGTAATTTTATTACCCCTCTCCTCAACAACACAAACACTAAACCTCTCCTCCCACCCCATAACTCTGATTTATTTCACTACAACCACCTTGTCCAAAAACTTCCCTGACATTTCCAGGAGACTTTCTGAATCACAGCATTCACGGCTGAGACGAGCTGTCATATAAAGCTGTGAGGGGGGCAGACATATTTCCACTGAGTACTCTTGATTTAAAGGCATGGTTGTTGATTATATATTTTTTCCCCTCATGCTGTTTGGGCGTTCTGTCGTCTTAGCTTATTTTTAGGGAGAGGTCTGATGCTGCTGCTCTGTTAATGGAGGAATCAGTAATGTGTATTTGTTTTTGAGCCAATCCCTCTCTCAAATCCACAAGAAAACATATAGCTGTAGTAATTTCTAATTCATTGACCAATCATTGTAAATCATGTGGTTTCATATTTAATAAAAAGTTTTTTAAAAAGTATCTTACGCTCACCAAGGCTGTATTTTATTTTTTCAAAAAACATATGAGATATTACAACTTAAAATATATATTTTTTTGTCATACCATATTAAATGATTCTATATATGTATATACACCGACCAAGCATAACATTATGACATATATAACACTGATATTCTCTTCATCACTGCACCTGTTAGTGGATGGGCTATATTAGGCAACAAGTGAACATTTTGTCCTCAAGGTCGATGTGTTCGAAGCAGGAAAAATAAGCAAGTTTAAGGATTTAAGCAAGTTTGACTTGCTTGTTCAGAAATCAGAAATCAGAAAGAGCTTTATTGCCAAATGTGCTTCCATACTCAAGGATTTGTTTTTGCTGCTGAAGCTTCCAGTGCACATAAACAATATAAATACAACACCGTAATAAAAAAATTCTAAGAAGAAAAATATGAAGAAAAATATAAACAGTATAAGGTCATGGTTACATTTAGTCAGAAAGACATAGAATTTGAGCATTTGGGTGGTAAGAAAAAATATAAATATTATAAGTAATCACCTGAGTTTAGGAGATATTGCACTTAACAGTGGGAGCAATTGCACTGTATTGGCCTTGGGGGGTGGGGGGTTAACTGTTCTGATTGAAAGGTGTCAGAAAACACAGTTCATCACACCCAGCAATGGAAGAAGGTGGCCTTGTCTAAAGAATCACGTTTTCTATTACATTACCTGGATGGCCGGGCGCTAGTGCGTCATAACTGGGGAACACATGGCACCAGGATGGACTATGGGAAAAAGGCAAGCCAGCAGAGGCAGTGTGATGCTTTAGGCAATGTTCTGCTGGGAAACCTTGGGTCCTGCCATTCATGCGGATGTTACTTTGACACGTACCACTTACCTAAACATAGATGTGCACTCCAACGCTATTCCCTGGTTGCTGTGGCATCTTTCAGCAGGATAATGCACCCTGCCACAAAGCAAAAATGGTTCAGGAATGGTTTGAGGAGCACAAACAACGGGTTTGAGGTGTTGACTTGACCTTCAAATTCCCTAGATCCAATTGAGCATCTGTGGGATGTGCTGAACAAACAAGTCAGATCCATGGAGGCTACACCTTGCAACTTACAGGACTTAAAGGATCTGCTCTTAACAACATAGTGCCCTGCTTAATTTGTGGAGAATGTAATGCACTTTTTTTCAAGATTCTTTAATAAACAGAAATGTTAAAATAGCAGCATCAATTTAGTGCATCATCTTACTTTCTTTCTTGGCCTGGGTGCAAACTAAAACCAGCTCAAACAGAAAAAAATATTAATTATGTAGCTATAAGCTTTTAACTGAATAGGGCAATTTCAGCTATCTGACGCTGTTAGTAGTTTATTTTTAGCATCCATAAACATTTTTGTGGAACTCTTATCATGTGTCCTTATAGAGCAGGAGGGATTTCCTGTGGTCCATGTAGAAAGAAATAGGTGTACATAAAGCCATATGTGGATTACATACATGCATATTTTTCTCAAAAGTCATTTAACACTTTAGCGTTGCACTTGCACCACAACTACTTGTAGCAGATAAATGCAAGGATTTTTTTCCATCTCATTTTGGTAGTGACACCTAATAAATAAAACCCCACAAAAGATAAGGTGATATCTGTTCATCATATAAAAAGAGATCCTGTCTGTTCAGAAGGCTTCGAGTAAACCACTCAGTTCATGTAGATATCTTTTACAATGACTTTATAACTTTTTGAAGAGTCATATTTTAGTGGTATGGGCTTTCTTCATTTGTGTTTCAAATACAAACAAAAGTCTTCTAGATTTGGAATGATATGAGGGTCAGTAAATAATGACAGAATCCCTTTAAATAGCTGTTTTTGATGACAATTGTATTTTGCATTATTATTATTTTTTAATTATCAAAACCTGATGACATTCAAAGTGTTAAATTGGTTGACCTTTGAGTATGACCTCTTCTTCATGTAGGTCAGATGCCTAAAGTAGGAGTCTGTCCTGTGTTTGTGAACTTTAACCTGTCTGAACCTCTCGGTGGGGATTTGTTAGAAAGTGAGTCAGGTTTAATTGAGCATCACATCGCTTGTCATTGAAGCAGCAGCATGGAGAGGTGAACTAAACCAGGACAGCACAGCTGGGAGACCAGCCAGTGAGAATGTGCTCGATGTTCACCAGCCACTACAGGCTACTTTGTGAATTGCTGCCAGATTAGTGCAGAATACTGATGCTGTGTGTCAGTATTGATTTGAGAGAACTTTGGTTTATTTGGTGACTCAGCATTTCTCTACTGAACCTAAGTACGGAAAGAATATAGATTCCAATATCACAGTACTGCGATCAGCTCATTTGCTTTACATTTTAGTCCTATGGTGGTGTATTTCTGATTCTTTATGGTTTATGTGGTAAATAAGAATGTCTTACTCAAATGTTATGTATATTTGTCAGAGCTATGGAAGATAATTGTTTATCTTTAGAATGTTTTACCATTCTAAAGATATAAACTTGCAATTCTAAGGAAACAAGTCTAAATTGTGAAGTATAAACAGATATAGAAGCTGTCCTGACTCTTAATAGTGAAGCCGCTTCTTCTGGTTTTGTGCCACAAAGCAAAAAGGATTAGAGTCAATTATGTAACTCCCTCCAGAGTCTCTCCATAAGCATGGCTGTCTGGAACAGAAACTCGGAATAATGATTTTGAGGTTTATTTATGCTTAATTTGCACAATCCTCTTTGTTTATTAATGCATCTGCCGCATTTTCATGTTTTATGAGCTAAAATGAGAGAGGGGAGAAGAGAAAGAGGGAGTTATGGGGTATTTATAGAGTGTCCTGCTGTGGGGCTGGCCGGTCTGTTTCACTGAAGCATTGCGCCCTGTCAGACCCCATCAGATCTCCATATGGACTTGAGCTCACGCACACACAGAGTACTCACTCCAAATAAGACATTCAGCATTTATATATATATATATATATATATATATATATATATATATATATATATATATATATATATATATATATATATATATATATATATATATATATAATATATATTAAATAAATAAAAAACGGTTCTAATCGTTATTTTGTTTTGATGTAATGTAGGTTTTCTTGTTGTTCCAAAGGGTGATGCTACGGCGGGTCCGGCAAAAGCTAGAAGGGGATCTAATTGCAGCACTCTTTTATTTTAAATCCAAACCGAAGAAGATAGGGAAAAAAACGTGTGACAGCATAAACAACACAACATAAAGAAAAGAACAAACTTAAGTGTTTCTTTACACAATGATGTACTAAACACAGAAAAGTTTTCCTTTTGTGTTTCTCACATACAGGCGCTAACGTTGTCAGAATCCCAAAACTGACCCATTCTTCCTGCTGAAGCTTCACGTCTTATTGCCTGTATCCACTTTTGTCTCCTTAAACACTTGTTTTTTTTGGGGGTCGACAGCTTATAAAAATATAGTTTGTGTTTTTTACCTTGTTTGCTGTCCACCTTGTCACATATCAGCTTTTAGACATTACTCTGTTTTTTATTATAAGTAAAAACGCAAGGCGACCACTTGACGGGAATACAAATTCAATGGAGAGCGTTGGATTGTTCCCCCGAGGTGTGGGCGTGGCGTAAATGCGCTCTGACTATACAGTAAATACTGTATGAGAAAATGTTTTGCAGGGCTGTGTGTCTGCACTGTATATTGTAGGGTAATTTTTAAAGAGAAAATGCCATGTAAAAACAACAGCAGTCTAAATTTAATAATTATAAATAAAAGTTACAAATAAGGACTCTTAAGCTAATGCTGATAGCTTAATTGTTTTCTACATAGTTCATCCTAAATACTGTAGTGTGACTAAATACATATGATTTAATTTAATGTGATATGACATTCCCGAGTTTGCACATTGTATAATTACACACTTGTGGCTTGAAACAAAACTCTCATGCACATAAAACTCTTCAAAAATGTAAATGCAAACAAATGTTGTTGCCTGAGGTTCATAAACGCATATAAACACTTCCTTATTTAATACATTAAGCTTCCCTGTTTTATGAATATGGATAACACAAAACAAAAAGCTCTTTATCACTAACTCATCCTATTAATGACACTAAACACACATGTGTAATCCATCTATCTTGTCTGAGTTAACAAATCCTTATCGTGTAACCTTGCACATTCTGATCCAGTGTCCCAGAGGGATTAGATAGCAATATATGCTCTTTGGCCGATCTATTTCTCCAGGTCTTCACGTTCTCACCACATTTAAAGCTTTCTTAAGGGATTTTACGTAGGTTTAAAGACTTGCTCAAGAGAGTGATTGTTTTTTTTGCGCTTTGGCTGTGTATTTGCTTCATTTCTGTTGTAATGCGCTGTTCTTCTCATATGTAAGTCAAGAAGTCATTAAACTGGAGTCTGACCATTTCGGATGGCTTCACATCGTTGCATGTTTATACATATGTGAAATCCTGTGTTTGACAGCAGTAACATAGCAGTGTCATCATAGCTTTGATCTCGCACAGCTCCCATCTGTTACAGAGATTATGCGCTGAGGGAGATTGTGTTCAGCTGAGCTATATCACGCATCCTGTATCTCTCTGAAGTTTCATCAGTGGTGCTCCTACATTCATGTAGTAGAGACACACAGACTCTTGTTACTGCTGTTGCTTACTAGAGCAGTATTTTTTAACCTTTGGCCCTTGAGTGGCTCACTCTCTCAAACACGCATACAGAAACACGCACGTTTTCCTGCCGCCCTGCTCGGTCAGGGAAACCGAAGGCCTCCCTTAGGGCAAACAGGCTGATGACTTCATTGGCCTTGTTTGTTTTCTGCCCTTGGGGCAGGAGTGGAGAGGAGAGAGAGCACTGGCTCATCCTGACACTCCAGAACAGGAAACAGTCTAGTCCGGGCTGGAAACAGACGCTGAAAGAGCCCTTTGGAAGTGGCATTCCTCTGCTGTCTGCCTTTCCAAACATCTGGTTTCATGTGGGAAAAATGTAATGTCACCCTCTGTGCCATCATAGCACTGGAAGTCTAGATGCCTCTTTTGTGTGGAAGTTTTTGCATAAGCAAAAAGCAAAAAACAAAACCAGGCTCCCTTCACACAGCACACAAACCGAAATAATCAAACTATGTCTTTAGTGCAAGATAGCTCCACATTTATCTGCAATGTCAAGTCAAATGTATTTTTTATAATACACGCATTAGTCTTCTACTGTCGTCACTCTCCCTGTTATCCTTCCAGAGCTCCTCCATGGGACTCAAGACAGCAAACTGGTTATGGTTGGGGTAGATTAGATAGTAAGCAAATAACAGTTCTTGTCAATGTGTTGGATAAAGATCTGAGTGACATTGACTAGGGCCAAATTGTTATGTCAGAGTATCTCTAAAATGTCACAGCTTGTGGGTTGCTCCCGGTCAGCAGTGGTGAGAATTTACCAACAGTGGTCTGAGGAGGGACAAACCGCAAACCAGCGATGAGGGCAACAAATGCTCTCCCGTCTAGGCCGAGCCACAGAAGGTCTACAGTGACACAAAATTTGAATGATGGTAATGGGAGGAATGTCACAACGCACAGTGCATCGCACTTTACCGTGTCCACCGTCAAATGCATCTACAAGGGTCACACAAGCATCAGAATTGATTGGGGATGCTTTGAGGGACATGATTTCCAGATTCCCCGGGTCTCAATCCAATTGAATATCAGGATGTGCTGGACCAACAAGTTTGCTTGCACTTTGCAACTTAAAGGACGTAAAGGATCTGCTGCTAAAGTATTGGTTCGGTGCTGTTTTGGCAACATGTGGAGGACCAACAGCATATTTTAATCTAATGCATATTGAAATCGAATGCATGTTTTTTATACTTCTTTTTTGGTTTATTTACCTCAAACATGTTTGAAAAGGAGCGTTAATAACATGCACTCATGCAGTTTGTGTCTGTGTTTATGGACTGAATGTTTGGATTCTACTGTGTTTCCACATTGTCTGCACAGTGTGTTTCATCATGGTCCAATAGCAGTCATTTTTCAGGAGTTCGCCCACAGGGACTTGGTTGTGTGTTATATATTGCTTTTACAGTTATTTGAAAAAGCTTATTTTCCCTCCCATTTGAGTTTGTGGGATAAAATCTTTGTAATGTTCTGTAATCTTGTTTCAGTTTTGGCTGTTGTGTGGTTCCGCTTTCTGGTAGGAAGATGTGATGCTTGTTTGGCTCTTAGAGGCACTTGGATCTAGAATGTGTTATTCAAATGAACACTAAGGTCACTAAGCAAGGGGTCCTGTATTTCACATAAAATGTCTAATTATAAGATACTTGGCTGCCAAATTGTGGTCACACCACCAATGAAATGTCCATTAATACTGTGAACCGAGTCGGTTAGGCGGTTATGAAGTCTTGAAAGACTCATTGAAGTGAAAGTTGATTATACAAGGCTATGATTGTTCAATTTTGGAAGGCAAAGTTAGAATAACAAACCCCCTGCAGTATTGTAACAAAGCCCAAAACAACTAAGAGTCCACTTAAATTCAGCAGTCCTGTCCTGTCTGTTCTTCCACTTTGTGCCTAGACTAATACTGCTAATTTTTTTGCTCCAGAAGAGAAGTCAACTTAAGACTAATGCTAATGTCTGCTCTCAGTGTCCTCTCTGATGTGATCTCAGTGGAAACTGGAGGTGAACGATTCATCGTTAAAAGATTGCAATCTATATTAAATTATCCATGCATCTTATTCCTAATTGGCAATGAATTGGCTATATCTATTAAACCTTTGAGAAGAACGATGATAGGCATTCAAATCTGTGTTGGCACTGTCGCTGATCCAACGAGAGCAGTTGTCATGTATAGGTATCTTTTCAGCCACACAGTTTCATTATTTCAAATGATCACAGTTTGTCGATTGGATATATTCACTGGTCTATTGTAGTGATAAAAAATGAGCAAATCAACTTTTAAAAGTAAATTGACCCTTCAAATAAAGATTATATCAATTACATCGCTACGCCAATAGCGACTAGTGAAAAATGTATTTGTCATTGAATCATTTAAGAGATTCGTTCAAAAATATTGATTCTGCCAGTAATGAACAAGTGAAGTCTTTACGAGTTAGTCAGTGAATCATTCTTTCAAACTTCTGGTTCAGATGTCACATTTGGCGGTATAAGGTCACGTTGAGCACATTGCATTATAGGGTAGAGTATTTTGTGCTCATTTTTGGAAACATGTAGAATGCCATCCAGATATTCAGTCAGTTCATACAGAGAATGTGCGAACTGTTTATAGTATGCTGCAGGCTGTCCTCCTTTGTTTCTGTGTGACTCCTCACATTTTATTCCTCCTAGTTTCCAGCAAACTATTAAACAACTGCACAAATATCAAATAAAAGATCTGTGCATCTGTGATAGGTTTGGTCCTGTTTGCTCTCTCCCTCTGCCTTTCAGCAAAATGAGTTAAGGGAAAGAAGGAATTTGAGAGTGCTGGATGGAGAGAGTAAGAATGGAGTGGCAGATGGAATTTGTGAGAAATTTATCCGACAGGCAGAGACGCCATGAGAAGCTCCTCTCTTTTGAAGTTTTTTTTTTTGAGTTTTTCTGCCTCATCAAGAATTATGTTGAAGGCTAACTGAGGAATTTCTGGAGTAGCATAGAGGGGGAAAAATCCAACTGGACCATTCACACTTTTCCACACAGTCGTTATAAAACTTTATTTGATCTCATGTCAGTCCTTTAGAGCTGTCAATAGAAGCCTTCTTACTATGGTGGGGTTTGGCCCGTATTTGGCCCTTTGTCACATGATGGAATGATGCAGCTAGTTAGTATCAATTAAACTTTGCCTTTAATAAAAGCAGTCTGTTTTGAGATGCCTTTACAGTTATAGTCTCTCATTCCCAGTCGTGTCCCCTCTGGTGGTATGAGGCTAAACTGCTATTTTTACCATCATTTCAGAATATATGAATCCTTTGGAAGATTTACAGGTGCTGAGTAACTGTAAAACTACTATTTGTGGGAATATTATATTCTTGCTATATTGCATTTCAAAGAAAAAAATGCATCTGGTGTGTCGTAGAGCCTTGCATTATTTGGATATTAAGTTTTGATGTTTCTTTGCAGTTTGTGCATTAAAGTTAAGAGGTGTATTTTCTTGATTTGATCAATTTCTTTAGCTCCCTTTTAGTACAATTAAATGTGAAACTATATTTTATTTCAACCAGGGTTATTATTATGTTTAACTAAAACTAAAAATGTATTTAGACATTTTTAAACAACTAATAAAAATACAAAAGCAAAATTAGTAAAAATGTAACAAATAAAAATACTATTAAATTAATAATATTAAATACTAAAATACTGGCTAATGCTGTGATTTGTAACTAAAATGTTGACGCTTATACATAAAGACATAAAACAAATGCATATATTCTTTCTACTCTATAGTATGATTATATAATATTTGACAATGTTATAGATTGTCAACAACACATTTCTTTATCAATAATATCAATGTTTACTGTTCTCTTGTGTCTTGTTGTCTTGTGTGGGTATTTACCTTTTGCTGCTTATGGAAACGAGCACTTCAAGATGCATAAAACATAATCACTTAGTGTTTGTTTTTTTCTTGCTGTGACATATTTGTTCCGTACCGTTCTTTCACCGAGTCTCTTTAAACCCATTCTTCTCTCACAGGGTGAACGCTAAACTGTGTCCTCTCTGGGGTTGTTCTAGCTTGAGTGTTGTTATAAATTGAAGCAGCAAATCATATTTTATGTATGTGTGCTTGCACAATAAACATAGTGGAAACTAGGACAGTCAGCAGAGCATTAGGACAACAAAGCTGCTTTTACTTTCCTGGAAAACAATGCTAGAAGAACTGGCTAAAAATGGAGAGATTTACTGCTTTTACTTATCAAACAGGGTATAGGGTTAGAATTGCATTAGGAATTACTGAGATCTTTTTATTGCAGTTGTTTTGAGGTCACAAATAGTCCTGAGTAAGCAGCACCGAGATGAGAAATCTCTCAGTTGGTGTTATAAGACTGTTGTGTAACTCTTTCAGGCATCTGCGTCCTTCATGCTTAAATCGCAGTTGTCTTGGGACTTAATGTGAGGTGTCTCTGCAGTGATGATATGGAATATGAAAGGACAGAGAGCTATGCTTGTGGATACCTCCGTGGTCACAATACTACACCCAGTCCATTAGGAAATAAGGTATAACAGCAGATGTAAAGCAGTGAGCAAAAGGATCCTGACATTGAGAGTCATATTGGAGGTATGTAAGCGTCTTAAACACAGAAACGGCAGATGTGCGCTTGAGTGCTGAGCATCACTCACATCAGAGCTGTGCTCTCGTGTCCTTGAGTCATCTCTGAGATGATTGAAGACGCTGTGTGACTTTGACATGACTGTGCTGCTGTTAGACCCATTACGCCTGCCTAATGACACAGTCGTGGAGATTAACGACATTAATCACTGCAGAGGAGCATTCGGTTACTGACACTGACGGTCTAATGTACGTCTGTGGAAAAGAGTACAGCTTGCTGCTGTCATAATCCAAAGTTTCAGTTGAGAAATGTAAGCTTATGAATGTGTTTCTGGGTGTGTGCTTTTTTGTGTGAGTAAAATTAACCATCAGAGGTGTATTTTTACACCCTAACCCAAACCTTTTAAACAGCTTTAATGGAATAATTAATCAAATAATACAACAGACATCAAAATCGACAAATTTCATGCTCAGTTGGGTGCGCTTGGTTGGATTGGATCCCTGTTTTAGCGCTTGGTTGGTTGGATCCCTTTTTTAAAAGAAGTATGTTTACATTACAACGATGTACTAAACTGCATTTTTCACGTACAGACGATAACGGTGTCAAAACGATCCCTGTTCACACGGATCTGCGAAAATGACTAAAATGCTGTTATTCTGCTGCCAGGCCAGTAGTTAGCGGTGTTTGTAAAGAAACACTACGCTCCTGAACACATAATACACATGCTCATTATGTCACCATCTTCACAAATTCACATTTTTGTTGTTTACTAGGAGACAATAACAATTGTTTTCAAAACTGTGTACTTTGAAACCCGTTTTCAGTCACCCAAAATGCCATTGTCGTGTAAATGAACGACCAAAACGTACTCGGTTACTTTCGTAACCTAGGTTCCCTGAGAGAGAGGAACGAGTATTACGTATGGGAAAAACTCCTTTTCTCGAGAATGTGAAGCAAAACTTTTAATAAAGGTATCTATGTAAAGCGCAGTGAGCTGCACGGCCATAGCCCAGCGCGAGGAGCGCTCTGATTGGCCGGGCTGCGGCAACTGCAGGAACCTATGGTGAGGCGGCTGAGAGGAACGAACCAATGGGGGGCGTTCCAGAAGCCCGCCGAAAAAGGTGCTTATATTTGCATACAGGAGGCTATATAAGACCCTAATTCGCCATAGGTGTCAGGTTTTAAGATCGACTGAAGCGATACCTGAGAAGCATAAACACGGCACGGAACGTAATACTCGTTCCTCTCTCTCAGGGAACCGAGGTTACGAAAGTAACCGAGTACGTTCCCTTTCGAGAGAGGTTCCTCGTATTACGTATGGGAACACAATGTAAAGCGCCGTGTGTGCTGACTGACCCAGTATACCCAAAGCACATGTTATAAACCCCCGAGACACCGACAGAGGCGGCTTATAAGGGGAATGAAGAACCGGAAGAGTCGGTTCGTTTGAACAGCTGATCGGACATAGTCGGATCTTATGATGAATGAATAGTGCTTAAGGACTAATGTGTACAGGCCAAAATGTAAGGCAATCTGTTTGCCAGGGTCAAGATAGAGCCTAGATGGAGAGAAGCCCTGCTTGTAGAGCTGGAACCTCCAACTTGTAGAATCTGATAAAAGTGGACGGAGAGGCCCAGCCTGCCGCCGCACAGATATCTTCCAAAGAAATGTCACACGACCAAGCCCAAGATGAGGCCATGCCTCTAGAGGAGTGGGCTTAAATGCCTGTAGGACAGGTTAGGTCCTGGACCTATATGCTAGTGGGACTGCATCCACTATCCAGTGTGAGAGACTGTTTCATGACAGCACAAACTTTAGTGCGGCCACCGAAGCAATGAAGAGCTGATCCGACTGCCTGAAGGGGGCGGAGCGCTCTAGATACAATCTCAATGCTCTGACTGGGCAGAATAGGTTTGCGTCTTATTCTCTCTGAGACGCGGGTTAAGCAGTGCAAAGACCTGCATACTGAAGGGGTTGATAGCACTTTCAGCATAAAACCATGCCTCGGTTTGAGCACAACCTTGAAGTTGCTGGACCCAAACTCAAGACAGGAAGGGCTCACGGAGAGTGCAGGTAAGCCACCCACTCGGTTAACCGAGGCCACAGCCAGCAGAAAAACGGTTTTGAGTGATATGTGCTTCAAGCTCGTGTTCTGAAGTGGTTAGGAGGGGGAACCCTTCACGGCCTCCAAAACCATGGCGAGGTCCCAAATAGGGACCGAGGTAGGGGCAAAGCGGGCTGAATCTCCTGGCCCCTTTAAGAAAACACACAATAAGATCACTTTTCCCTAGTGAATGTGCCGCGATCGGAGCGTGGCTAGCTGCTATGGCGGAGACACACACCCCGAGTATGGAGGGGGGACGACCCGCATCCATTAGCTCTTGGAGAAAGCGAGCGGTTCCGCCAGTTCGCATGAGTGTGCGTCGATGTTTCGCGTAGCACATTGGTTAGAAAACCACTGACCACTTCAAAGCAGAGCTGCCAGATAGCAGGGGCTCTAGCTTCCGAAATAGTGTTCATAACTTGTCAGAGAGGTTCCCGGATACCGTTGATGGGCCATACGTGGAGGGCCCACAGCTCGGGATTGGGATGCCAGACCTTCCCTTTCATTGGCAGAATAGGCATGGGGCTGTGTCTGACAGCTGAAACAGTATGGAGAACCATGTGCGGTTCTTCCAAAGTGGGGCTATTAAAAAGCACAGGCTGCAGCTGGATCGCGATCGGAGGGAACATATAGAGGGAGTCTGGGCCAACAGGGGCCAGGGCATCCCTGCGTTTGCAGAAAAAATATTGGGCAGCGTGTGCTGTGCGAGCTGAATTGTTTGCGGGTAAAGGGACCATCCCCCTGGGGACATGGGTCCTCTGGATAACATGTCCGGACCCTGATTCAGAATACCTGGCACGTAAGCCGCCCTTAGGGAGCTCAGATTGTGCTCTGCCCATAAAAGGAGATGCTTAGCCATGCACGGTTCTTATGCCGTAAGTCTTGAGTCTATGACAATGACTGTACTGATAAGCCTGCCCCTCGAAGGCGAATCTCAAGAATGGCCTGTAGTGGGGGTGGGGGGGTTATCGTAACGTGAAGTATGCGTTTTTCAGATCTATTGAGAAAACCCAATCCCCGGGGCGAATGTGCGCGAGGATTTGTTTCACCGTCAGCACCTTGAAACGAGCGTGTCATAAGTGCTTTGTTCAGATGCCTGGAAAATGGGCCTGAGACCGCCACCCATTTTCGGCATGAGGAATTAGCGACAGTAAAAACCTGACTCGCTAGCGTCGGGTGTACTGTTTTCGCCGCTCTCTCCTTTAACAGTCTCAATGCCTCAGCGAGAAGCACGTGACTGACACTGCTTCTTACAGAGGGCTCGACCACGGCTTGAATCGCGGGGTCTGCGAGGAAAACTGTAGCGAGAACCTCGTTTTATATGTTCAACACCCAATATTATATACCAGGAATGGCCTGCCAGGCCTGGGCTCGTAAAGCCAGGGGTTGAATTAGATTCGGGGGCTGGCCGCTTAGTAATAGGGGCCTGTTAGCCGGGTTGCTTGTGCTGTAACACTGCTTGTAACACTGTGGGGATAGTGTTAGTTTTGGCGGTGCAGGCTTTGCAGTGGGCGCACGCCTCACATTTATATTGTGTGTGCGAGAGTGAACTTTGTGAAAAGTGCTTGGGTGCAGGAGTGCAGACTGTAAAGTGGGCACATTTCCTACATAGAAAGCTCTTTTGTGTGTAGTGTAAACAATGTGCAGTGGCGCACAACCTACGTAGAATACCCACGGTGCAAACCAGTGAGCAAATCCACAGGGGTAAACGCACACAGCATAGTGTGCAGACGAGCGTGTTTAACACAGGCTAGTTGACTGCAATATTTCATCTCCAGTCACTTAACTTAAGGGAACTGGGAGAATGTAAGGAAGTGCGGGTGGTATGTGAGCCATTCCACAATGCCGTTATGCTCTAGTCTAGACTGAAAGCGCGCATGCAGACAAGCGTGTTTGACCACAGGCTAGTTGACTGCAATAAGGCTAGTTGACTTTATATGGTGTAATCCGGCCGCGGCGGGATTTATTTGTGATTTTGTGAGGCTGAATTAACAGTGCTTATGTAGGGGTGCACACTGTGTAGTGGACACTTTGTCTACAGTGTAAAAACCTTTCCAGCCGCCTGAATAAAGGGGACTGGAAGTGATAGAGTGAAAAAAGGGGCTTAGCTTGGCAGCCATTTTCCGACGCCCTTATGCTCTGACAGTGAGCGCGTGCTATGACGTAAGCCGCGCTCTAGTCAGCAACGCGCTGTGGAAGGGGCGCGCGCTATCATGACAAGGCAGCCATTACAACTTCCTTGGCAGTAAGCGCGCGCTGCAGCGACATTGTTCTTGACATACCCAACAGCCCGAGCTCGCTCGTCTAACTTACTCTAGTATTCTCTGTCCGCAGCGCTTCAGCACGGCGGCGGTAGAATGAGCACGGCGAGAGCTTCGGCTCGAGTTTGTTTATTCACTCTAGTATTCTCTGTCCGCGGCGATATCGCGACAGGACGAGAGAATTGGAAGCGTGAGGTAAAACTCTGTCCGCGGCGCTTCTAGCACGGCGAGAGCTTCGGCTCGAGTTTGTTTATTCACTCTAGTATTCTCTCTCCGCGGCGATAGAGCGACAGGACGAGAGAATTGGAAGCGTGAGGTAAAACTCTGTCCGCGGCGCTTCTAGCACGGCGAGAGCTTCGGCTCGAGTTTGTTTATTCACTCTAGTATTCTCTCTCCGCGGCGATAGAGCGACAGGACGAGAGAATTGGAAGCGTGAGGTAAAACTCTGTCCGCGGCGCTTCTAGCACGGCGAGAGCTTCGGCTCGAGTTTGTTTATTCACTCTAGTATTCTCTCTCCGCGGCGATAGAGCGACAGGACGAGAGAATTGGAAGCGTGAGGTAAAACTCTGTCCGCGGCGCTTCTAGCACGGCGAGAGCTTCGGCTCGAGTTTGTTTATTCACTCTAGTATTCTCTCTCCGCGGCGATAGAGCGACAGGACGAGAGAATTGGAAGCGTGAGGTAAAACTCTGTCCGCGGCGCTTCTAGCACGGCGAGAGCTTCGGCTCGAGTTTGTTTATTCACTCTAGTATTCTCTGTCCGCGGCGATAGAGCGACAGGACGAGAGAATTGGAAGCGTGAGGTAAAACTCTGTCCGCGGCGCTTCTAGCACGGCGAGAGCTTCGGCTCGAGTTTGTTTATTCACTCTAGTATTCTCTGTCCGCGGCGATAGAGCGACTGAACTAGAGAAGAGGAAGACTGAGGAAAAACTCCGTCTGTCCGCGGCGCCTCCTCAGCGCGACGGTATAGTGACGAGAGCTTCGGCTCGAGTTCGCCTATTCACTCTAGTATTCTCTGTCCGCGGCTGTAGCGCGACGGAATGAGAGAAGAGTGGGAACAACTCTGTGGCAGCGGCGGAAGAAGAGCCGCGGCGGCGGCAGAGTGAAGAGAGCTTCGGCTTGAGTGTGCTCATGTCCTCTAACATTCTCTCTTTCCGCGGCGCTATTCAGCGCGACGGGACGAGAGCAGAGGGAGAGTGAGAAGAGCTCCGTCTTTCCGCGGCGCTTAACGACGCGGCGGAACGAGAGAGTCCTCGAGTAGAACAAGCCTGTAAGCTCTAGAAGTGGCGTTGCAGCGGCAACACACACACAAACACATATAACACTCAACATAGACACAGTTTAAAGGATATATAACGCCGGATGGCGTAGCTGGAACGGCAGAGAAGGCGGAGAGGGAGTCCGTCGTCCTCAGCTGCAGGTTCCGCTGGTGCCTTTTCAACGGCGGTGCTTCTTCCGGAGACCAGCGAAGGTATCGCTGAAGGAGATAAAATCTGACACCTATGGCGAATTAGGGTCTTATATAGCCTCCTGTATGCAAATATAAGCACCTTTTTCGGCGGGCTTCTGGAACGCCCCCCATTGGTTCGTTCCTCTCAGCCGCCTCACCATAGGTTCCTGCAGTTGCCGCAGCCCGGCCAATCAGAGCGCTCCTCGCGCTGGGCTATGGCCGTGCAGCTCACTGCGCTTTACATAGATACCTTTATTAAAAGTTTTGCTTCACATTCTCGAGAAAAGGAGTTTTTCCCATACGTAATACGAGGAACCTCTCTCGAAAGGGAACACATTTTTACTGGTGTTATGTAAATGGTCCCTAAAACCTGCTGCATTTATTTGATCTAAAATATAGTAAAATAATAAATTACTCCTGTCTTCATGAACCATAAATCATTCTAATATGTACAAGTAACATTTCTTATTATTATCAATGTTGAAAACAGCCTGGACACACAGTGCTACCACACTCAGTGTTGTTGTCTAATTGTTGTAACCTATTGGGTTTCCAGACAAACCTTCATGTGTGATTTGTAGGCATGCATTATGAATCCACTTTCTGCTGTAGTGCATCTGCATTTACACATTTGGAAAATGCTTTTATCCAAAGTGAATCAAACTCATGACCTTGGATCACTGGTACTGATACACTGAACCTGACTGACTTGTGTTCAGATCAGGAGAGGGCTCTTATGAAAGGACTTTATTTGAGATGGGATCTTAATTATAGAATCATTTTTTTATATTTATTTATTTTTTAAATTGAGTGTTCATCGAAATGTGAGGTTGCTTTTCAGGGGTTGGGCTTGGCCCCTTGCTTAGTTTCAGTGAAAGTAGATCTTAATGCTTCAGCATACAAAGACATTTTGGACAATTTCATGTTCCCAACTTTGTGGGAACAGTTTAGGGATGTTCTACATAATGACATGTATATACTTTATTTGAGATGGGGTCTTGATTGTAGAATCTAGGACGATACAGACAGGAAGCAAAGCAGGTGTATTATGATGAGTTCAGGCTCTTTTAAGCTCATGCGAGTATCCTGTCTCTGAACCAAATCGCAATGCTGCAGTCAGAGGTCAGCAAATGTGGCTCAGTTGTTAGTTTTATGAAAATGAAAAGCGCTAATGCCATCCCAAAGCTCAGATTCAGTGCGAGCGGGACAGTAATATGATTCTATTACAGAAATAAATAGCAGCACAAATCAACAGTCCAGTTTTTCCTCATACCTGAAAGTTCTGGTTATACTTCTTTCATTATCTATCACATACACAGTTCTGTCACAATGATTAAATATAAAATTATATAATAAGCATAAAAATGTCATAAGTCACCGATAGACGTCCGGTTTACTTCGTAACATACATAGGAATACAATATATAAACTCGCAGCAACATGATAATATTTTGTGGCCAGATCTTTGTCATATCCATGTAATGTGAAGTCATGGCCTCGAGATCTGAAGTTGAGGGATGGATATCTGTATATTGTGCAAAACTAATTTAACCTGTGTGATCTGGGATTACCTAGGAAAATCAGAATATAAGATTATTATAATTATTATTTTGAATTAATTATGACATTAAACAGTGTGGCATTTAGACATATTCTCTTCTACTTTATTTTATTCTAATGTATCGATACCTTTTAACAGCATGCAAATGAAGTTCAAGTAATTTATTTGTATGTTAAAAGAATATATACAAAAGATATATATATATATATACACACTAATCCTCAGGTTAAATTAAGTGAGGCCAGTCTGTGACCTCGGGCCGTTTCTCTCCATGTGTGTGCGGGTGCCTCATAACTCCCAGTCCATGTATTACAAGTTCAGAGGGAGACAATCAGCGTCTGTATTGTGGTGCACGGCTGGCGTTGTATTGTCCTGCTGTGTATCCATACACATGGTTCTCAGGGATGGGAAAATGATGAGAGACACTACGCTGCGTCCCCGTCTGGAAGGATGATGGGGTCAGAGAGGAGGTGGAGGTGGAGGAGAGAAATGGATTGATGCCACTCCGTCCTCGAGTCCCTGATGCTTGGCCCTTGCCATCTGTCACCCTGCAGGCTCTCTCTTTTTCTCGCTGAGCACAGAATGGGTCAGATACACATTTACCTCAGCTAACAGTACTTCTGCCTACGGGAGCAGGTGAGGAAGAGGCAGACACTAAGGTTAATGGGGAGAATGTTATCCTCTACAGAATAGTTTGCTTCAAATAAAAATCATCATCGGAACACTTTTTTTTGGTTTTGTTGCATAGAACTCACAAATTTCACTCTTTTGCATATAATGAAAGTAAATGGTGACCAGTATCTGTCAAGCTCCAAACAGGACAAATTCCCCCATTCAAATATACCATCTGCTCTAGCACTCCTGGTGCATTTGCAATACGTTAACAGTATTTGCATAAATCAGGAAGTGTAGAACACTAAATATACAGTAGAGAAGAAAATGAAGATCTGCATTTTGAATGTGCTTGAATAACTAGGACAGAAAGAACGATTTTTAGTCAATAATATCCTACATTTTATTAAGTATGTGAGTGTATATATATATATATATATATATATATATATATATATATATATATATGTATGTTTGTGTATATGTGTAGTTTAATCATTAATTATATTGTATTTCAAATGTATGTAAAGTATATTGCCGAATGTACTGACAAGCATTTTTGGTTAACTAAAATATAGGCTACTTTAATGTTATTTGCTACCGTGTATGTATTTAAATATATTTGTATTTACAGATTAATGATGAAGTTGCACTTTTATTACATTTAAAATGTTAACTCTAAATGTAATAATGAATAACACACTGTTAAAAATATAATCAAGTATTTAACATGTGCTTTAGGATGTTATGCAACATAAAAATAAGTGTACTTAAAGTATGGCAACAAATGTTGTGTTGTGGAACAGTCATGACTATACTTTAAGTACAGTTAAGTGGCCTTTTATTTAGGTAATTTTGTATTATCTGCAAGTACAGCTTTTTTGAATATTGTGAAGTACACTAAAAGTGCACATTCAGTATAAACAAGCTCACTTTTTTCCCAAGGGATGAACATCATGGCACTTTGTAACAGCTCTGATGAGAGTCTGACTTCTTAAACTGTCTCCAGTCAGGCAGATGTTCTGCTGTCTGATCCTCTGTATCTTGTAACTAATGTCATTGAGTTCTGGAAGTAATCAGCGCTTTTATTGTCAAGAACTTGAGCCTAATTTCAGACGGAAATGGAAGACATATCAGCTTGAATGGTAATACAGCGACTTGAAACCAAAGAGCTGTGCCAATTAACAGGCTTACGTTTATCTCAGACAGGCCAGTTGAGGTCATGGCAAAATCAATGGGCCATATTGTATCAGTTTTCAGACAGAGGCTCAGTGATTAATTACTGCACAATGTTTTTATGTTTCTGTGTGGCCGATAAGGGAGAGGAGGAGCACATGAGCAGGAATGAAACTTATTATTAATCCATTGTGTACATAAGCGTGTGCTGTACAGTGTTGCATAGAACAGAAGTAGTTATAGTGCTACTAATTTTTTTCAAATAATCATCTGAACTGTTCTTTCATAGTAAGGGTGTGCACTGCTTAGGTCTTCTATTTTCCCACAAAAACATTATCAGTTTTCAACATTAATAATAATAAATGTTTCTTGCGAGGCCAATCATCATATTAGGATTAGTTCTGAAGAATCATGTGACACTGCTGATGCTGACAAATTCAGCTTTAACATCACAGGAATTAATTACATTTAAAATATATTTAAATAATTTATGTTTAATAGAAGACATTTTGTAATTATGTAAATTTAAAAAAGATGTTACTATACATTGTAACATAAGTGCAGTCTCAAAAACATTAGAGACATTTAAAAAAAAAAAATACAGACCTTTTCATTTATTTAATATGTAATTTGGCCATAGCCATAAATCCACTGTTGTTTCGTGTATTTCTTATAAGATATTGCCTTCTTCAGTAGCTTTATAGGTACTTTTGTTAGTAACTTGTACTTTCTCAAATTATGAGAGACTTTTTTAAAACACTATAGCTGTGTGTGTGTGTGTGTGTGTGTGTGTGTGTGTGTGTGTGTGTGTGTGTGTGTGTGTGTGTGTGTGTGTGTGTGTGTGTGTGTGTGTGTGTGTGTGTGTGTGTGTGTGTGTGTGTGCGCTTAACTGTCTTTGTGTTTTAGACCTCCATTCACCCCATTTATTTTCCCAGTCGCTCCCCCTTTCTGTGAAGCATATAGGATCAGGCACGTGTGAACCTCTGTTACCCCTCTCCTCTCCACGTGTGTGTGTGTGTGTGTCTGTGTCTGGCTGGCAGCCCATGTAGATGTGACCCAGTTTGGAAGTGGTAGCACACACTAGATGAGACTGATAACTGAAGAGAAAAGATAACCACACACACATTCCTCTCTAATCTCGTCTTCATTCTTCACTGGTTTTATTAAACACAGAGTAAATACTAACTAGCATTCCTGAGTAAGTGGATAAGGGTACGGAGAGAGGAAAGTCCCTGCAGATTGAGCTATAGAGGACTGTGGGGGATACCGTGTCTCACGTCCCCATGAGTTATGAGCAGGTCTTGCTGTTTTAACTGGTTTTGTTTATTTAGTACTATTTAGTACAACAGGTTTTGTTTGAGAGGTCAGACAAAATGGCTGTTAAGTTTTATACTGGTTTTTTATGGTTTCTCACACTGAGGTAATGTTGGTTGTTATCCAGTGGGGGGCAGTGTGCTCTTCCACTTGACTCAGAAATGACATGTGCTGAGCAGATATTTTAGTTTGAGGAACTTAAAACTTTCACAGATTATAATGTACCTGGCAAAATATGATCTCTCCTGGCTCCGTGTCCATCGAGACCTATGTGAAACTCACTGTCTGAGGGCCAAAGAGAAAGAAAGAAAAACTTCTGGCCTCTCAGAAAGCCATGACCTTATCATGCTTTCATGGTAACATAATAACAGGCTTTTCACCTTGACACCCGGCTGCAACTAATACTCCATAGCAGGTGTGTGACGTACAGTATGCATACTTGAACTCTTTCGTCTTGACTGTAGAGATGGTAGAGATTCTCTGGGCAATCTCTACTTTCTTATTGTTTTAAATAGACGTTGGAACTTTTTAATAGTAATTGTGAAATTTTCCACTGCGTTTCCGAACTTCACCTAACCCTAGTGCGTGTGGTTATCCCTGCAGGTGTGTGTGTGAGTGGAGGTGGACACTGCGGTGGGACTCTGGGGATGTGTAAAGTCTCCATCAGTCCTGGATCTCTGCAGCTTTTAGGAGGTGCTCTCTGGGCCTCTGTGCAAGGTAAGACATGTGAGGAGTCCCTGTACGTCTCTATATACTTCCTCCCTGTCAGTACTGGAGAAACAGACATGACATATGGAATTGATTTCCAGCATTCATTTAGCTTAAGCATACAAAACAAGCAGGGTATAATGGACTCTGCCATCAGTATCATAACTTTTACCCCTCACTGTGTTAGTTTTAATTAGGCTCAGACACTAAAAGCTAATGATCTGTAAAGCATGATGAAAATGCACCCAGGTTTTCTTAAATCAAGGCTGACGGATCTGAAAAGTTAAAGGAATGCATTGTATATCTTATTGGCATTGCACATGAATATTAATTAGATGATGTAGCATTTTACAGTAGTCATAATGGGTAGCCCCGCCCACAAATAAATCTCCTTGGAAAGTAGATGTTAATTAGCTTTTTAATTTGCACCCTTGTTTTGGTTAAATTGTGGCCTTGTTAAAACAAGGAAATTAATTAGGACAATATAGATCACAATTTGTTCCCTTGTTTTAGTGACAGCCTAGACTGGGTAAACCCAGCCTGATCTGCTGGCGATTGGATTTCGGCAACTCTGGAAACCTGTACATTCATTTCATCTGCTTGTGTTACACTTTTGCGGTAACCAATCACAGACTGGCTTTTCCACCTGGCGCACTATTGGCGGGTTTAACACGATGTCGGATAGAGAAGTGATGGGTCGTTGCCTTTTGATCACGCCTCTTGTGGTCTGATTGGTTGAAGGACTATCCAATTGCGTAGAGTTATTTGAACAATGCCCTATGATTTAACTCAATAAAAATTGAGGAATGAATGAGTAAAATCTGGCGAATTAGTCACCAACAGTTTGTTTCCTCGTTTTAGTTCAATATTGGCCACAGTTTAACTAAATTACGACACAAATACAAATTAAGTCCTGGAAAGGAATTCATAACTTATCGTCACAATATCCACACTGTATACAATTATCGTAATGATGTAAAAATATGATAAAATAAAGAATAAAATTACTCTATGCTGAGAATAACTGTCTAAATCTACACTTGATGTCATTTTACAGTAAAATATCATTGCATTTACAGTTTTGGGAAGTGAAAAAGAACAAGTCATTATATCATTTACAGTGAAAATACATAAATGGATATTACCAGAATTCCCTGTGTTGACGCTTAACATTTGATGTATTTTTGTTGAAATTTTCTTCTTAGTTTTTTGTTGTGTGGTTCTAATCAGTTATGTACATTAGGGTTTTAAGTTAGATCTAAGGTGATGGTGGTGGTCATGAATACAGTTTGTGTGAATGACACTGTGTGCATCTTCTGTATATTACTATTTACCTTCTTAGCTTGTGATGAGCTTTGATTTCATGACTTTCTCATCATCACCTGTTTTTGGTGGTTGCAAAACAGATATTAGTACTTCAGTGAGTTGGTAAATTAACATTAAATCAATTAAAATTTTTACTGTACATTTAAGTTAGTTTTGTAAAACCTCAAATGTTTTTATTTAAACATTTTTTCTGTGAATTTTCCCCCCAGGTAATCTGGCTCCATGTGCAAAAAAGGCAACTTGTCCACAAACTGTTCTTGGCACAATGGTCTCTACAATCAATTTCAGATTAGCCATGATTTACAATGATTTGAAGCTATGTTAATGCAATGAGAACACTGCAAAAAAAAAAAAAAAAACAATTTTCAAGGAAAAATTCTTCAAGGAAACAATTGCATGTGTTTTAAATAATATTAGTAAATTCCATTAGATATTTAGGCGTTTTGAAACGATATGTGCGGAAATCTCGTTTTGCTAAAATCACATGACTTTGTCAGTTTGATACGTGGTCCGAATCACTGAAAGTGATTTGTAAGGGTGTCAAAGCTTTGCGAAGCGATAGTTATACAGTGTTTTGTGACGGATGGCTCTTGTCGCACAGTTTTTCAGTGTGACCAGAAAAATTGCTGCTTGTTAGAATCCTTTTAGGTGAAGCCTGGTTAGGAAACAGCATTAAAAAATTAGTGACTGCTTTTAAATGTGGTGAAAGCAACTAAGTTAACATTATGAAAACTGAAAATTATGCATCTGCAGAGTTGTACTCAGTGGGAACAAGCGTTTCCTTGCTGTCATAGCTGATTATCGCTTCTGCAGGAGTCTGGACATTGATTAATGGTGTGAATATGTGTCTGGCTGAGTTTTTACCCCACACAGGGAAATTTCAATAAAGGTCCCATCCAACACTTTGAAGTGTACTTTGTAAGGGCTCAGGTTCATGATGGATGACCAATGCGGAGTGTGACAGTGGCATGGATACTGGCCGACCTGAGTCTAGATGGGAGGGGCTGTAGGGGTCAGAGGGCAAGGTTTGTAGGATGGGAATTATTGTTGGCATGGAGTAATTGAAAGCATTAACAAAAATAATACATGTTACTATGGTAATACCATGCTTTTGACATGGTACCATGGCAGTGGTGTTTTCCCTTCACATACTAGAAAATATTTTTGGTTCTTTTGACTGTTTTTTCTAGGAGCGTTCTTTTCATTTGATTACAGATTTGGCCCCTTTGGCTTGACTCATCTGGTTAGTTTGCAGTTAGAGCTCGAGCACATGACTGGCAATTCTTCAAGACTTTGTTTCGTGTGTGTGTGGTCTAAGCAGCTGCTCCGACCCTGCAGCTCTCAATCTATGCTCACACTCATCTTAGCAGCTGTCTGTTTCCTTCAGGAGATCGACCCCTGCTCTATCTCTTCCTCTCTGTGGTGGAAATGGCATCTGAGGCCTAGTTACTGAACAGACTTTGAGTTTGTTTCTACTTTATCGTTTTGTATTTTGTAAGGATAATATGCAGAGGCACAATAAGGGTTTCTTGGTGGCATAGAGGTGTTTGATACCAACAAAAAAAAGAGTTTTTTGTATTGTGTCATTATTTCCATGTCAGTAGGATTTTTAAATGTTTTTGAAATAAGTCTCTTGCTCAACAAGGCTGTATTTATTTAATTAAAAATACAGTAATATTGCAGTAATAACTTTTTTCTGTTCGAATATATTTTCAAATGTAATTTATTCCTTTGATGGCAAATCTGAATATTCATCAGCACTCATTACTCCAGTCTTCAGTGTCACATGATCCTTCCGAAATAATATGATTTGGGGTTAAAGGTGTTATTAACTGGCTTTAAAAAAATAATTATACTGTTGTCTGAGGTCAACTAATGATGTTCTTGTGGTTTTTACATTCAAAAACATCATAACTAATAGGCTATTTTCTACACTGGTTTTGAGGCTGTCTTCAAAACGCTGGGTTTTGATGGGCGTGACGCACTGAAGACCTATTAGTAAATGCCCACGGCTAGGATTGGATAAGATTTGCATATTTAATAAGCTTCAGCTCCCCTGTCAGTTCAGCTCACTTGAGGGAGGGATTGTTTTGAAAGCGGCAACCGGAATGATTCTCTCGATCACAGTGAAACAGTTCTGTGTCAAAAATACTCCTTCCGGTTTCTCACAAGTTTTGGAGAGTTTTTTTCGAGTATGGGTCGGCTTGACGTTAATAGAGCGGAAGGTCCTTGTATGGGCCATACGGGCTCTTCTCCTGGTAGGGTGCGCGCGCGCGTGACTAGAGCGAGAGAGGAAATGCACGCCCATAAACACTCTCTCAGCTGCAGATCCAGTCGTCCGTGAACACTTATGGCGTTATAGTCCGCGCCGCGCTCCACTTTATTCCTATGGGTGACATCAAGCGACTTCAACGCTTCAGCACAGCATTCCGGGAAGGCAGCGCTGCATTTGAACCGATTTGAACGCAGAAATGACGGGAAGCTTCACAACATCGCAGATCTCCACAGTCACTGCTGTCACAGGACTTCACCAAATCATACCAAAGAAGTGTGTTTTTGACGGAGCGGTCCCAGCGATAAAGGTTCACGGTCGGTGAGTAAAACTGCTTCAAATGTCTGTGCTGTTGGCTATCGTCGCGTGAGTAAACATCAGTAAACGACACGATCGCGTGCTTCGTCATTCAAATGCGCTAACGGACTCCATTGTTGTTCTATGTATAACGTTACACTAGTCTGACGTGCAAAACCGTTTTGCTTGCTACTGCTAAGGTTTAGTCGCATACAATAGTCCATAAACCGAATCATGTCCTCATAATCTGCGAGTAAACACACACAAATGTTGACAGACCACTAAATACAGTACATACCACAGAGACGGACGTCCTGCTGTTGCTGTTTCTCCTGTTCAATTTATTTCGGCCTCCGAATGATTCTGGATCATATTAGCTGAGATCGATAGCCATGCACTGTAAAAAAATATTTAGAAAAAAAGTTACCTGGTTGCCTGGTATTCCATTTATTAAACAAATGTCCTTCATTGTATCAACTCAAATGTTTCATTTCAATAAACTCAAAATTATAAGGCAACCAGGTTACTTACTTTTTTAAGTTAAACCAACAAAAACCAACAATAATTTTTTACAGTGTGGGTTTCTCCACGCTTGAGGACGTCACAGCTTTGTGCGCATTCGTCATTCTTTAGCTCCGCCCACACGATACGCCTCCAGGCGCTCGTTTTTTTCTGGAAAGTCTCGGTACAGCCTATATTTCTTTTATAAATATAATAAAACTAAAGACTTTTCGGCGATATGAAGGATGCAATACTACTCTATAGGTACTCAAGATTGACATGAGATTGACTGAGTGTTTCACCCCCCCTTTAATCTCAATATGTCTGCAAATCCAGCATCGACTTGAGACTTGTTTACAAACGATTTCACAGTGAAATGAAGCAAACATGCGTACAATGTCTTCCCCACATCAGCTAGAACTTCATTAAAAATAAATGAAGTATCACACATTCCTAATATTAGGATCTGAAGGAAGCTTATGCAGCGACTGTTTTCTTCCACAACCAGGAATAGCGCAATATCTTGCTACCTTCCTCTGCATGTTTAATGCTGCTGGCTAGCTCGATCCGAACGGCTCCATGAGTCGTGGACGGGGCTAATGAATTACACGATCTGTAGAGGCGGTGGGCCTGGTGTCTATAAAAGCTTTTCTTTGAATAACAATGAAGTTTTCAGCTCTGAAACTTACAGGATATTCTTATATTACCATGACCTTTTATATATCAAAAGCTCAAGGGAAAGTTGATTTCTCAATTCATCACCCCTTTAAAGAAACATTTCTTATGATTACCAATGTTGAAAACAGCTGTGCTGCTTAATATTTCAGTGGAAACAGTGATCTGTAAAACACAAATATAACTTTAGCAAATATTTCCAGTAATCAGAATTTGCTGAGGAAAGTCCTTTACTGTCAATATGGTCCATATTTGAAAGTTATTAAATTAATTTTTTGGGTGAAATGTCATGTGGATATATTCTCTAAAGATTTTAAGACAAGCTGTTATTTTTGTTTATGAGTCTCATCAAACCCTGTCATTCTCATGGTCCTCTCTTCATGGCAGTGGAACATAAACAGCGAGCATGCTGGGGGTTAATGAGAAAGGAATGAGAAGACAGACAAAGTAAAGATTATCTGACACATTGCCTGCTCCCACCTCTCTCCTGCTAAGATTTACTGTGGAAGAGTAGGTCAGCCCTGAGATTTGTGGGTTCACAGTTTAACAGACGCCACACGTTACCCCCTTTTCCTCCATACTATAAAAGCAGAGCAGTGATTGTGTCGCTCTTTGATTTGTAACCTTTTTCCCTGAATGGCTTGAAGAATTCTTCAGATGTCTCGCTGCCCTTTGACCCCCCTTCCCTGCCCCCACTCTCATCATCCTCCTTTCTTTCTCTCCATAGACAGATTAATCACTTTTGTTTAGTTATGGGAAATAACTGTGTAAAACATCTTAGCAATTCTCCGATAGCAATGACTAATTCTGCAACAGTTTGTAGCTGTTATATTCCTTTGTAGAAATCTATTACTCTTTCCATTCTCTGTTAAAGTGTGCTGAGGCATGTCTAACATCATGTTGACTTCAGATCACAGCCTATGAAACGGTTAAAATGTTCTCATTTCGCTATGGCCACTGATTTGAAGAAATTATCTTATTTGTCTTATCTTATTTTGGTGTTTCCACCTGAGTTCACATCGTTACTGGAACCACAAACTCTTGCGCTATTTTAAAACACCGGTCCTTTGACCTTTAACCTCACACGACCCTTTGAGCTCATAAAACACCGTTAATAGCTCTTGTGTTTCACGGCTGGTGTTGGAACAGGTGTGTTTCAGATATCTCTGTCTTAATTCTTCCCTCATTATTTTATTTTCTTTGATGCCAGTGCTCAAAAATAAAAATATGTTCTTTAATTTGAGCAACTCTGAGGTTGCTCTTTTATAGCTAAGGAGCCTTAATTGCGTTCTCAGTTGTGTATTATTTACAAATCAACATTGTGTAATAATAAAAAAGTAATGATTATAATAATAATAATAATAAGATGATGATGATAATAATAATAATAATAAGCTAATCATAATAATGCATGAACTTTTAAAATAATACAAGCAACAATAAAAACAATAATAATTAAATATTGTTATTTGATCTTCCAGAAGATTTTGATGAGAATTTTGAGTTCATAATTAAATATTAGAATTTTGACCTGTGGATAAAATAATAATAATAATAATAATAATAATAATAATAATAATAATAATAATAATAATAATAATAATAATAATAATAATATAAAGTTTAAATAAAATAAAAAGTTTTATTTACATAACAATTATGTTTAGATGATGATGATGATGATAAATGCTTTAGCTGGAGAGCTGGCCATTCGTTAACGGAAGGGTGTTCCAACAATGTAAACTCTCTGAAAAGTAAAGAATTTTCAATGTTCCAAATACTTTTGTCAGTACATTTTTTATTTTCAGCACATTGCGCAGAAGAGTAGAGGTGCATCATGCCCATATGTCCTCGGCTCTATGGCCAAGCTTTTTTGTAATTTTTTATATATATGCATGAAGCTGTCTGCAATCCCACTCCACAGAGCACACAAAGGGCACAGAGCACCCTCAGTTTCTCCTCCTCCTCCTCCCTTCCTCACATCACCTCAGTACTCTTATTGCTTTTCCATGGCAGGGAGCAGGGCAGTAAAAGTAGATTGGTTTACAATGCTCAAACCTGCTGGCAGCTTCACACATAAAGTTTCATTACACACCATTCATTACAGAGCTTAGGCCAGGGCTCTGCATATGTTTTTGAAGTGTATTTGTTATGTTGATGTACTATATGCAGTTATGGTAGATTACTTACAAATTGTAGTCAATTACTGAATAAAAATAACATGATGAAACTGTAGTTAATAACAATCGCTTAATCAAATGTAACCTGACTACTTTTAGATTACTTTTGACCTTTTACCTTTAACTTGTTTATCACAATAATTTTAATAAGATAATCTTGTAGGCTACTATAGTGATAAAAAAAAATACAAAAAGAACAACAAAATATTTGAAAATTTGTCATCAACAAAATATAAAGTGTATTAAACATTATATTACGTCAGGGTTCCCCAGGCTGGGGTTTGCAAAGTTGCAGGGGGGTTGATGAAAATACAGTATAATAATGTATTAAAACATAAAAATTTAACATTTTAAAATAAAAAAATGTATGCAAAACACAGAAAAGTAAATATTTTATTTGTTATGCTGTTTGTTATCCTCTGATTTATGTAATTCCACCAAAAATACTTTTTGTACATAAGCAATAGGCTGTTTTAGAAAGGACCTTTTAAAAGATTAAAAATAATAATACTTTACTTCCATTTTGTGAACATGAAATTGTAGTATGATGAGTATTTTAAAACGTAATCTAATTACAAGTTACATTTTTGTAATCTGATTACCCAGTCCAGAATCCATATAATCAGTTAATACCCAGCACTGACTGTGAATGTGTGTTTCTGTCACTGATGGTGCGTGCGTGCGTGTGTGTGCTGTTATGGAGAGTGTATGGGATGTGTTATGACACCAGATGTGTTTAGCAGTGCTTTGTGATGGAGCCCTGTGATCCTGTGGGGTCCGAGCTCGGGGCTATATACACAATCCCAGATTTGACCAGACTCTGAACCCATGATTTTCTTATGTAATCTACCGCCAGCAGCAGACAGGTTCATCAAAGATTAGTGCGCATTCCACACTGCAATCTTTGATCATTTGGATGGTAAAACCCATTTTCACTCCGCTTAAAGAGTTGATGGTGTCAGCACGCTCCTCTCATGCCATCAGAGTCTCAGGTCTCATCAGGAAGGGCACCGTGTACTGGACCAGCATGCTTTTCGTGACTTGTTCCTCATTAGGAGGCCCAGATGCAATCAGTTGAAATGCATTCATTTTATGCTGATTTTCAAAAATCTGTACGATTATTAATGTGAAACTGCATTGGAAACCCAATTTGCTTTCAAAAGTGACACATTTGAAACAAAAAAAAAATACTATTCAAAAGTTTAGGGTCGGTAAGTTTTTCTTCTCCACTTATTCTCACCAAGGCTGCATTTGATCCAAAAATAAATTTAAAAAGTAATATTGTGAAATATTACAATTTAAAATAACTTTGTATTTGAATGCATTTAGAATTTTCAGTATCATTACTCCAGTGTTTAGTGTCACATGATCCTTTATTCTAATATCATTCTGAAATCATTCTAATACACCCGAATAAGTTGGCTCACAAATGGTGAGGTAATCCGTTTTTTTAAGCTATAAGAAATTCATACATTTTTAAAATATTTTTTGTTAAAAAAAATTTGTACTCAGACATTTTAATTGCTCTTAACTTGAAATATTTGAGTAAGCTAATTCATTCTTTTACCTAAAATTATCATGTAATCTCAATTTAAATAGTTTTGGTAGTGGAAACTTGGCTAGCTTTAACTAGCTAATTCAGGAAATGCTAACTTGCTAATTGGTAACACTACTTTAAGAGCATTCGTATAGCATAGCAATTTCTGAATGAATATGGCATTATAGAACATTTAACATATACCCATTCTGAAGCCAAGCTCATGTGCAACTCGTCACCTTGATGGTAATCCCCAAAATAGCAGATATCAGAAACACTTCTAAATTAGCAGAGCAAAACATTAAACTACTAAAACTCCCACTTTTGATGGTATTGAAATGCACTGCAAGTTGTCACAGTTTGCAACATCTTCTGGCAAGAGAGGTTCTCAAATGCTGAGTTATATAAGAAGACAAACTCGCACAATGTGGTGATAGAGATCAAGCAGCATAGGATGAAATGGATTGGGCATGTCCTTCGGATGTAAGAGAACTGCATCCCAAAAGTAGCTACGGAGACCACCTGGGAAAAGGAAGCCAGGAAGGCTAAAGACAACCTAGAGGAGGACTGTAGAAGCTGGACTAAAAGCACTACACCTATCATGGGGCGAAGCACAGCATGCTGCCATGGATAAAATAAGAAGGAAGCAGATTTTCACAGCCTTATGCTCCAAAACGATGAGACATAAGTAATTCTCCCACTTAACATTATATACACACACACACACACACACACACACACACACACACACACAAAAAAAAAAAAAATATATATAAAAATATATATATTAGGGCCGGACTTTAACGCTTTAATAAGATTAATTACGCAAAAAATAAATAACAATTTTAACCACACTTATTTTTGCACCACGGAACGTTTTTCAATGAATGAGTTTCGACGGACTGATTATACTGGAACACCAACTAGCGTTCACGAGTCACGCATAGGAGTCACGACGATCACGACCTATGGTCACGACAACAACAAACCATAGTGAACATTTACGAAGAAGCTGATGAGACCGCTTTGATTGGCTCCGTGGATGGGAATTATTATTTTTTTAAACGAAAGGATGGAAGCGTCGACAAGAGCATGGTTATGTGCAAGCTATACAACAAGGAATTTGCATATCATCACAACACATCGAGCCTCAAATATCACAAATATGCTTTTGCTACACTTAATGGCAAACATTGCACTGGTACGCTGGACTGAAATAAATAAAAAATATTTAGTTGATTAAGCTTATGTATTCAGTCATTATTCAATGGTATACTAAAAATCCATGTGAAAAATTACTTCTCACTTTTCTCAGGTCAAATATTTAAATGCGATTAATTTCGATTAATTAATTACAAAGCCTCTAATTCATTAGATAAATTTTTTTAATCGAGTCCCGGCCCTAATATATATAATATATTATATAACAGAATTTTAGCATATACTCTCCGTTTCGAGTACCAAGGCAAAGCATGCTGTAAAATAGAACTCTAAGCCCAGTTTAAATGCAAGTTTGTCTAAATTAAAAGGAGCTCGATCTCACGAAAATGCGTATAAATAGTACGAGTTTGCAATCTCGTGGAATGTATACGCCAAAATGAGTTTTGCCGTGCGTATGGTACGAGGTTTTTCGCATGCATATGATACGCACTTTATGCCGTATTATACATACGAACCCCCCACCTCACCAACCTAAACCTACCCAAGAGCGTGTCATATGCACGCCATAAAGTGCGTATCATATGCACGTAAAAAAACCTGCGTAGCATTTGCACGCCAAAACTCATTTTGGCGTATCCATTGCACAAGATTTCACACTCGTACTATTTATACGCATGACCATGAGATCGTGTTGATTAAAAGATATAAGTTCATAAAACCCAAACCAAATAATTTAGATGATTTAAAATGTGTCAGTTCTAAAAAGACAGTTCTAAAAACTCATAAAGGGTCATTTGATTGAACTAATTTGTTTTTCTTTTTAAATTTTCCTTATCAAACCAGTTTATTATTTAAATATTAGGGTTTACGGTGATTTGCTGCTCAAGAAACGTTTATTATTATTATTATCAGTTGTCACAAGTTGTTGCAGGCAAAGGAAGATTTAAGGGAAGGGTCTAAATGTAGCAGTCTTTGTTAAACAAATTCAAAGAACTGGAGCACAGGAAACACACAAAGCCAAACAATGATATTGACAATAACAGACAAAGAACTGAAATAAATGGGGTAGGGGGTATATTTACTACACAGGACAAAACGAGGCCATTCATTGAAAAACGTTCCGCGGTGCAAAAATAAGTCTGGTTAAAATTATGTTATTTATTTTTTGCGTAATTAATCTTATTAAAGCGTTAAAGTCCGGCCCTAATATATATATATATATATATATATATATATATATATATATATATATATATATATATATATATATATATATATATATATATATATATATATATATAATATAAATTAAAAATCATAATATCATATAAATCATATAAATTAAAGACTAATCCTTACAAAAGCTATTCAATCAAGAGCAGTGAGTGATTCCTTATCTTTTGTTTGACATTAAACAGACAGCAGTAAAGGCTACTGCCCCTTTAAGACCTAATGGAAGGCTCTGCGTCGTCTTTCTCGACTGTATAAAGTCCTCTTAAGGCATATCCTGACGTCTGGACATACTTGTTGACATACTTCTTGTGTGAGTTGGTCCGTTTAAGCGCAAGACTTGAAAGAGAACTCAATATTTGCGCGCTGTGAGACGAGTGCGAGCTTTCGGATGACCGCACAGAGACAGATCAGCGCGCGCGTTCTCATTCGCGTCTTCTCTACACACGGGTGATGACGATGAAAATGACTGCTCATATTCGAACATACGGCAGCACTCGCATGAATTAAACAAAGTTTACACAGATTTGCCCACGTTTTTCTTTCATTAGCGCTGTTGTAATGTATCACTGAGGAGCCAGCACGTGTATCCATCTACAGAAACATACATAAAGCATTATTTTCAAGTTACAACCCATATTATTGATGCGTCATCAGATGTGAGATGAACCGCGGTGCAAGTGCGCACCTTTTACACGGCACCCCTGCTCACCTCACCCCATAATATATCCGTGTCCTGATCGGGATGTAACGTCCGATTCCGATTCCGATCGAGTCTGAAATCACGTGATCGGATCGGGACATCCCTTATATATATATAATATAATTTTTTAATTTTAATTTTTGGAAACTGATAGATTTTTATTCAGGATTATTTAATGAATAAATAGTTCAAAAGAACTATTTTTATTTGAATATTATAGGTAGTGTAAATATTATAGTGGATTATGTTATAGTTACATTTATATTTATAACTATTATAGGTTATTTGAAATGGAAATCTTTTGTAACATTATAAAAGTAGTTACTGTCACTTTTGATAATTTTTAAACTTCCTTGCTGAATACAAGTATTCATTTCTTTAAGAAAATGTGTATATTCAGACAAACAGATGATGGCTCTCTGCAGACTCACTATAGCTTAATTATAAATAAACTTACTTTGAGTCTTCGGCCCCTTCTCTGGAAACTTGATTGGATTGTGAAACATGGTTTAAATGCCAACTATGGTTTAGAGGCAAAGAATGTTATTACATCATGATCAAAGATTACAAAAAAATACTTTTTTTTAGGAATAAAGTGCACTAACTGATGAATAATGCCTTATAAATGCACATTGAAAATTAAACGGGTTCAAGCTGACTTTAAACATTGTAAAATGTGTTAAAGGGGTCCTATTATGCTTTTTCCCTTTAAATAAAAAACTTTAGTTAGTGTGTAATGTTGCTATTTGTGCATACAAAAATATCTGCAAGGTTACAAAGCACGAAGTCCTGTCCAAAGGGAACTATTGTACTTCACAGAATCACCTTTTACCCGAACTACAACGAACAGCTTGGACTACATCATGATTTGTAAGGATCTTATGACGTCATAATGTTACTCATTTAAATTATATCCGGCCACGGAATGCGCAAAAAAGGGGGCGAGGCCTCATTGAGCTACATTTGAGAAGACAGTGTAAAAGCACAAGATGTTGCTTTTACCCCCATTTCCAAAACTGTATGACCTTCCTAAGGTGAACTTAGAGTGGTTAAAATGTATTTTAAACACTGTTACTGAACATTAAAACCCAAACGTTTATCTTAGTGCTGCACATTTTATGGAGAACAGCTTGTTTTCTGTAGCGTATTTAAGACAGTTTACCGCTCCTTAGGAAAATTAGACATGGTTTTGTGATTGTTTACTGTTTGTATTACCTTAGTTTTCTGACAAATGTTATGAATAAATAGTGGATAACTTTGGATATATTATGTATAAGGAAATTACAAAAAACATACCACACTGTAACGTCCTGTGAAGTCTGTGCTTGCAAAGTCTGGGCATGAAATCCAGTCTGGACTATCCTCTTGTCCATTAACATTATCAGGGTCAGAATCAGACTTGAAACTCGACGAAACTGATGCCATCATTTAAGGGATAGCTCACCCAAAAATTGAAAATTAACCTATAATTTACTCATCCTCAAGCCATATGTGTATATGTCATTCTTCTTTCAGACAAGTTGACCAGTTATATGGGAGAGAGGTACTGTAATAATGTAAAATATGTGAAAAATGCTTTTTTTATGAAATGAAAACATATTCTAGTACATCCCAAAATCAAGACTTTGTAAAATGGCATATGACCACTTTAAACAGAACAGTATTATTGCAAATAATTGAAGTATGAAAAGGGTGGGAATTTTCTGAGTGATAGTACCTGGATATGGAAACATTAGTGGAGTTCTACTCATTTTAGCAATGAAACTCACAGAGCCCCCACCATAACCCCATGTCTGGCATTCAACAGTTGTTTTGTGTTTTTGCTCTTTCTTTCCTCTGTCTCTCGCTCTCTTAGTAGATGAGGGGTCAAGTGTTTTGTTGGAGGTTCTGAGGACCTCTCATTTTGTGTGTCCATCTGCATGCGTGTATGCATGGCATGCTTGATCAAATCAGTGTGTGTGTGTGTGTGTGTGTGTGTGTGTGTGTGTGTGTGTGTGTGTGTGTGTGTGTGTGTGTGTGTGTGTGTGTGTGTGTGTGTGTGTGTGTGTGTGTGTGTGTGTGTGTGTGTGTGTGTGTGTGTGTGTGTGTGTGTGTGTGTGTGTGTGTGTGTGTGTGTGTGCGTGCATGTGGGGGATGGAAGGGGGATTAGGTTCATGTTCAGTCTTTTGTCCTTCATATCATTAATTTTCTCTCCCTTTTCTAACCAACTCCATTCCGTTCCAGTTCTTCCCCTCTGAATTGAAAAGAGACAGCGGGACTGGGAAGTTTGGGGGGATTGAGAATTCCCCTTGCCCCCATTCATACTTAATCAGGGCTGTTCATTACCCCGCTAACAACAGCTTTAACCAGTACAGTACTGGAAGAAACGTACTTTACTCCCTAGTTCATGTCCAGGGTGTTTTGTAAGCAGTGCTGGATAGATTACTTACAAATTATAGTGCAAATTACATGATTACATGAATTATTTTATTTGAAATGTAATCTTTTACATTCCACATTTCAGATAATATACTGCAATCAGATTACTTTTAGATAAAGTTTGCTTAACTTTTATCACTCTCAATTGAACAGGAGAATCTTGTCCCATATTGATATTTTTTTTTAATCAACAATATGGAGTTTCTACTGCAGGGGATTCGTAAACTGATGAAAAGTTAATAAATAATGCTTAAAAATTTTCAATTAAAAGAAATATATAAATTTGAATAAACATTTTAAAATAAAAACAATCAAAATACAACAAAAAAATGAAATGTATTATTTATGCTGTGTGCCCTCTCAATCTATTTTACATGGCTGTAAAACAAGGCTGAGTGCAGTTCCACAAAACTTTCCAGACATTCCAGTTTAATTTTAGAAAGTAATAGGTAAAACTTAAAAAAGAAGAATAGTGAGAACCAATGAATCATGAACAATTTACTGCCATTTTGTGAATATGAAGTAATTATGTAATCAATAAAAAGTAACTGTAATCTGATTACAATTACGAGGATTTAATTTTAGGAATCTGATTACATAATCCAGAATACATATCGCCGCTGTAGGGCGGAAAACCACTTCTTTTCAGGAAACGGAAAAAAACACTGTTGTCATCAAAATTAGCTTGTGGCTTTATGTCAGGTCAAATGGTGTATCATTATTAAAATTTGACCAAAATCAAGTTCAAATAAAGTTTTTGACTTAAGTATGCGATACATTTTTCTTTAGTCTGTCGGCCAAACTGATGCAGTAAGTGCATTCCATTACATTTTCATTAACTTGCAGGTTATAACGTTTTTTGTTGCTATGTGGGCACTCAGTTTTTTCTGTAAATTGGACAAAATCTCCTATGTATTGTTGTACATATTTAAAAAAACTGTTCTTTATATACCCTTGCATTGCAAACAGGAAGATATCCAAAATGTGCGGCACTTCATTTCTGGAGGTGGAGTTATGAGGTTTTACCAACAATTGGAGGGTCCAAAGGAGTTAAGAGGTTTAGTCAAAAGCTCTTTTTAATACTTTTCGTTGGTTAAACATTTGCAAAACCCACAGACAGATGTAAAGGGTGGCCAAATGATTTATGAAAAAAAGACAACATAAGGAGATACAAGGTTTCCACCTGACAGCAACAAAATAATCAGTTACTACCGAGCAAGGTCTCTAAGCAGTCGTACATGTGCTGTCGCTTCAGTATGGAGAATACTGTAGACCGGATGTACTTTAAGATGTGTGTGTGCACTGAGGTTGGAAGTATCAAGTTAAGCTCCCCAGTGAGTATATGTGGAGTGTATGTTCATATGATAACTCCCTCGGAGGGCAAGTGTCCATTAATCACTCAGATGCTCATCTGTTCCTAACGCTTCATTAGCTCTCCTTCCTCCCTGCCTCTCTCGTTCCCCCTTTTCTCCTTTTCACTTCACTCAAGAGTTCCACACTCTGTGTCCTGTCTGTCTGTATTTACTGGTCTCTGCACATGCAGGTTAGGAGTAACACGTCATGCTTTCTCGCTTTTGTTTGAGAATGGCCAGTAAATGAGGGAGTGAAGTGGAAAACGATTGGAAGGGAAAATCGAGTGAATGGGATTTGTTGAAAGGCAACCCTTTAGACAAATGGCTGATTCTTCAAATACAGAACTTTTGTGTCGATTGATTTACATTAAAATGTTTTTACTTTAAGGTCACATTTAATTTATTTTAGATATTTTTGCTTTTCAGATGTCTTTTATTTATAGTATATATACTAAACACTACAGTAAAAGTTTGGGGTCTTAATTTTTTTAAAAAGTATTTAATGCTCATTAAGGCAAAAAAAAATAATACAGAAAAACAGTAATATTGTGAAATATTCGTTCAGCTTAATGCTTTCTATTTTAATATATTTTAAAAATGTAATTTATTCCTGTGATGGTTAAAACCAAACCATCAAAGCAACAACAAGAACGGACAACCAAGAACTGAAACACAAGGCTATGAATACATATACAAAATAAGGGCTAAACAAGGAACAGGTGATACTTATTAATTAACCAATGAGTTACCAAGGTAACAAGTCAACAGTGACTAAACAAGCAGTTTGTTTCCATCATCATCATTTCCGTCGCATTTGTTGGTTCATACATTTTTTTATAAGAGTTCCTAAAACTTTAGCACTTTGGGATTGTTTTTAACTATGAAAAGGGCTTTACAAATAAAATATATTATTATTATTATTATTATTATTTAAAAAAAAATGCTAAAGGCTGCATTCTCCTGTGAAGCATGGTTGACAACTGATGGACATTGTTAATGTTAAATAAATTAAACTAGTAAAAAGTGAAAAGTACATTTTATATAAAAGTACACAGGGCCAAATGTACCAAAAGTAAATAATAAATAAATAAATAAATGAAAAACAAAAAACAAATGTGGTTTTCTGTTCTTGTCCTCTTTCCTCACGTGGCACAACAGACCCTTTGTGGTGTTCTTGATGTGTGTATTTGTGGTGATGGAGTGTGTTTTTATTATGCTTTTTTGTATGTTAAAGCATTAGCAAGGCATGTGGGCATGTGATGAGTCAATGTTTAGAGTGAGTCATGCATTGATGTCCCAGCATGCCTTGAGATTAACGTATATCCCAGGGAAATCCACTAAACAGATAAAGAGTTTGACTTGATTGGAGAGGTTTCACTTTAATCCAGTTAGTGGTCAACAAACTTTTTTCACACAGCAATTACCTGTGTGTGTGTGTGTGTGTGTGTGTGTGTGTGTGTGTGTGTGTGTGTGTGTGTGTGTGTGTGTGTGTGTGTGTGTGTGTGTGTGTGTGTGTGGTGGGGGGTGGGGGGTCGGAGGGTTGTTGTCTCTGTGTAAGTGGGTGTGTCCTTGTAAACCCAAAATTATGGGTATAAAATTTTGGCAATATCCGAAATCTATGTGCTTTTGTGGACATTTTTTGGTTACCATGAGGAAAACAGCTTACAAATGATATTAAATTATGTTTTTCAAATATGTATGAGATGCAAAACATTTTCTGTAATGGGTAGGTTTAGGGTTAGTGTAAAGGGATAGAATGTACAGTTTATACAGTATACAAATCATGTCTACATTGTAAAAAAAATCAGGTTTCCAATTGAAAATGTTCTAGTGACTGATCAAAACTAAATTTTTCAGTTGGCTAAATTGAATTTCTGGGAATTAATGCAATTTAATTCACAGAAATTCAAGTTGGCCAAATAATTTTTTTTAGATGTGATCAGTCACAAGAAAATGTATTGAATTTTTAAAGTGTAAGGAAAGTCCCCATAAAACATGAAAACACAACGTCTGTGTGGTTTAAGTAAAACCGTACGTTATGGAGTTAAAATATCCTCATAGATGCTCATAGTGTATGATATAGGAGAATATGGAGATCATACTTAAGGAGGAAAGACACATATGTTTTATTCAGAGGCCCAAACTGAGTAAAAAAACATGCAATGTGTTGCAGTTGCTGATATGTATATGGCCAAAATGTAAGATGAGATTCTGATAGCTTGTAATGTAAATCAATGAGATCTGTAGAACAGTATATCACTAACAAGATGATTTCCTTAGCTAGATTAACAATATATTCTATATAAAACTAACAATATATTCTTAGTCACTCTTGAGTTTACTCGAAAGTTACAAATCTTGAAACATTTCACATCAAAAAGAAATGCATTACAACCTGAAGGGGGCCATTTTAAAAAAGACTTTTACTTACTAAAAGTGTATGAAGTATCAATCAGATGCCAGTAGGCATTCAGAATATTGTGTAAAACTGTTTTTTCAGCTACGTTTTGATCATGTTGCACATTAAGAGGCCTTAGTAAATTGCGTATTAAATACGATATAGTAGGCTACATAGGATTTAAGCAGCTGAGGGTCAGATTGTAAAAAAGAATGACAGTCTTTCCATTTTCCACAGATATTTGAGTTGACAAAGATGAAGAAAAGGATAAGGTAGAGGAAAGACAAGGAAAAAGAGAGGGAGTGAGCATGAGGAGGGATTAAATGTGTGTGAGGATGGGGGTGGTGGAGGAGCAGGAAGGGGCCACAGACAAAGTGAGAGAGGGAGGAGGGTTGCAGGAGAAGGGGGCGGTACTGTGGCGGCAAACAGCAGGGAAAGAGAGGACAGGACAGGACAGGACAGAGAAGAAGGGGGTTTCTACCAGAGAAAAGAGAGGAAACTTTGGCATAAGGTGGAGAAGCAGAGAAAAATAAAGACAGAGAGAGAGAAGCAGCAGCAACTCAAGCACTGTGAGCAGATTGGGATTGTACCTCCAGGACAGACTGGGGAGACGCGAGGAGGCAGCCATGCAGAGCACTATGGGTATGTCAGCAACACGACTGTATTTATTACTCCTTCTGAATGCACGAGAGTTCAGATTACCACTGCAGCTCACAAGAGCTTTGAAGTGATGTGAAATGAATGATTAACTTTCTTAAAGCTGATCACACTGGGGTGAGACGAAGCTCTTTGAAGTTTTGGAGCAGTGTTAGTGCTTTCTTCTGAAGAGAGATCTGTGTGAGAACGACTGCATGGCACAGAGTTAATAATAATGAGTTGTTTTGAGGGTAGAGCAAGTAGAATTTTCTACACAAAGGGGTTTTTATTGTATCAGAGTTAGAAAAGCATGCTGAGATCTCAATTGTTTCATTTAGGTATCAACTTTGTCTAAATGTCTCTCCTGAAATTCCTACTTTTTGGATACACAATAAATAGCTGTGAGATGTGAATGTGCACAACAAAAGCTTACATCATGGAAGATTTTGACAACAAATGTTTGAGTTTATATTGAGATTTCAAACTATTCCAGACATCTGATTTTATTGAGATCTTATTTGGGACTCGGATACACATGAGATTACTTGAGGCTTTTCCCACAGGAGAAATATCTGTGAAGCATGAGGCTTAAACGAAAGTCTCCATTTGTTCTCATTTTAATGTAATTCTTGTCTAGGAGATGTAAGGAAGATTTCTTTTGTGTGTTTTTGTTTTCTATAGGTATTTATATCTTTTGTAAAGAGTGTTTGTTGAAGAGAGAGAGAGAGAGAGAGAGAGAGAGAGAGAGAGAGAGAGAGAGAGAGAGAGAGAGAGAGAGAGAGAGAGAGAGAGAGAGGGCCTTGTGAACTGATTGATTTACAGAACTTGGTTAAGCAGTTTTTGTGGACTTTATTGTGGAAAAGTAGTCTTTTGGAAGTGCACACTTAAATATTAAGGATCTTCATTAGCATATATTGTTCCATGAAGAACCATCAATGGAATCTTTCCATTGCACAAAAGAATCTTTAGTGGAAAACTGCATAGGGTTCTTCACACTGAAAGGTTATTTGGGGAGTCCAAAATTGTTCAATTGAATAATGATGAAAAACTCCCTTTTGGAGTTTTTAGTTTTTTTTTATTGTGAATTTGAAGTAAAAAGTTGATGTATGAACAACTGGCCTAGACTGGAACGACACACACACACACACACACACTCCAATCACTCCTTGCCGAGTGCTTACACAAAGCTTCTTCAAGCTAGTCAGACACCACTAAGCTTCTTGCACAGCATGCAGCCTGATCTATTGACATTTCGTTTTCGAATAGGATGAAGTTTAGATTGAAGCGCCCCCAAGTATATTGAGATTCCCGTTTGTGTTTAAAGTAGATGTGACTCAGCTCATGGCACATTCTTATACAGTAAAAGCCTGAAACAGAGAGGCCCGTTACTGCGTGTCAGCAGCAGCGTCCAGACTCCACTCCAGATGAGATCACCTAGGGGGGTGGAAAGGTGCTTGCGTCAGTGAGTCGGAAAATAATAGATGAGTTAAATCACTCTCATATGTTACAGGGCTCTGAAATACAGCCTTAGTAAATGCCTTCAGCTCACTGTCTCTGTAAGGACAGAATGTGCCTCACTGTCTAGCTGTGCCTCACAGGTTTAGGCTCTCCAAAACACCTCGTACCATCTCCTCTCATCCCTTTACTGTTTCCATTTATGAGATGCCTTTATGTGCCAAGTATTTATGTAAGGCTGTAGCTTCCTGCAGACGTATATACAGAGGGAGAGCTCATTAACGTCGACTCGGTCTCAGCTGACTGCACTGAATCACAACTTTCCATGCCACTCTTTTCCTCTCCATCTGAGCTTGGCTGGAATCTGTTGGGACAGTGTCTGTATGTCCACATCCTCTTGTGGCTGGTCTCGCTGTGGCGTGTTTTCAAGTTTCACGACCAGCTCCAAGGTTGTCTTTTTTTCTGTTTGCGGCTCCTGCGTGGTTCACCATCTCTGCACTTTTGAGATGAATTACATATTCATGCTGGCATAGTTTGTTTGAGGCCGTGCTGGTTATGTAAGCGCTAGTGTGGAATTAATTTACCGGTATGTGCGCTGTGCCACTTTTCCCTCCGACTGCAGTGCATATCTGCGCTGTGATTTCAGTTTGATCATGAGACGGATGAATATGGTTTGTCAGAAACACCACACGATTATTTATTGGTCTCTTTCTGCTGATGTTTGGTTCAGAAAGCTTTGAGAGGAGGCAGAGAAGCCATTTTGAGAAGATCACTGGCCACAACCAGTAAAGAAATACTTGACTTGAAGAACTCGGAGAGGCTGCACATAAAAACTTATCTGTGGTCCATTAAAAAAACAATGTACCCATCGTTCCTTCATGAAACGGGCAAAACACAACCTTCTATCTCTAAAGTCGTTCATTTTTATTTATTTTTTCTTCACTGTAAAAATATCCTGATAAATGTATGGTAAAAGGTGGTTGCCAGAACTCACTGTAAAATATACATTGATATTATTTCTGGTACAGGACGCCGTATATTAGGGGTGTCCCTGACTAAGGATTTACACATTCGAATCAGAATTGTTGAATCTTTCTATAGTCGACTGATAGTCGAATCATCTATGTGTGTGTGAATGGGCTGGGAGGGCACAACACTATAGTCAGCAGGAGGGTAAAACTATTTTTATTTTCCTTTACACACAGCCCACAGCAACAACTTTTAATAAAGCGACCAAAACGGCCTGCCAACTGACAGACGAACCGACAATGGCTTTCTTATTTAGGTTTAAATAAAATGTAATGTGGTGGATAAACATTCGTAAAACGTTTTCTCATAACATTTTAAAGCCGCGATCGAAATGCAGAACATACAGTGGTCGAATCTGGCTCCGTATATAGATGCATCGAATCTTCGACTATACGGGCTCACCCCTATTTTATATATATTACATATTTTAAGTTATGACTGAAAAATGAATCAATATAATGCTAATATTTATTAATTTAATTTTGTATATTTACTAAATAAGTGTTTACCTTAATGTACTGATAACCATAAGAATCAGACTGCAATCTTAGAATCAGACTTCATTGTAAGTGGCCTGTCCATAAAAACATTGTCAATATTCATTATGTAGTGCACAGGTTCATATACACAGACAATCAACACCATCAGGTAAAACATGTGACTGAAATAATGCAACACAAATTCACTTAATAATAGGTGATGTAACAAAGCACTCTAATGTATACTGATAACACAACTGAAAACAAAACTATATTTAAATTATATATAATGTTTATTATAATATAATGGAAAAATAACTTTTAAGGTATTTTATACAGTTGTTTATTTTAAAGTTGTTTAACAGGATTTTGCTGTATAGCATTTTAATGTTTTCCTGTAAAATATTTTTTTTTGTAAATTTTGTTTTCCACATGATCAGATATCATCAAAAAAGTACTGGTATTTCCACATACTTTTGGACACTTATTTATTTGGAAGTACCAGAATATGGCAATAATACCAAAGTGCAAATATTTTGTAAGGGATTTACACTCAAATATTTATTTTGAAGCTTTGTAGAAAAAAATAAGTATTTGTGAGTGTGTATGTATATATGTATATATGTATATATATATATATATATATATATATATATATATATATATATATATATATATATATATATATATATGTATGTATATATATATATATATATATATATATATATATATATATATATATACCTTTTGAATTTGAAGAATTATTATTATTATGGTAATTTTTGCTGGGCCAGCTTGTCCTTAAGTGCTCTTCTATAAAAGCCAAACTGTCTGTCCTGTCCACTGTTTATGACTGAAGGTCTGGATTTCACTCTGATTGATCAGTACTGTTTTTTTCTGACCATACTTGCATTTTAAAAACTCCACTCCACCAGCCTATCAGTGGCATCTCCTCAAAATGGCCACTCTCACAGTAATAACACTGAGGTGGAGCCACAGCTCCTCTCCGTTCTGCTGTTATTCCAAGTGTCTGTTTCTGACCACTGGATTGAACTGAATAATCATTAGTGGTTGGAAATTCCTACCGTGGCAAAGAGCAGCTGACTCAGAAACAACTGGCTCCTGGATGTTACCATTCCCACGCTGGACTGCTTGCAAATGCCCAGAATTGCAATGGGTCAGATTGACCAAATATTGTTGACCACAGAGCGGTAGTCTGAATATTCTTCGGTAGCCAGACTTTCAGGCATGATGCCTCATCCATTTTGCTGCTCATTTTGCATACTTGCAAAGGTAAAAGCTGTTTGACTGCCATGTAAAGCAGCTAGTCACCGTTCATATTGTTTTTATGTTCATGTTTGTTTCAGCAGTCAAGTTTATCTACCTTATCAAAAACCAGCATAGAAAAATTTGGCATAGTAGTGCAAGACCATGAATGGCTGTACAGAACAAACCAAAAAATAGTGCAAAATGTATGTAAATCAGAATCTCTTTTCAAAACTAAAAAGCTACATGGAGGCTAACATGACAACTGCAGTGATTATTTCTTAATGGTCACCCCCCTTTTTTAGAATAGTCACGAAAATGCACTATCCAAACTTAAAGGGCTGTAATTCACTAATGCTTTGTAATAAAGACAATTTGGTCTTGATTTAAAGCAGACACACAGCAGATTATTGCTGAAGTCAAAGCATTTCAAAATATGAACGAATGAAAAAGTTATGGAAGTTTAAATTTACTGAAAATAAAAAAAACACTGTACTAAATATTTTTTATAAACATGAAATATATATTTTACACAAAAAATTACTCTAAAATTACTATAAAACCAAAGCCACATGTCTAACCATGCTGTGTTCCAAATTTGAAGTTGATATCACAAAAATTGAAGTCCCCATGAGATTTTGTTAAGGTGCTGTAAATTTCTGTCCAAATATCACTTCCACCATAAAACAGTGTTTTGTCAAGATTAGAAAAGATTTTGATAGTTAAAATACATTTCGTACTATGAAACATGACACCGCCCACTAGGGGAGGAGCCTGCTAGAAGAATTTAGAGTACCGTTTCCATGGTAACGCAACGTCTGATTTTAAAACTCTTTTCACAGGATGAAATTTGAGTTCGTAAGCTTTTGAATGATACCTAATTTATGACAATTACTAAAAAAATGATATGAAAAAAGGCGATCAAAATGTTTTTGTGAAAATGATAAAAAATGCTAGCCTGACAAGCCAGACCCACATCAAGATGTTTGGTCTGGAAACTCACCATTGACAGGGCTCAATCCGATAACCGGATAAACGGTTGTCTTTCAAACTCCCTCTGCACGCAATTGGAAAGCGCTACAACCAACCAGAGCAACGTGAAGCAGAGCTAGTAGATTAAACTTTCGCCATATCCGGTCGGCAAAACTCTGAACACATCTTCCCTTTTTAAGAATGACTTTAGTGCCGTTCTTTTCTCAGAGGAAAGCTAAACTAAGTCGTCCAGAGTCACGGTCAAAGCTGATTCGATTGACTGCCGTTCGCCAGCTTCTGTGTTTACTAGTAGGCAGCACGCAACTGCAACTCAGCCGTCATTATGTTAAGCCCCGCCCACCAACTCTTTACACGATGTGATTGGCCTGACCAGAGTTTGGTTTTTACAGCTCAGAAGGGTATTGAGAGTTGTTAGAGGACACTTGTGGCAGATTAGATTTGCTGCCACTAGGGTGCGTCTAGATTTCTAGGATAAAAAAATGCTGGTGGTGACTGGCAACTTTTTTTTTTTTTTTTACGCTGGTGGGGAAAGAGTTTATTTTGTGTGATCTTAGTGTAATAATGAAGGTGATTTTTATATATATATATACAGGTCCTTCTAAAAAAAATAGCATATGTGATAAAAGTTCATTATTTTCCATAATGTAATGATAACAATTAAACTTTCATATATTTTAGATTCATTGCACACCAACTGAAATATGTCAGGTCTTTTATTGTTTTAATACTGATGATTTTGGCATACAGCTCATGAAAACAGAAAATTAGCATATTTCATCCGAACAATGAAAGAAAGGTGTTTTTAATACAAAATTCAACCTTCAAATAATTATGTTCAGTTATGCACTCAATACTTGTTTGGGAATCCTTTTGCAGAAATGACTGCTTCAATGCGGCGTGGCATGGAGGCGATCAGCCTGTGGCACTGCTGAGGTGTTATGGAGGCCCAGGATGCTTCGATGGCGGCCTTAAGCTCATCCAGAGTGTTGGGTCTTGCGTCTCTCAACTTTCTCTTCACAATATCCCACAGATTCTCTATGGGGTTCAGGTCAGGAGAGTTGGCAGGCCAATTGAGCACAGTAATACCATGGTCAGTAAACCATTTACCAGTGGTTTTGGCACTGTGAGCAGGTGCCAGGTCGTGCTGAAAAATGAAATCTTCACCTCCATAAAGCTTTTCAGCAGATGGAAGCTTGAAGTGCTCCAAAATCTCCTGATAGCTAGTTGCATTGACCTTGCCTTTGATAAAACACAGTGGACCAACACCAGCAGCTGACATGGCACCCCAGACCATCACTGACTGTGTGTACTTGACACTTGACTTCAGGCATTTTGGCATTTCCTTCTCTCCAGTCTTCCTCCAGACTCTGGCACCTTGATTTCCGAATGACATGCAATATTTGCTTCCATCCGTAAAAAGTACTTTGGACCACTGAGCAACAGTCCACTTGACTTCCCACTGAGGTGCCTTGATACAGCACTCTGGGAACAGCCTATTCGTTCAGAAATTTCTTTCTGTGTCTTACCCTCTCGCTTGAGGGTGTCAATGATGGCCTTCTGGACAGCAGTCGGGTCGGCAGTCTTACCCATGATTGCGGTTTTGAGTAATGAACCAGGCTGGGAGTTTTTAAAAGCCTCAGGAATCTTTTGCAGGTGTTTAGAGTTAATTAGTTGATTCAGATGATTAGGTTAATAGCTCATTTAGAGAACCTTTTCATGATATGCTAATTTTTTTAGATTTTCATGAGCTCTATGCCAAAATCATCAGTATTAAAACAATTAAAGACCTGAAATATTTCAGTTTGTGTGCAATAAATCTAAAATATATAAAAGTTAAATTTTTATCATTACATTATGAAAAATAATGAACTTTATCACAATATGCTATTTTTTTTTGAGAAGGACCTGTGTGTATTTATATAAACCTTTCTATAGATTACTCAGCTCCTGAGATGCTTGCACTCAATCTACTTTATACCAGTAAGGCCATGGGAGGTTGTTCCCGCTGGCAGATGCTTTGTAATGGGCACCGTGGCTGGCGTCTGGGCCTGTGCCAGTGAGTCTAGCACTGCACACTGGGTAAAACAAAATGTCCACTGTTGATTGGCAAGTAGTGTCAGTCCAGATGGCAGCAGCTCCTGTGTGGTATTGTGCAAATAACTTCGCCTGCTGCATCTCATTCTAGAGTTCGAGACAGCCGACTCTCTTCTGAAAGGCTCGCTGGATGAGATGCCCAGGGAGGCTTGGACAGTGAGACAGGAGAGATTGTCTTCGGGAGGTTTGTGAGGCGGCATGGGCCCCTGTTCAAGGGAGCCTTTAATAGAGCCCATATGCTTTGAGATGCTAAAGAGCCGACCAGCCTGCTGTTTTCTTAAAATTTGAGTTTCCCTCTCTCACTCATTCCTTTATGGATTCCACTACTTCACTCAGGCCTTTGGCTCCCTTTGACTTATTTATGAATGTTTACTAGCACTCCACCTGCTCAGGTTTTAATTTGTCTTTCCTTTATAATCTATCTGTCATTCATTGTCCCACTCTTTCCTCTCTTCTCTGTGGAGTTCTCCCTCTGTTTTTGTTACAAACTCTGGCTCCCTCCCCCTCTCGCTCTCTTTCACCCCAGGCAGTGCACATGTAGGCCTCAAGTGTCATGGCAACAGCCCCAAACAGAGCCAAAAGCCAAAAGCCTGTAACAGCAACAGGTTGGCAGTGAAACTAGCAGGGCCAATAATGCTTGTTCTACAGCCAGTGCTTCCTTTCCGTTTTTAATTTGATCCAGCATTTCAACAAAGAAACATAAAATTAATTGAGTTGAGGAGACCTACAGAGATTTACCATGAAAAATGAGTCACTTTACACAGAATTTAACAGCAGCCATGTGGTCTCTGGGAATCGATCTTGCAGTGTCATTATTTAAGAGTTTTGAAATTTGAGTAAATTCTCTTGTGCCAAAATCTTTTTTTCAAAAATTGAAACTCTTAAGGCCTGTTCACACCCAGAGTGAAAACTATAAATATAACTGATAAAGTAACTATTAATGTTAGGGTTATGATATTGTTCTGTCATAAGCGTGTGCTGCAGTTTTATCGTCTGCTGCTTTAAATGCTCAAGCTCATTAAAGTTTTGCTCTCGGGGTCCCCCTACAGTTGGGAAATAGTATTGTCCTCTACTACTGTCGTAAACTCTGTCATCCTTCATCAGGGGATGCGCACGTGCATTTGTTGACGTGAACCATGATACCCCTGAACACCGTAGGAGGAGTTCACATGCAGGTGTTCTGCTTGCGTCACGTGTGAAATGTCTTCATCCCAGGTACAGTCAGTGGCATATGTTTCAGCATGTCATGTGAATATAATTTCATGGGTTTGATTTTTTTTTTCAAACGCCAAATTATCGCGATGCTCACTTTTACAAGCCAGCAAGTCTTTTACAAGTCATTATAGTAGCCTAGTCTTTTGGTTACCATTTTACAGAATCTATATGATACTTCAATTCAATGTTTGAGTGGTAGGTAATAACCATATAGCAAGATAGCATAGATGAATCTGCAAATTTGAAAAATCGATTTGCATTATAGCTTGAGGCAAGACAAATAAACAAATATCACAGACATGTTAGGTATCCTAAAATATGATTTTGTACATCTTATTTATTTAATTGCAAGAATGGAGCCCCTACCAAACTTGTGCACGCCGTTTATGCCGTAAAGCAGTCGAATTTTGTAGTTCTTTTTGTTCTCGGGTTACTACCTGAAACCCGAAGTTTAAAAGTACGATAAAAAACGATACAGACCCCATCAGGCTATGGCAGACGTCTCATTCAACCTATTGTAAGTCGATGTATCATCACAAGAGTCTTGAAAATATATTATGACGGTTGAAAAGTGACCTGGTGCTGCTTTAAAGCATTTTGATTGGCTATCAGAGATTTTATCGTTCATCAGCTGGAAAAAATTCTGGAATTACAAAAGATTTTATTTCAAATAAATGTTGTCTTGGACTTTGTTCATCAAAAAAATGCTAAAAAAATGTACACAACTATTTTCAACATTGATAATAATAATACATTTTTCTTAAGCATCAAATCAGCGTAATGATGCTTAAAATACAGCTTAGCATTACAGTAATAAAATACATTTTAAAATCTATTCAAGTAGAAATATATATATATATATATATATATATATATATATATATATATATATAATACATTTTTTAAATTGTAATAATATTTCACAATATTACTCTTTTTTTTCTTTTTTTTGTCGTTGTATTTTTAATATAAAAAACTTATTTTAGAGACTTTTTGAAGATTTTAGTATAAATTTGATAAAAGTATAACTGAAAGTACATTTTTTATATATTGCAGGACTTTTGGAGACATTTATGTGGCCGAGTGTATGGAGCAGTTTTAACTAATCAAACCACTCAAACCAAAGTAAAACACATGAAGTGATCAAGTGTATTTTTTTTTTGTTCTATTACTATAGAAGCCTGACATCCAAACAAGTATTGCAAAGACATCGTAAAGAAGTTAAGAAGACTCTCATCTTCCTTATCAATAAATCATACACACACTCCCTGTGTTCTCATTCTGCTTTGTTTTCCTGACATGGAGAATTTTACACGCATAATTAATGACAATACACTCAGTGCTTTTGTATTTGTGCCAGAAAGAATAATCCTTATTCTCAGACAGCAAAGCTGTGAAAGTGTGATCAGTGACTCATTGTCATCATTCAGAATAAAACTCCTGAATGAGAAATGAAGGGATGAAAAGACAGTGCATCTGTTTATTTCAGTCTGTCAGAGCATTTTTATACACACTGAGGAGGATATTTGGGTCCACTGACGGTAATGACTCCCTCTCTTTTGCTCTTTGACTCTACTATTGCAAATGCGTCATTCATGACTAAAGTCTGTTCCTCCAGACTTTGGCGCCGGTGGACTTTTCAGACTGGCCAACAGCATAATTCAATTTATGAAGTCTTTAGCTAATTTATTTGAGTCTTGCACATTAGCTGATAAGGACAGAGGAGGATGTATGTAAAAAGTAACTGACATCACATGCCTGAAGCTGTATACTGCTATGCACTAAAAGTAAATCATTTTGAATATACAGAAACATTTGTATAGACCAGCATGTGCAAATGAGTGTTCATTTTAGTGCTGTCATCTGATTAAAAACAAATCGATTAATTACACATTTAATGTAATTAATTAATTGCATATTGATATAACAATGTAAAAATTTCACACTGAATCTCCTAAATAATTTAGAATGTATATGTTTGTTTTATGAGTGATTTTCTATTTTCATAGAATTTACATCAATGACATAAAGTGACAGCATAATAAACGTGAGCCTAATTAACCTGCTGCAGTCTTAAGCTTGAGACATACTCTGCAAGAACAAAGAAATTTGTTTGTTTTCTCGAGGTGGCAAGAACAAGAACAAAGTTCGTTCAGGCCAGTACATTCATACTTCACGAGAAAAGCAGGTGCCGATCATCTGCGTTTCTCCGCATTAACCACGCCCATTTTAAATATATGACCAATCACACAATAGTTCTCGGACACCTGCAAGAAAAAAGTTCTGCTCAGGCGATGTGTCGAGAACAAGCTGCGAGAACTCCCGAACCAGGGCTGCGAGAACAAAATGACATCATTTTGTTCTCACAGCCCTGAAGGCAAGAACTTTTTTCTCTGTTCTTGTGGAGTATGTTGCAGCCTTAAGGCCGTGTGTCCACCAAAGCTTTTTTCACAGCTAGCTGGCGTATTTAATTGTTTTCAATAAGAGCACTGCGTTTTTAGAACGCCATTAGCGTAACGAGATGAGGAGCGAGTATTTCACACTCAAACGCTGAGCGTTCAGCGTTTTTTACCGGTTGCCGAGAGTTAAAGAAGGTTCAATTTTGAGGAAAATGCAGCAAAACGCTTTGGTGGACAGAAAACGCTAAAAAACGCTTTTGGCGACCTAAAGGCTGACGTATATTAATGCGGATCGTTTTTGCATTTTGACTGTTTATTTATTTTTTACATTCAAGTGTAATCGAGAACTCAATGCTGTATGGCATGCTGACTAAAGCAGCTTTCTTAGCACGCATTTCTGGTGAGTTATCAATAGGGGTATTTGAAGGTTTCGACTTTAGGAGTCGACTCTAACCCTAGACTCCCACAATAGGAGTCAAAGGAATCGACGCTACGACTCCATTTACTTTACACCAATAACACAAGATAACTAGCGTTTTTACACAGTAAATTAGTTTTTCCCCTGACACAAAGCCTTACATTTCCCTTATTAAACAACATATTTTTTTGTGTTAAAATTTTACAGTGACAAAACCTTGAAATGATGGGTGGCTATCAGTGTTGTTACCTTGTAGTTGCCAATACCTAATTTTACAGAGATAAAACTCATGAGAAACAGCCGTGGCCAAGTATTATGTCAGAGTTAAATAAATGAGAAGGAAGGTAGTGCCTCCTTGTTGATATAGTGCATTAAACTGCCATGCTCTAGGAATTAGAGAATGAGTGAACGAATGAGCGTCCAACATCGAGGGTCATTTCCTGTGCTTTTTTTGGAGTAGACTAGTCACTAGTGAACACAGAGAACCGCTTCATAGACGGCGCACCAGTACTAAATTGTTCTCTTTTGCGTGTTAAGGCCATCACACACCAAGCTGACGTCAGAGAACTTGAGTTAACTAAAGCCACCTGTGTTGTCACCTCACATCGGCTATGTCTGAGCCGAAAACCTGCACCTAAATTCACCGCAAACACTACAGGTGACTGTCAACTAACTATGCAAAGAAATAATGGTCTATATTGGCAAGTATAATAGTCTGTTTTTGTCATTCACAAAGGGAAACAATCCCTAAACATTGCAGGGCTTGCTTACCATTTTGAATGTCAATCTCGTTCATCTCTTTCTTCATTCCAGGCGTCTTATTTTGTAATCCGAAAAAACATTTGCGTATTGGAATGCTCAGGTAAGATGACATAAAATTTGAACAGCCTTATGTTCGACTGCTTCGCTTGCTTTCATCACTTCTTGTGCACTGACTTGTTCACTAAACTGAACAGAGCGGTCTTACCGATGGCCCTGACATGCTGAATCGGGTGAACTGCTGCCGGCGTTAGCCTGACTACAGTCGACGTGTGAAACATACTGTAAAAACTAGCCTGACAGACGGAATGATGGTCCAACGTTGACCCGTGGCCGTCCATTGGCTTGACAGCCCTATAGTTAAATTAGCTGTTTGTCATTTCTGCATTTGTTCCGTACTGCTGAAAATGTAAAAGAGGTCTGTCACAGTGGAGATCTTCAGTGGGGTTGTGGATGTTAAAAGCATGGATCCACACTTCAAAAATTCCCTCTATAAGAAATTACATTTCAGGGTCCTTTGACATACTGTTTCATTTTTACTGCAATTTGGGGCACACTAGGACGAATAGTATGCGGATTGAGATTTAGCATTAGTAGGCTAAAATTACACTAGCATAAAAAGCCATGGTATTTATTATGATTTATGTGCTATAATCATTCCTATAATCATCAGCTCAATAGATAAAAATAAAACACACTAACTTAACACTTTGACAAAAATGCAAAATGTCACCCTTTTTCTTTTTAGGTCTCATCATTTGTAGTTTTAGTGGCATTCGGTACTAAACTAATTTAGAGCAGTCTAATTAATTGTGCTGTTTTTCTTGTTGTAGTAGCTGTAAATTGCTAATTTCCCTCACCCTAAATAACACAGACTATGTTAATTAAGCTTAATTACTGCTACAATTACTCTCCATGGCATGTATGAATAATTCATGAGCACACGCACACCTTGTAATTGCAGCAATCCAATCAGAGCTGTTTTGTGTTTTTCAAAGTAGGTCCTTCAGATCACTAACAGTATGTTTAGTTTTCTGCTACGGTCACGTGATCGGGATCTTTTTTCGGTTTGTTTGTGAATGTAACTGTGAGTGTTTTTGTATCTTTGTGCATGTTATCTGATGGAGTGGACAATAACAGTGCAGCTGGCAGGAAGTCTCGGAGCGGGGCCGCAGGTTGCAGAGCGGCCGTTTAGAGCTCCCGGGGGGAGGTTTGGACGTGTGACTGAAGCAGGACACAGATTTATATCTATATCAACACTGATATACATGTAACAATGTTTAAATGTGGGAGACATGCAAGAGACCTAATGAAAGAGAGATGTACAGTACTGCTAGATGATGACGCAACATAAAAGGAAAATCTGAGGAGCTCCAAAAAAAATGTTTTAATTAAAAAAAGGTTTTTTTAGAGCTGCAAAGTGTATTAGACCCACCACAAAAATGTCGATTTAGAAAATGTACATTTTTGTGGTGGGACTAATATTGTGGGCACATTATTTCATCACAGATATTAGTGTTTTTATTGTAAACTAAACTTTCACAGTTTTAGTAATTGAAATAAAAAAATGGTTATTCGATGAAAAATTTGAACGAAAATGAAACATGCTGTCATGGTCAGCTTAACAGAAATAAGTTCTAAAACTAATAAAAATTAAAACTACATGGAAAATATTAACTAAACTAATAAAAATTACAAAAGCACATAACAGAACTGCTAAAACTTAAAAAAATAAAAGGAAAACTGAAAATATAAAAGTAAAGGCAAATTATTTTATAATACTATAATAGTAGGCCTATATAAATAATACTGAAATAACTTAAAAATGTCGCAAATGGCTTTTGTTTTGACTGTTTCTGGCTGTTTTTGTTGCTGTTGTACATAATTAACATAAGCAGACAACAGGAAGGAAACCAGTTTTGTTCTGTTAAATCAAGACAACATAACTTGAAGCTCCATGCAAACAATGAAGTCACATTACCTTCCTTTGTTATCCCTGCAGAGACATTGTACGAACATTACGTGTATGCAACAAATGCTGTTGATAAATTGCAATGTATCTGGGACATTCAAAGAATTAAAATGTTTGACTCTGAGGGAGAGCAGGAAGGATGAAGAATGATTAAAAGAAACTAAAGGAATGGATAGAGTGACTAATGAGAAAGACTAGAAGGTCATCAGGGCATAGAGATCCCTTAAGAATGTAAATACACAGAGCTGACCTCACACGTTCCTCCTCTGCCCAAAGCTTCGCAATCGGTAAACACGATATCAAAAGTTTCACATCATTTTCACTTGAGCGCACTGAGAGCTCTCACTTTTTTCCTATTTACAGCACAAGGAGTCATTCTTGTGGATTAATTGTCTTCTTTCCATGGGCTACATTTATCCAAGCGTGCACTTTTGTCCTCTCTATTTTTGGGGAACACGCACACTGTGTTAATGAGGATGTGTGGTTGCATTTGCAACAGTCAGATGAGGTCAGCATTTCCTTTGTGCTGCCTCCACTTTTCTCTAGTTTCCTGTGTTTCTGTGGATCTGTGTGTGCCTGTGAGGCTTTTGTGATGTAATGCAAGTTTACTGTCTGGGGTATTTCGATGGGGTATTTGCATGACCTAAAATCTTAAATTAGTTGATTCATTTGATGTCTTAAGGTGAAGTGAGGAGTATACTATAATGAGGTACGCTATGCACAGTTAAGGGAAAAAGCTTGCTTTTATCAGAACAAAGGCTTTGTTGTTGGATGCCGCAATGTCATGTCTAACTCCTCCATGGGAAGAGGCTTTGATCGGGATCATCACACACATCAAATATCCTGCCCCTGCAACTGCACTTGAACCAAACAGAGAGACCAAATGTGATTAAGGGTTTAGGGATTTCTGCCCAGAGATTTGGAGCTCTGCTGGGTTCCAGGCTCAATGCTGGCATTCCATCCTATTCTGCTCCAGACTCCACAGAGAAGCTCTGTGATTCCCCGGGGATTCACACCTCACCGCTAATCCTTTCCGGCGGCAGCAACGCTATTAAGACTTATCATAACAAGATTTCAGCCACCAGCCACCTCGCTGTGGAGTTTGATTAGAAACACCTGCAGCAGAGAGAGATGCGCTATTCTCTCACTGTCAAGACTGAAGAGATCAAAGACTGAGCAAGAGTGAGAGAGCTGCTGGCGTTCGTCGATTTAACCCTCAGTTAGTGCAGGACAGTGAAAAATGTGTCATACAGGGACTTTCAAACTCAGGGCTGCAAGGGAGTGCTGGGGGGTCTGTGGACACGGTTGCAAATAATGGGGGGAAATTAAAAAGTGCAAAAATATGTAATTCATACATTATAAACTTAAATGTAAACAAAAATTATAACCTAAAATAAGTTTGAAACAAACTAAAATAAAAATTAAAGCAATATAAAAATAAATTTAAAAAATGGCAAAAGCTTCTTACTACTGTAATAGTATAAAAAAAATGTATAATTGAAATACTGTCAGCATGTTGTCTGGTTAAAAAAAAATGAATTTAAAGATTGACATTAAAGGGTTAGTTCACCCAAAACACAAGCGCTTTGGGTGTCTAGAAAAGCGCTATATATATGTAATGAATTATTATTATTATTATTATTTCCTAAAAATCAAGGAAAGGCACACTTTAGCACCATTTTGAGCACTATGCCAAGACCTAAAGCACAACAAATGTAGAATTCAACAGTTTATATGGCACGACTTCCTCTGCTTGTAAACAAAAGTTCCTCGCTTCCGCGTTATATTCTCGTGCATGCGTTGCGTCGCGGTGCATCGTGAATTCAAGTTCATAAGAACTTTAGAAGAAGTCATTATAAAATTATTGTAGAACCACTGTAGTGTAACGGGCTTTGTAACGACGTCTTTAGTGCCTTTATGGGTCTTGAGAGAGGAAATGACATTGGTGTCAATGGAGGCCTGTCTGAGCCATCGGATTTCAACACTAATATCTTCATTTGTGTTCGGTGGATGAACAAAGCTCTTACGGGTTTAAATTAACATGAGGGTACGTAATTAATAACAGAATTTTCATTTTTGGGTGAACTAACTCTTTAACTAGTTGCTTATTAGCATGCATATTACTAGGACATTGGCTGTTTATACTGTAAATACATATTAATACCTTATTTTGCATGATCTTATTCTACATCCCTTAATCCTACCTAATACGTAAACTTACTAACTATTAATAAGCAGTATATTGAGGCAAATGTCGCAGTTAAAGGGTTAATTCACCCAAAAATGAAAATTCGGTCAATAATTACTTATTCTAATTTTGTTCCACACCCGTAAGACCTCCGTTCATCTTTGGAACACAGATGAAGATATTTTATATTTAGTCCGAGAGCTTTCTCTTCCTCCATTGAATGTAAGTACGGTATACTGTCCATGTCCAGAAAGGTAATAAAAACATTATCAAAGTAGTCCATATGTGACATCAGTTAGTTATTAGAATCTCTTGAAGCATCGAAAATACATTTTGGTTAAAAAAAAAAACATGACTTTATTCAGCATTTTCTTCTCATCCATGTTTGTTTTCAATCTGCAAACAAAGTTTTGAACGGTTATGAATCGGCGTATTGATTCAGAATTTGTAAATCAATACGCTGATTCATAATCGTTCAAATCTTTGTATCCTCTAAATAAATCCAGGTGCATATTGACATAGCAGTAGGAATATTTCTGTCACAGCAGAGAATGTGGATATTAATAGAAATACTTGGATAAAACGGTGCTGTGAAGGAGATGAAACAGAAAGTTTGAGAGAGAGAGGAGAAAGAGGGATAGCGTGACTCGCTGAGAGTAACAGTTTCCAGGGCGGTTCTCTGCGAGTGCTTACGCACATGGTTCCACTAACGTGGCTATCAGGTATTTCTGCTTCAGCGCTTCTTATGAAGTATGTTCCCGCAGCCAGTCCAGCTAACTGCCCTCTGTGCTCTGCCCTCGGTGCACAACAATCAGTCCTTAAATGCAAATCACCATCAGCTACAACAAAATAATATAAGTATAAAATAAGTATATATATTTTTTTTAAACTTGCAAAAGGGGTTATACAGGACAACTCTTAGGCCTGGTTTCACAGACAGGGCTTAAATTAAGCCAGGATTAGGACTTCCTTCAATTAGAGCATTTAAGTATAGCTTTTATAAGCGTGCCTTAAAAAATTACATTATTGGTGTGCAGCTTAAGAAAAACAATAGCACAGGAATATTTTAAGATATGTCAAGTTGCTCAAGCACGCATTTATTCTGGCACTAGCTTAAGCCCTGTCTGTGAAACCGGGGGTTAGAGTCAAACTGCACAACTATATGTAAAGTTAGATTTACATAAAATTGCCTACATTTCAACCTGACTCTTCTCACTGAAGGCACTTTGCCAATAAAACAAATTCAAGGTACATATCCATTTTCAAAATTGAAAATGACCGATTTAAAAAATCATTCTGTGAAAAAAAAAAAAAAAATCTGTCATGTGATGGGAAAATTATTTGGCCCTACTCAGATTCTTGAGAAAGTCCAAGACCATAAAAAGACAACGTAAAATCGAGCTGGGATCATCATGCATCACTTCACTCTTTCTCAACACGCTTCAACTCATTCCACCCCCTCCTCAAAGCCAGTCCTCACTCTTTGTTAAACCCAACCTCTACACCATACCTAACCAGATTCCAACTGTTACCCTAAAGTTACCTTAAAATGAGCTGCATGGCCTCCAAACCACTCACAGAGCCTCAGTATTCTCCTCCTCATACAAATAAACTAACCCAATCATAACCCCGAAAGCTCTCCCAAAGCCTGTGATAATATACTAAAACCTCCTTGGCCCGCTCAACCCTGTGAACTTTAAACCTGCCGTTCAGGGACCCGTCCTCCAGATCTCGCTCCTCTGTACCTCCTCATCACAGTATTCACTTTGGTTTTGTTTGGCTGTGTTTTAAATGTCAATATAGGTCTTAATACCCTGGTTAATATAATATAAGAGGACGATAATGCATTAAGACCAAGTATTCACTCAAAAATGAAATCTTCCTCACAGAGGAGTCTATGCCTAAGGACATTGTGACGGACGGGACAGGGAGGTTGGGACAACAGAAACGCGGTCCTCCCATGCTGAAGTCTGCTACTTTGACTTCATCAGAATTCAAACCTCAGCTAAAATGTCATGTAGGGGGCTGCTTGTGGATGAGTGAGCAGAACAGGGAATGTTTTATGAGAAGTTTGAGTGAGAATGGCGCTGGCTGTCTCTTTGCCTGTCTGTCCCTGCTTTAGAGAGGTCATTGGGATGCCAGTGCAGTCAGGGCGGTATGATCTCTCCTGACGAATCAGACTGTGTTCCTCCTGCATGTGTCTCTTTGAAGTGCATTGGGAGGGTTTTCTGGAGTGCACTGGGGGTGTGTGTAATTGATTGGACTGGCAGGCTTTTTGCAGATTATTCCACATGATGAGACTCCTCTTAGCACACCGCAGCAGGATATGTGTATGTGTATATATATATATATATATATATATATATATATATATATATATATATATATATATATATATATATATATATATATATATATATATAATGCTCATCCACAAATTTAACCCTGATACACTTCCTGCTTTTCTCTCCACAGAGTGTGTATCCTGGGCGTGTGTTCGCCATGGCTCTAGTTCAGGCACTGCCTGTGCCCACTGATCACCCGAACCCCAGCGCTGACGTCCAGCAGTGCTGCTCAGTGTCTCACTCCCCCTCCGTAGCTGTGGCAGGCACCATGGGTTCCGTCAGCAGCCTGATCTCTGGACGTACCTACCAGGAGCGACATTGCCGAGCCGTCAGCGACTTCGGTGCCAAGTATCGCAAACCCACGCCAGCTATAAGCTGTTTCCGACAGCAAGAGGGCACGCTGCGCAGTACCAGCTCACAGGAGCAGCTTCTCACCAGCCAGCCTCCTCTACCTGCTAAGAACAAGTCCACTGCCCTCATCTCTGCTGGCAATGGCAACTATGGCTATTTGAGTGATGAGCCAGTGGGCGACTGGAATGATAACCATGTGACCACACGCAGCCCATGCAGTGATACTGAAGAGCCTCCTGATAACAGAGGCATGAATGGTAATATTGGTGGCCCCCCGCCCAAACTCGTCCCAGTGTCAGGCAGACTGGAAAAGGTGAGTCTGGTGGTGCTTGTATTATACAATAAATAGTAAATTAGTGACAACATTGTTATATTTAAAATGTTAACTTTTGCATTTAGTGTAATTACACTTATGGAAGTCTACAGCTAAGGCTTTGCTCCAAAATAATCATAGAACACTGTTTTAAACATACATGTTCCCATAGTGTGACAATCATTTGCTAATGTTTTTTTAGTTGTTCATCTGTAAAGGCAGTGACTTTCATGACATATGCAAGGGTATTATAAAGGGACTATTCCCATAGAGAAATAGTCTCAACTCACAAAACATTACATCTATACCGCATAACCATCTGCCTGAAAATGAACACAAGTGCTTTAGGCCCCGATCAGACAGAACGCGTTAAGGTTCGAAAACGTGAGGCGCACTACTCCGCCTTTTTTGGTTGACATTTTTTCATCTAGAAAAGAGTGCTGCAGTTTAAAAAAATGTTGCTAGGAATCAGCTGTCCTGTCAGTCGAATCAAAGTAACAGTCACCACAACAGAAGGCCCGCCTCTCCATTCTTTCGATTGGACAATACAAGGAAAAAAATGCAATGACGTCGGGCGCTTTTCTGCTCAGAGTTAATTCTTTTCAACTTCATGCGCTCAGAGCGCTCCTTCAAAAACGCGAGGCGCTCAGGCCACATAAGCAGCGCGCATAAAGCTCTCTACCAACGGAAATCTATTCAAAAAAGGCACCTGTTGCTGCTGCAAAAGCCCATTGTCTGATCGGGCCCTAAAGGGGTCATATGATGCTTTTTACTGTTTTACTTTGCCTTTAGTGTGTAATGTCTGTTTGTGCATTTATACAATCTGCAAAGTTATAAAGCTTATAGTTTCCCATAAAAAGCTTTATTCTATCTAACAGAGAAGACTGTTCCAGGCCTGATTAAACACCTTGATCGAAGTCCAGATATTACTTCCTCAAACAAACATACTTTTTTCTTTAAAAAACACCATTACATAACAATATAACATGTGCCAAAAGACAGCAGCAGGCATCATAACTTTTTTTGAATCAGTTCTTCTTATATGACAATTAGAAACCAACAGACTCAATATACAGCGTGTGGAACAAGGGGTGAAAATGCTGTGCAGTACAACCATAGACTGTAAATAGGGTACAACACAAAGCGGGACGGGTGATCACCCTGTTAAAAGACTACTTTCCACTGAAAAACGTTCTGCTCAATTCGTGCTTGCAAAATTGGTTCAAATCTATCAGCTCAATTATCCGCATATTCAGAATCCGAGTCAGACTAGAACTGATAAGGTAAAACTGACAACATTAACTGTGTTTACAATTGCTTACAGCCTTGGAAGCTTCCAACACACGCCGGGTAACATATAGATGTCCATTGAAAGTGCATTAATGGAAATTCAGTTTTTTGAACCATTTCTTTAAATAACTCTATCAAAACACTGTCATTTCATTGTCTCAGTCTCATTCCTTCATTCTAAAATAAATTAAAGATTGGTGGTTTTGCTGATGCTTATTTCACACAGTGAGTAGTACATCTAATTGGCTATTCATTTCTATTGATTGAGGAGCAATGAATCACTGCAATGCATCAATGTGCCATCACTTACAGTGCACATTTAACCAATGACACCTCAGTTACACTAATAGATGTTGGTGGCTTCATGCTTTAGCTTTTTATTGTGCAGATACCGTTAAAAAATTTGTGATCAGCAAGATTTTTTTTTTTTTTAAATAAATGAATACAAATACACATTAAATTGATCAAAAGTGACAGTAAGGACATTTCTAGTGTTCCTAATTAAATATGTTCTTTTTAACTTTCTATTCATGAAAGAATTCGGAGAAGAATTGATCCCTTTCCACAAAAAGTTTAAGCAGCACAATTATTTTCAACATTGATAATACAATATGTTTCTTGAGAACCCAATCAGCATATTAGAATCATTTCTGCAGGATCATTTGACACTGAAGAGGAGACTAATGGCTACTGAAAATTCAGCTTTGCTATCATAGGAATAAATAAACTTTTACTGTATTTTGATCAAATAAATGGTTTTAATTAAGTCACATTAACCATTTACTTCTGATTACAGAGCATGGAGAAGATACTGATCCGTCCCACTGCCTTTAAGCCTGTCGTGCCCAAGAATCGCAACTCTGTGCAGTACCTGTCTCCACGGTCAGGGGGCAGTCTATCCGAAAGCCAAGGCAGCCTGAACCTCTTACTTCCAGCCAATGGAGCCGGGTTGGGCTGTCAGGAAAAGCGCAACTCTTACAGTGGGGGGCGCAACGCACGAAGTAGCCAGTCCTGCACTATGTCCGACTCAGGCCGCAACTCCCTCTCCAGCCTACCCACTTACAGCAGCACAGGGTACAGCCTGGCACAGAATGAAGTTCCCACTGGGCACATGGAAACCACACGCTCCGGCGGTGGCCACGGACACTCCAACTCCGACAGCGGTCGGTCATCATCGAGTAAGAGTACAGGGTCTTTAAGTGGGCGTGGCCAGCCCCTCTCAGACAGCGGATCGTGTGGCCGCTCCCCAGCTCCAGGAGAAGGTTATGAAGGTGTCATTCGGGAGCTTGAGGAGAAGCTGAGAGAAAGAGACCTGGAGCTGCAGCAACTTAGGGATAACCTGGATGAGAATGAGGCAGCCATCTGTCAGGTGATAATCTCGTTTTCTTCCAGTTATTAGTGTCAGTTACAGTGGATGCAACGCAAGTCAAATCATGTGTCTTCTCCACGCAGGTGTATGAGGAGAAACAGAAGCGCTGTGAGCAAGAGTTGGAGGACCTTCGGCAGAGCTGTGCATCGAAGATGAAGCAGGTGCAGCTGAAGGCACAACGGGCGCAACAGGTTCTGCAGTTGCAGGTGTTTCAGCTGCAACAGGAGAAGAAGAAATTACAGGAGGACTTCTCCCAACTGCTACAAGAACGGGAGGCATTGGAGAAGAGATGTGCCTCTTTTGAGAGGGAGCAGACTCAACTAGGTCCTCGTCTGGAAGAGACAAAGTGGGAGGTAAGACTATTTTAACCATGTGGATCTAGCAATGATTAATTAATACATTCAATGAAACAGGATGTTTCTGTCTCGCAGGTGTGTCAGAAGTCAGGTGAGATCTCTCTGCTGAAGCAGCAGCTGAAAGACTTGCAGGCAGATCTTGGTCAGAAGGCCAGCGAGATTGTTGCTTTGAAGGCCCAGTTGAGAGAGGCTCGTTCTGAGCTTCAAGCTAGCCAGACTCGCTCGCAGGAAGCCCACGCCACAGCCCGCACTCGCACACTCGAGCTGGAGGTTTGTGAGAATGAGCTACAGCGCCGTAAGAGTGAAGCGGAGCTCCTGCGGGAGAAGGTGGGCCGTTTGGAGGAAGAGTGCACCCGTCTTAAAGAGGCTTTGGCGGTGCCCATGTCCCAAGCTCTACCTTCTAAAGGCCAATGCATGAGCTTGCCCTTGCCCCAATGCCGTGGGGCGATCATTCACGGGATCAGCCCCGCTTTCCGGGACAAGAGCAGTGAAGAGCAGCTTCTAGCATACGAGAGTGATGAAGCGAAGGTGCAACGCCAGAGCGTGGATGTGCTTCATGGTCTTCGTCAGCAGGTGGACCGACTTCGGGCAGAGCTGATGTACGAGAGGCGGCGGAGCGAGGACCAGCTGGAGGGCTTTGACGAGGAACGCAGGGTGTGGCAAGAGGAGAAAGACAAGGTGATCCGTTACCAGAAGCAGCTGCAGCAGAACTACATCCAGATGTACCGCAGAAACCGAGACCTGGAGCGTGTGATGAGGGAACTTAGTCTGGAGCTGGAGAACAGGGACATGGAGGAGTTTGACATGCGTAGCAACGAGATCCATTTCGAGGAGATCACTGCCACCGAAATCTAACCACATCTTACTCTGCCCTCACAAAATGAATCTCCACTGTGCTTGTGTGAGGAGTACAGTCCTTCTGCCGTGAGATTTGGCATGCTTCTCTACACTATTTCAAAAAGACTTCAAGGTTCAAGGCAAGTTATTGTTGTGATGTCCGCAGAGGTCAATAAAACATGGAATGTTTGTATTTAGACATCTTTATGATCTCTTCCTGCCTCGGAAACCTGTAAGGGACTACAGATGAATGTAAAATGACTGTGAACAACAGTTAATCGATGCCATTGAGAAAGGGATGGATGTCCTCAAAAATGGTGCTTCGTTGCCGAAAAACCTCTCTAGTAGAACTAGGGCTGTAATTACGTTTTTTTAAAGTTCACAAAAGTTGAACAAAAAGTTCACAGAAGTTCACAAAAGACGTGTTTTTAAGTTGAGAAACATAACTACACTTTTGAACAGAATGCAGAGCTTGATGTTTTTCCCCAAAGTTTTACTTCTTTGAAGTACAAGCTGTTGAAACAAAAAGCAAGATGAGACATAACGGCCAAAGACAGGATAGTTTGTAGTGTAGTAGAGAGAACACTAGAATACGTCCTTTGTGAACTACCTTGGACAGATTGACAAACGCAATTGCTAAACGAGTTGTTGTGGACCGTAGACCAATGATGGGCTTAAGAAGAAAAAAAAATCTAAATATATTAAATGGTCTTATCAATACTTTACTCGCCTGCAACATTTTTTTCTCAGTAAACATTAATGTATGCAGTTATTTGCATTTGATTTTAATACTTAATTAAAATTGATTGGCACTTGGCAGCATTGATTAAAATATTTTCATAAGTTCAACTGAAAAAAGTCTCTGCAAAGAAAAATACTGAAATGGCTATGAGATCGAAGAACTGGGAGGAAGAAATACAGCATGTAGGCTAAAGGTTTCATGGAGTTTATCATATCCTATAATGGAAAGAGCACAATACTCGCCTCGCCCATTGTACCAGCATTAACTCTGATGGGAAGAGACTTGGAGGCACTCATGTTAGGTCACAGACGCTGCAGTTTTGTCTCTATCTAATTCGTGGTGTTCTAGCCGTGCTGGTGTTTAGTACTCAGTAACCGTGTCATTTCTCAGCCATTTACTCCACTATGCAGCAAAAATTGTCACCTCATCTCACAGCCCCGCTGCTTACACTACATTTGATACTAATTACTGATGTAGAAGTGTTATTTTTATAATTAGATGATATATTAGCAGGTATAACTAGCGAATATAGAGGCAAATCTATTTTTCTTTTCTTTTGAGTATTGCCTTGCACACTGTACAGAGTGAATAGCATGTGTGCATGTCACCGTAGCATTTCTGTGGCCAGACAGTCTGGCGTCGAGTCACGTTATGGCTTCACAGGTCAGTGGGTTGGTTTTTCCAACCAATTCTGCAATGTAATGACATAGATGATGAATGCATATATCATAATAGATTTGCATACAGTCTAAGAAATACTAATCAAATGTGTGTGGTAATTTTCTTAAAGGGATATATACAATATAAACGGTTGTTTTTACAGAACAGATCCTTTAAAACAAAAAAGATAGGAAGAATTACATATATATGTGATGTTTATTTTTATATATAGCACCTCAAGCTATTTTGTGGTAACACAGGTAACTTTGTGGGTTTAATAAATATGAATTGCATATTTCACACACTGTTGTCCAGAGGGATCATTTGCCATCAGCTCCGATAGTATTTCATACAGTAGTTGGTGCTTTTATATTCTCATGGATTTTACCGCACATGTATTTATCATGTCCTTCTCTGTTAATAATATACAGCATTATCGCATTTTTGAGCATGTTGTAGAAAATTGGCAAGAACATTGCACGAAAACAATATTTTTTGGCATCAGGGACGACAGATAAAATCGAATGACAATAAAGTCTAATTTTCACCATCTCAACCAAAGATAATCTGTTAGATATTTTCCAGATTCTTTTAAATGGTGTATGGTAAATACATTTACACATTCGTTACTCAGTGCTTCCTTTTTTATATATATAAAACAATGTGATATACTCATGATTCTACAGTAAAACAGACACTTTATTTATGCCATCATTTTTTTGTATTTTTCATTTGAGGCCAAATGATTAATTTCAGTATTGGTCAGAATTGATTATTGTTTGTGATTGGTCTGGTCCTGTGTCGCTTCTGGCCATTTTGACTACCTGAGAAAATAAAAATATGAATTACAGTTTCTCACCTTGTTATCCTCCCTCCTGTTGTCATCAACTCTGTAGCATTGAGTGTTATGAGTGTAAGAAAAAACTCTTTCACCCCTGGACATTGTCATGCGCATCACTCCCTGACAAGTCAATCACACCCCGGATGAAAATACATGTAAATATTCGTCATATTGTAATATTATTGACAAATTCAATACATTTGTTTTTACACACGCAAAATATCTATTTTGAAGTTGTTACCACTGTGAATAGACCAAAGCAAATTAACGTTTAATATTTTTGCCCTCATGTATGTGCTTGTGTATGTTTCCTTTGTCAATCTGTAGTTTTTAGTCCTGTATATTTTCATGTTGTATATTTCTTGTAAAAATGTGTTTTTAATTAAAGAAAGTCACATCAAAGTCTGGTGTTTTTGAAGATGTACTTAGTTTTAACTACAAAGTCAACAATTTAATTTTACAAAAAAAGATCATTTTCACGTCTTTCTTTAAACATTATATTGATATCCTGATTAGAAAATATTTTAACATTGTAACGCAAGAACATAAAATTAACAATTTCAATGAGTAATAAGTTTGCGTTACCTTGAATTACTACAGTAAGGCTATAATAATTTATATTTAAGAGATGTTGAGGTGGATTTTGCAGGAAACTAGGTTTCTCCGTGCGTGTTTGCGTCATCCCTAAATCCGTAACTTTTTTGGGGTTTCAATTTTTGCAATTACACCAGCCAGTGTTCAAAACTACCTCCTTACCTTAGCCCGATTCACAATGGTAAGCTTGTATGAGTGGTACTGGTAGCTTTCCATGGGAAATTCAAGCATGGAGACGTTCTTTGTTTCATTACGTCACATAAAGAAGGAATCCGGCTAGTATTGGTGTGAGGATGCTGCAGGAGGAGGATCATTTATAGCATTTTCTCACAGCAGCTGAAATAATTTAACTTATTTTGATGGGGGATTGTATTCCAGAAAAGTAAACATTAACAATTTGAGAACAAAGTATAACAAATATAACAATATGCAATAACTTGTTTAATAATGTGATATGCAATATGATATTGCGATTAGTGTGTAAAATCTATTTAAATTATATATATATTTTTTTTTAATTTAAAAACTGTTTCACATTCTTTCTGGGAAAAGAAAGCATCGCTAGAACTTCTGAAATTGACCAGCAGTGTTTTAGAAAAAAAATTGTCACAAATCTGAATATCATTTTTAACATATCAATGTAAACAAGCAAAAAACATAATGCCATTATTTAAATACCAAAAACTCTTTGCTTGGACTTGGTAATATAGTTTTATCAACCTAAAACTTAACATCAAGAACATCCAGATATGGATGACCATGACCTTACGGCCACAGCTCCGAGCAGCCGCGTCGACAATGGATGTGGAGAACATGGTCCATTCAGACTCGATATCTCCAGACTCTCTCGGGATCTGGTTGAAGCTCTGCCTCTGTTGGGAGTTGAAGCTCTCTCTGACAGGGGGTTCAGCCAAATGTTCCCAACAGACCCTCACAGTATGGTTTGTGTCTGCCAAGTCTGTCCAGCTTCCTCCCCCGCCATCGGATCCAACACAACCAGGTAGTGATCGGTTGACAGCTCCGGCCCTCTCTTCACCCGAGTGTCCAAGACACACGGCCGAAGGTCAGATGAGACGCCCACAAAGTCGATCATCGACCTTCGGCCTAGGGTGTCCTGGTGCCATGTGCACTGATGGACACCCTTATGCTTGAACATGGTGTTCGTTATGGACAAGCCATGGTTAGCACAAAAAGTCCAATAACAGAACACCGCTCGGGTTCAGATCAGGGGGGCCGTTCCTCCCAATCACGCCCCTCCAGGTGTCCCTGTCACTGCCCACGTGAAGTCCCCCAGTAGAACAATGAAGTCTCCAGTCGGAGCACTTTCCAGCATCCCTCCCAAAGACCCCAAGAGGACCGGGTACTCTACACTGCCGTTTGGCCCGTAGGCACAAATGACAGTGAGAGACCTATCCCCGACTCGAAGGCTCAGGGAAGCGACCCTCTCGTTCACCGGGGTGAACTCCAACACATGGCGGCTGAGCTGGGGTACTATAAGCAAACCCACTCCAGGCCGCCGCCTCTCGCCATGGGCAACTCCAGAGTGGTAGAGTCCAGCCTCTCTCTCGGTGTGGCGGAAGAAACACATATCACATAACTTATTTTTTTTTTTTACTTTGTCCATGTTTAGCATGGAAATCCAAGACTTTAACAGTATAAAAAGCTCAGAAACAGCATTATACCCCCTTTAAAGACAACAATTTAACCTTAAACCGAAGAGATTGCAAACAAAAAATAAAGTAACTGCTTATAATAAAACACAAATCCACACCGGTTTGGCTTTTCAGAAATACGTTTCAGTTTGCATAATCACATTTGCTGGGCATTGACTGAGTTCACCAAACATTAATTGGTAAAAATACCATCCTCCATACTGTGCTCGATTTGCCTATAAATAGCCTACTAGTAAAGTTATAGCCATACAGTATAGTATCCATTGTTTGACTTTGTCTGATATGAATAGCAATCTATTTTAACAGTCAGCATTGCCCAGCCCGATTGTAATGTTTAACAAAACAGCATTACATCCCTGCTCATTAGACATACTTTTCATACCCGTCTTTCTTTCAAAACGCAATTATCAAAATATTGTTCCTCCGGAAGTAACTTGTAGTTTTATGATTTACATAGTGTAGCTTTAGTAATTTGTGCAGCATTATTTCATATCAGATTCAGTCAAAAGAGCTTACACAATGGAAACATTGGAACTATGGAAGTTTTTTTTATTTATAATCACACAATGCCTTTTGTAATAAAACGAAATGCAAAAATGCAGACCAGATGCTTTTTATATGCTTTCTTTAGATGCTTACAGAGTAAAATGTTCAGTATATAACACTGATCCTACAATCATCACAACATTTATATTTCAATTGCACAGTCCATATGTGCAGCATTAAGGCACAAATATAAAAATGCAAGTGTATTAATTGCCAAAAATAGACATTAACTTAGAGCACAGGATGTAAAGTGAGACAGGGATCTCCATTTGTAATAATCCCCCAGACATTTACTAAATCAAACCAGCAATTTAAAAGGAAAAAAAGACCTAATCTCAATCCATACTGTAATCTCTTTCAGGCATGGCTGTGGAGACCGTAGCCTGGATATAGTGATATGAATTATGATTATGAGCATGTCATACCAGTGCGCTCCGGCTTAAACCGCAACCAAAAATAGAAACCCACAATATCTCATGTTTAGGGTTTCCTTTAGATGTGGAATTGACATGTTATGACTGTTTTATTAGAATTCAAGTAATCAGAATATATATATGAATTAGAAAAGCAACAGAATAAAAAGAGAATCATTTTCAGCAAAGGAAAAGAAATGGTCAGCATCTGTGAATGGCCAATAGCACGCTGTGGAAGCCCATTTTTGAATTCTTTCTGAGGGGTCTTCTTCACCTCAAACCCCACTGAACATGATGGCATGATTTCTCTTCCAAACCAAGCATGCACCCTATACCCAGCAGCATCAAGGCCCCAATATACTTCTAGCGAAATCAAAGAATGAACGTGTGACGTAATTTCAAACAAAATCAGACCGAAAACTTAGTTTGTTTGGATTTTGTTTCTGAAATTTGAAACAGCTTGCCAAAGTGAACTCTCCGGGAAAGTTCGCTTTGGCTGGTAAACGCCTTTGATCCACCATTGGTCCATGACGATTACATAATAGGTAGGTGTGGCTTGTAGCTCTGCCTTCTTTGACTTGGAAATCCTCTCTGGTCCATTTCTTCTGTTCAGTGGAAGTCCATCAAGTCAAATGAACACACTGCAGAGTGGCTAAATAGCTGAAATTGAAGTTGAGATTCTAAAAGTGAAAGTAACACTTTTCTGAGTTTAATACTGTGAAGCTGCTTGCTTTAAAGCAATCTATTGCATAAAGTGCTATTAATAAACGAGATGTGACTTGTTAGGAGTGCCGAATTGCAGAGCATGTGCAAACATATCCACATTCCTATAACCAGATATTTTCTTAACTGCTGTTTTCTCACCGCTGTCATTTGTGTTTTGTCTCTTTTGTCCACTTTTTAACTCATTCTGTCCTGATTTATTGAAGGGAAAGGTCTATGGGCAGGTATGTGTTTTTCAGATCTTTTGATCTAATGGACAAAATTAGCACGGTAAAAACAGAGCAGCAGCTTTTGTTTCTGCTCTGATATCCATAATACCACTTCAAACGCTGTGAGTGCATGTTAGAAATTAGGAATGGTGAAAGAACATTGTGTTTTTTTTTTCTTCAAATCAAACATGGGTCTTCAGCAGACAATGTTTAAATCCCGTTTGGCTAGCGCACTTACCATAAAGTTTACACGTTAGGTCAGTAGGTGGAGAGTAGCCTGTCTTTTGCACGGAGCGTTTACAGAACGAAAGGAAGTGGTCAAGTGTCCACTCAAAACGTTTCAGACCATGCTTACACCTGTACTTAGCATCATCCACTTGTGATCCGATCGACGAAAACGCATCTTAATACCAAGGGTAAACAGGGCTTGAGTGAAGAATAAAAAAAAGAGCTTTGCCGTGAGTATATCGGGGCCTTAAACACAAACACATTAGGTATCAGGATGCTGTCAGTCAGTCTCTTGGGTTCTTGGGAACTTTGACGATGAACTCCATTGGGTCTTTGGCCTTGTTACTGAAAGCCCTCCGAATGGCGTCCACCGCGTGCTGGTGTGTGACACCTTGAAGGGACTCTCCATCTACCGACACCAGCTCGAATCCAGCCTACACACACAGACAAAAAGAAAGATTTCTAGAAAAGTTCAGATGTCAGATTTGATCATTAATGCAGATGTCTGTTTTTCTGACACATCCCTGGTAGTATTCCTGGTAGAGTGCAGACAGACCGCTGTCTGAATGGCAGGAAAAAGCAGATGCTGCAGGCACAGGATGCCTCTCATTTCCTTTGTTCTCCTTCTAATACCTGTGAATGATCTCATCTGGTCTGCTTTAGACACTGTGTATGTGTGTCAAAGCTCAGCCAGTGAATGACATCAGCTTATTATACTTCAGAAATGGATGTTTTTCTCTCTGATTGTAACCACTGGCAGACCAGAAGCACAGATGTGTTTGGGACTTTCAGGACAAAAACACACAGCGTATCCATCTGCTCTCTTCTAAACTCATTCTCTTATGTCTGACACCACTAACAGCATAAACAATGTTACAAATTAGGAGGAACAGTCAACTCAGAGTGAGCAGGACCAAATTATATACACCATTTATAGGTGTGCATAACCCAAAAGTTAAACACTCTCACAGATGCAGGAGTGTGTCTTTGGAATTATGTCTTTCCTGCCAGGAAAAAAGTACAAAGTGCAGCTGAGCTCACAAACGCACGTTTAGTTCAAAGTAGGCACATTTCCTCAGTCACGATGCCTTACCAGGATGCACCTGTTTGCTGAACTCTCTCTACACCCATCCTTAGTGGTTAGGGTCTGTTTTCATCTTCATCAGTCAGAACAAACACTATTGTCCCCTTATAGAGACATTATACTTCTCTGTGCATTCTCACAAAAACAAAAATGTTGGCTAAACTAATAAAGCTTTCAGTTAAGAGTGTACCCAATGTTTAAATATGAATTTACATCAGAAAATGAGGACAGATTCCATTTGGGATGTCCCATAAGGACAAAACATTATAGAGTTCTGAAAAAATAAAAGAATAGCTCATCAAAATGTAAAGTCTGTCCTCATTTACTCACCTTCACGTTACTCTAAATCTGTAGAGCAACTTTCCTCTGTGAAACAAAAGAAACATCTTCCATACAGGTTTGGAATGACATGAAGGTGAGAAAATAACCATTTTAGTAATGTATGGAATGCCAAGTTATACATAATGTTATAAAATATAATGTTTTACTTGGAAATGTCACATTAAGGATGTAAAATTATTTGACGACATCTACTTACACTAACATTAAAGTTACACAAGTATGCTTACAATATAGCACACAATTTTACACTAAGGTAAGTGAACCCTAAAGTAGAACCAAACTACTTAAGCGGCATTATGAAGAGCATTTCAAAACATTATACTTAGTCTGTTTTTGTCCCTTTATGGCCATTTAGGGGCCTAAGATTTGTTTAAGCTGACATTCCCCTTCAAATAGCACTTACATTAGGGAGACCACAGGGACATCATCAGTCTTCTCTGTATGCCGTCTGCCTTTTTGACTAAAAACAAATCACCAAAGCATGCTATGCTTACAGAGGACAAGCAGAGTCATTTATCAGTGCATAGGAGTGTAATTCTGTGTGTGTGTGTGTGTGTGTGTGTGTGTGTGTGTGTGTGTGTGTGTGTGTGTGTGTGTGTGTGTGTGTGTGTGTGAGTGTGTGAGTGTGTGAGTGTGTGAGTGTGTGAGTGTGTGAGTGTGTGAGTGTGTGAGAGTGTGAGTGTGAGTGTGAGTGTGAGTGTGAGTGTGAGAGAGAGAGAGAGAGAGAGAGAGAGAGAGAGAGAGAGAGAGAGAGAGAGAGAGAGAGAGAGAGAATGACTCAGGGAGGAGTAGAAATCTATGTTTAGCACTCCTACAGCTAAATAGAATTTTTTTAAAATATTTTCAGATTTTGATTCTTCAAAGCCAAATCACAAATTTGGGTCAACCAGTGTTGATCAAAAACTTTCATACAAATGTATGATGCATCTTATCATTTGCATGTAACGCATAAATCTGACAGTGAAGACGCTGAGGAATTGAGATGGTATCCTTGTAATGCTTTGCGATTAGGAGATGTGATGTCAGTTGGCCAATTGCTAGACATTTTCACGACCATAATCATGAAATTAAAGATTTAACTTTTATTGGTACTGAAAAGGTGGAAATATGGAGTTTATATATATATTTATATATAAATAAATATCATTATCATTATATATATATATATATATATATATATATATATATATATATATATATATATATATATATATATATATATATATATATATATATATATATATATATAATGATAAGCTTACTGGATGTATTAAGATTTCAGGGGGAAGTACTGTTGTATTCACTGATGAAGGTTGAGTGACAAAAAAAATAAATAAATACGAATGATCCATACGTGCTTTGTTGCATCATAAGAAAAATGAAATGTATTAAGAAGATATAAGTGAGTGCTTATCTATTTTTTATTTATTTGTAAGCAATGCTTTGGGTATTAAAATACATTTTGGTATATGTCATCAACAGTGAGTAGCACTAAAAAAAAATCTTGTAACCAAAAATAATAATAACTGTATTTTGACCGTTAATATTTTAATTCCCACAAATTGCCCATTTTTGAATTTCGATTTAAAACACTGTAACATCTTGGTGTGTAACTCTTCCTGCACCCTGCTACAGGCCTACAGTATGGATATGTTAAATCATGTGACTTGTGGAGATCTTTGTTTTATCTGGTTTAACTGCTTAGAAAGTAAGAGAGGCACTTGAACCACAGGACCATACTGTTATAGCAACTTGAGGGTGGGCTCTTTTTACTCAGGCCAGTAAGCAACCACTGAGAATAACCAGAGGAACTCTATTACTTAAAGGGTTAATTCAGCGATTAGCATATGGCTTTCTATCAGTAGAAACCCTGGAGTATATTCAAGTGATCGTGCTCCATCCCCTCACATCCCCCTGAGACGAGAGATTTATGCATTTTATTTCTAGAAAAACAAACATTCCGTTGATATCGTACATATCGTCAATTTCCGTTATCTGTAAAATCTTTGGCCAGAGGCTAAAGACTACTGCCAGTAGAGGGAGCTATTTCCGTATGTTTTTAACCCACACATGGAGGGTGGGGTTGCACTCACAGCTCAACTCGCAGCTGCGGGCATTCATGTAAACGGAGCGGTGCGGAACAAAGTGAGTGTTTCAACTTCTTAAATTAATTCCTATTAAAAGTTAAGCTTCCAAAGGCATGAACTGAACACGCGCCAGACTGAACATGTGCTGTGAACGACTGCCGTGGACGCGATTACCTCAGTTCTCACCAGTCACAGGGATTCAGTAGCTGTGGCTTTGGGAGTGGCCTTGTAGGGCAGCGAAGCATTCTGGGAATTGTTGTCTTTCATCCCCATGAGACAAAAATAAATTTTCTGTCATTTCTCAGTATAGAAAGCACCAAATTTAAACTGAACTAAAATACTGAAATACTAGTTGTTGATGTGCATCAGAGACAAGTCTCTCTTCTGAATGAGAGTGCCAAAAAATAACAGGGAAAACGGTATGAGCCTTGACTCATTCGTATTGTTAGAAAAACAGCGAACAAGAACAAGCCCACAATAAACCGAAATTAAACCAAAAGCTGAAAATAAGACGACCCACACCTGTTCACTTTAATAACGCTGTAAATGTGATCGCTTTATGAGCCAAACTTAAACAACAAGCACCAAAACGTTTAGACGTGGAAATGGCAACACTACAAGAGCACAACAACGATGTACTAAAGACGGAAACGTTTTTCCTTTGTGTTTTTCACGCACAGACGACAATGTTGTCAAAATGATCCTCGTTCACACGGATCCACAAAAACGACTTAAAATGTTGTATTCTGCTGCCAGGCTAGTAGTGGGCAATGTCCCTTTGTTAAACACTACGTGTCTACAGACAGAACACGTTATATACATATGCATGTCGGGATATTGCCGTTTTCACGAATTCACGCATTTTCAGGCCCCCAAAACACAAAGTTGAAAATAGTGTCGTGTAAACGCCTTCATCGACTGTGCCTCAGTTAAAATTGCTAAACACAATTTTAATTGAAGCACAGTCTCTCTTTTCAACTCTTTTGTCACTGTAATATTTCTTTGGTCAGAATAGCGGATAAACACGAGAGAAGCCAGAACGTTGCTATGGTTATCACAGTGTCAATGATTCCACAGTTTCTGGAGTGTGTTCTGCACACATGTGGAACAATAATTTAGGGGACTCAATCCCGCATTTCTACGTGGTCGCTCTTGAAACGTTATAGTGTGTATGTGGCCTAATAGTATTGCGTTTTTAAAAAAAACTCTTAGAAAGTCTTAGCAACCGCCAAGCATCACCCTAGCAATAACCCAGAACAAATACTAGAAAAGTTGTCAAGCTACCTCATGGTGGCAAGTTTTGCACAAATGTCTCCATTTTTTTCAGAAAATGTTGAAATGTAGTTTAATCTGTTATTAAACTGTCCTCTGTATTTATCAGCTGAAGAATGGCCGTTAAGATGAAGACAACAGACTATAATCAAGATGAAAAAGTGCTGGACTAATTACACATGAGCTGAATGAGCAGACTCTGTGGAGCCCCGACACATACACAACACCTGACCTCCGTCTGCCACGCGTGTCAACAACGTTTGATAAGAGGGATGTGACTGCAGACAGTGTGTGACAGAAACATGACCTCCATGCCATGGCGCATACTTGCCGCTCAGATAATGCAGTTATCAGTTAGACGACAGGAACAGGAAGTATGTCAACAGGGCGCTCCACACTTTCCTCTGCAGGCCTGATAATCTGCAGAGCTGCAGTGTAGATAGTTGCTTAGAAGAACCTCTCGCGGCTTCAGGGTGTGACAACAAGTGAATTGAGCGGAATGTGAATTAGCCAGTCTTTGGAATGAATGGAAATACCCACTAGTCTTTCACACCAAGCCTAGGTGGAGGCCAGAGATGAGTGGATGCTCTTGGCAACTGAAGGGTTTTGAGCCTGACACCAGATCTCCTGAGTGTGGCAACACAAGCCTCTCAGAGAAGGCCAGGGAAGTGCTGTCACCTGATAGGCTGTGATTGACAAGGATACGTTTTCTCTTGACAAATACACAAACATACGCACACATGGGATTCCAGGGTTTTAACTTTGCATGCGAGGTCACAGAGGTGCCATTGGTACTGTGCCCTCACCTGCATTGACCTTTATACTTTATTCTGCCTCACCTAGTACAGATGCAATGCAACCTGGATGTTGTTTAGTAGGGATGTGCCCCTGAAGTCTAATTGCCAATTCAGAAAGGCATGGGAAATTAAAAAATATTTAGCCCCTAAAGGGACATGGTTTGGCTTGCTGTGGTAGTCGGTTACATCATAGAAAAATAGTAAGATAGTAAAGAGAGATGATTGACAGGATGATGTTGGAGGATTTGGTGCGCAACAGATCTGTGTCATTGTAAAAATGTGTGGTCAGTACCGCCACTCCCTATACACAGTATGTGTGATCACAAATTGGAAAGCACAAAAGCGAGCATGCATTCAAAAGCGATGTGAATGCACTGATGCCCGCGTATTACACACAATAAAAAACCCAACTATATATTTGTGAGACAATGCAAAAGCAGTGAAAAATTTTTTTTTCCTCCCATCTCATTTTTTCATCACCATGTCGCCTTTAGGGGCTCCTTAGAATGAGTCATTTCCTTTCCAAACATAGAATTCGGCTTCAGGCGCATCCCTATTTGTTTGACATGAAAAGACCAGCATGACAACCAGCTTCATGCTTGATCAACCAGCTTCATCAAGAAAAAAACAACAAAATATGTTGATCTATCAGCAAGACCAGCACCAAACTAGATATTACCCAGAATAAACCAGCCTGGACCAAGCTGGTCTCTTCAACAGAGATGTAAAGCATATGTGCAGAAACAAAGCTATCTTAAAAAGAATAGCAGACTCAAATATTACATTTCCTGGCCTGGCTGATATAATTCATCAAAGATGAATGATTTGTGCCACTTAAGCATATAAAAATGCCTCTGCGGTGCGCTCAGCTAAAGTATGGGAGTGCTAGTTATTATAACACAAACAGACAACATCATCAACAGAAGGAATTACGAGGCCTGCAACCGCTGATCATTACCAGACCCTCCAAATAATGATCAATAGTCAAACAATATTCATCAAACTGTGCTACCAGCAATGGCATAGAAAGATGTTCAAGTGTTAGAAAAGGTTAAGACACATAGTTGCGAGTAGATGAGATACTGAACAGTACAGAAAATTTCATATTTTCACATTTCAGTACATTGTGCCCTATTTTATAGTGTACACTTGAGCACACCTCCACTTGGGAACATGCTCCTGTGTTTATCTGATTTCAGATACACCTCCTCAAACTGCCAACTATGGCTGGTCACTTTACATGTAGGTCAAATGGTCACTTCATGTCTACACTAAGGAGCTATTGCAAGCTGCAGTATGGACCAGACTTTCAACTAATAGTCAAAAGTCTGGCTTTGAAAGATAAATAAATATAAAATTTATACTATATGTATAAATAAAGCATATACTAAATGACTAACAAAAAAAATAATCAGAGGGAGAAAACAAAATATTTGTTACATTCTATCACTCATTGAAATTCTCACTAACACCTGAACCTGCACAGAAACGTTGCTGATATAGTGCTGAGCTAAAATCCCAAATGAAACCACACAAAAATGACAGAATCAAGCAGATGGTAACATAAAGGTCTGTGCTATATCATGTTTTGGATGCGTGTCATTAAGCGAAGCGCACAAAACAAGACTGAAGATTGTTCAGTTCAAGTTGTAGTCGAGACCAGCACATTCAAATCTGAATCAAGACCAGTGACAAGAAGAGGGTCAAGTCCATGTGCTCCTGAGTCTGAAACATAGACCATATTTTAATGATCTTCTACTTGTAATGGACTTCGGGTTTTGGTCTTAAAGTCACACTCAACCCTCTCCTTGTCTCAGTCTCATAAGCTGGTCTCGACTACTGCACTACTTAGCATACTGTAGCTGAGGCTATATGAGGAGGATCAGTTACCTTCAGAACATCACTGGTAGAGGCTGCTCCTCCTGGAAAGATCTTCTCTATCTTCACCATTGGCTGCACTTTTGACTCAATGCCACCTGAGATGCTTATTCCTGCACAAAGAAGAGTAGAAATCATCTAGCCATTCAGATGTCAACCATTGACTTAATTTCTCTTAAGAATGTGCAGATTCTGATTATAATTCAAACTAAACAGATGTCTGTCAGTTGTGCCTCTATTATAGACCTTCTTAAAAAGGGAGTTTTGCACTGGGCAATTCACTGCCCTCTTCAGGTGAGGAGAGAAGAGGAACTAAAGGATAATCTCTTGTGATAATAAAAACGTTTCCACAAAAGAATTTAAGTCTGTCAGTGTACACAAGGGCATTGTGTGTCCAGGATGAATCACATGCTTTGCAAATCTATGGTATTAATAGGCTTTAGTTATACTATTACTCAGAATTAGAGATCTGAACAAACCCCTAACCCTAAGTATTAAAACTTATATATATGTCATCCAGCACTGTTTATGTTACCGACATAAATGACATCTCAAATTGGCCTTCTGGGAAGGGATTACTTCTCTTAGTGATCAAACTTATAATTTATGCCTGGTGAATGATAAAAACTTCATGAGTCACAATGAAGGAGGGACTCAAACCATGTCTATAGATCAGAATACAACAGAAACTTGAGTCTGAGAACTTGGACCAGTAAGAATCCACCTAGCAACCACCCAGAACATCATATAACAACAAGATAAAACAATGCACAACAACCTGGCTACCACCAAAACACCCTAGCATTGTGGCGGCCTGGCGGGAATTTTTTTTTTTTAATAAATGTATATAAATCTGGTTCATTTATTTAGTTCATTTGAGAAATATATAGCTAGGACAATGAATCCAAGTAACTCACCCAGGGACTGTTTGGTCTTAGAGATAGAAACCGTGGTCAGTTCATACTCCTGCTCTGGTGGGCTTTCTGAGTGTCCATTGACTGGTTCTTTCCAGTCCTGATCTGAGCTGGGTGTAAACACCTGGGTCAATGATGTCCTGCTCCGATGACGTGCACTCATTACGGTATATTTGACCTCTTTACCATTCTGAGATTTGTCCGTTTTCATTCTATGTCCGTTCCTATGAGGGGATCTCCCTCGCTCTGGGACAGAATCCCCCCTGCTGCATAAAGAGTCATGGTGTGATGTCTGGGGGAAACCGTTGTCTCTTCTCTGGGGGGAGCGTCCATGGCGTTCCGTGCTGTGAGGGGACTCTGAGTGGGGCCATACGGACCGAGCTGGGCTCAAGGAGCGATTACGGAGTGAGCCTGAGATGTAGGTGTCCACCGGTACATCCAAGAGAGGTGTGAACGCCCTAGGAGGAGGAAGTCGTCCAGTCGGTAAACCGGCCAAACGCAGTCGTTCCATATCTTCAACGAGCAGCCGTTCTCTCTCCAGATCCTGCACCGGCTGAAGGTGGAACCCACCCCTGTAATCTATGAGAAGATACAAGAGGATATTAATACCATTTCTCACACACTCTTACACCAGTAACGAATTTATAACAACTAATTTATTGATTAGATGTACCATGGTATATACCTCTCTCTATACTGTATACCTCTATATACCATGGTTCTTTGGACATAATAATACAAGTATTTAATATATCTAAATGTAAATTTTTCTTGAAACGTCTCATCTATTTTGTGATGATGACGATGATGAAGATGAAGACGAGCCGAGAAATCTCAAAATGAATGTCCCTTAATTAGAAAATAAACACAGATAATCCAACTGAACAGCATGTCTACACACAAACAATAGCCAACAATGAACTTAGGAAACAAGGAACTTAAGTAGGCTATATAATGATAAACTTATAGACTGACAGGTGTGAAGATCAAATGAATTGCCAATGCCATAGTAAATAAAGAGTGGAAAACTAGAACAAATAGTTTGCTTTTAATTATTTAATATGGTTTTGCCATCTGATATCATCATTGTACCACCACAGACAGATACATTTTATAGATATACATACAGGACACAATTGATAATTCAGAATCTAAAAATTAATCACGATCACACACGTTTCTCATCCCACAAACATGTGTTCAGATTAATTTACATCTCCTTAAATCAGTGCAGATGTTACAAAACCTCCCATACACACTTTCCCTTTCATCCAGAAATGTGAACGACAATCACACATTCATATCCATTGAGTAAGCAGTGGTGTGGCGTTGCATACACGCACATCTCACTCAGATTTCAGGGGCCTCTAGCACAGAGAGTTTTGAATTACTCCTCTGTGGACGGTACAAAGGGGCTGCATTAAGCCTCAGACCTGCGTGGGTGGACGCTTGGAGGTTAAACAATGCAAGGAGCCTTTCTTGCATTTCAGAAATGACTTCCATTTAAAAGTCAGAGGCACATCTAGTCCGGCACTGTGTACAATCACAGCTGGTACTGTGCGCTCTTAGGTTAGAGGTCATGAGGTCATGCAGTGTCAGCAGCAGCAGAAAGACAAGCAGGCTATTTGGCAATAAAACCGATGCATGTTGAGGACACAAATGATGCATGTGTGTCCCAAATGGCAGCTTACAATGATCCAAACGTCACACTCATTATCAAAAAGTGATGGTAGGGTACAATGACAAGGGCTTGTGTGTGTGTGTATGTGGGTGCGGGTTAAATATCAGGCACAGGAAATTTGTAGTATATGTATGTGTTTAAGTAGATAAGGACAGAAATTCATTTCAGGATATGAAAGGGCTGGTACAGAGGAGAGTTTGTGTCTTCTGGTTATATAATTTCCTATTAGGATCAATCTAAAGACATGAGTCAGCAGTGAAAACACGAGAGAGAAGAAAGAATGGGACATTCTAGTTCACATCAGCAGGGATGTTACCTGGGATGGGTGTTATTAAATGACGACGGGGTGTTCCACCATGACGAGGAGAACGCAGGACAGGAGATCTCGCTGAAAAACATAAACAGTTCACATTAACCATACTGGACACACATATATATATATATATATATATATATATATATATATATATATATATATATATAGTTTTGGGGCGTTTTTTTCTTGGAGTGAGCGGGTTTTGGTGAGCTTTTGGGCTGGAAATTGTCGATCCAATCTGGCAATACTGGTCACACATGTACATAAAGGTTATTGATAACATGCCTCTGAAGTTTTTTTACCACTACAATACTTATAGGCAACTAGCCATCATATCTTCGGCACTATGAAACACATGGTAATGCTAAGTAGTACACATATATAGTTCTTTTATGTATGTTCATTGTACTATAATATGTTAATTTTCAATGGGCATATATGCAGCTGAAACAGGTAGCCTAGTGCATCCTAAATTTTTCAAAATAAACATTTTAATATAACATTATAATCATAATGGCCTTTAGGTGGGGAAGTGCACTTAAGGCCCCTGTGTTGCAAGCTTTTGTTCTTTATGGCATTTTTTTCCTTACATTACTTTGATACTTTAAGTAGTTTTGAAACCAGTACTTTTACACTTTTACTTGAGGAAAAAGCTTCAGTTGATACTTCAACTTCTACAGAAGTCTTTTTAAACCCTATGGTACAAACCAATAGGGTGTCGGAATGGTATATGTTTATACTTCTCATCCAACCACAATCAAATTCACTCTATCCAGATGGCGCAATTTATCTGGTAGGTGTGTGTGTGCGTGTGCGTGTGTGTGTACCTTTTATATAAATTAAAAACTATAAATGCTTGACATTGATTTTTCTGACAAATATACAATTGTGCCTACTTAAGAATTTCTTTACAAAACAAATTATTTATTTAATAACTATAAATATATGAAAAACATTGCTACCGAATGAGTAGGCATATAAACTTTTGACTACTAGTGTATAAGCACTACTCAAATAAGGCAGCTCAAATTTAAAAAGCTTCAAGAGAAAGGTTTTCTTACCAGAACGACTTTTTAGTATGTCATAGGCTTCAAGCTCAAAGGGCACAACCATACTGTCAAAACGGCCCAGATCTGTGGGAGGGATGATCATTCTGCATAAAAGATAGTTAGATGTTAGATGCAAACATTGCAAACAAAGCAAGTGACTGTACGAATGGTGTAAACATTTTTGAGTGAAGTACATAAGCCTGACATTGTAACTCCTCACCTGATCTCCCTCAGCAGCAGAAGCTTTTCAGGCTTGTCCAAGATGGCCAGCAGGGGGCGCACCAGATCCTCAACCACACGCTCAACCAGAAACTAAGAACAGGTAGAGGAGATGCCCTAGTTACATTGTGAACTTTTGGAGTCAGCGATTTAGTCCAGATAATGTGTACTAATCACAAGCACTGGGATCAGAAATTCTAAATCTCACCAAATTTGTCTAAAGCATGAAGCACTCTAATGCTAATGCCTGCTAGTATTCCAAGAGCATTATCAGGATAGCACCTGCATTTATCTCTGTGTGTAATGAGTAAGTGTGGCACTGTTAATTGTAGAGCTTGGATGATCTGAAACACTTGATCTCAATCATAAATGGCAAGTCAAATTAATATTTTGTACATGTAATAGATGTAGGCCAGTGCTTGTAAACCCGTGTGTGATAGTGGCAGCAGTATTTTGCATCCTTTTTAGCGTGCCTGCCTCCCATGCCAAATCCTGCTTAGAGCAATCTCGCTCAGGTGCTGTGACCCGGATGGGAGTGAGGTTTATGGGGGGTGAGTTTAACGGACATAGGCTAGTAAGAGCTGTAGATGTAAACCCCACTCCCTTGGCCTCATGAGGGGTGCTACATGTGCGGTCTTTAGGATCCTTGTTAGCGTGTCCACCTCCCATGGTGGAGAACCCGGTTTGAATCCCGCTCGGAGCGGGACAGGTAAGACCGATTACATAAGCATAACCGGCAGTCACACTGATTTGTCAGAAAAATTTGGAACATGAATAATCAGTATCTGTATAAAGCAGGGGTGCTGAACTCCGGTCATGGGAAGCCACATGCAGAGTTTTGCTTCAACCATAATCAAACACACCTGAGTGACTTAAAGGGTAAGTTCACCTAAAAATGAAAATTCTCTCATTAATTACCGTACTTACCCTAATGTCGTTCGACTCCCCGTTCTCATTCGACACCCGACCTCCGTTCATCTTCAGAACACAAAGGAAGATATTTTTGTTGAAATCCGATGGCTCAGACAGGCTTTCATTGACACCAATGTCCTTTCCTCTCTCAAGACCCATAAAGGCACTAAAGACGTCGTTACAAAGCCCATCTCACTACAGTGGGAAGCGAGGGAAGCTATAATTTTGGGAAGCGAGGAGAATAGTTTTTGTGCGCAAAAAAACGAAATAACGACTTATATAGTGGTGGGCCAAATTCAAAACAATGTTTTGTTTTGAAACTGCTGAAACTGCTGCAGTTTGACACATGATCCGAATCATGAATCAATTCAATACGCTGATTCTTTGTTTTGAAAGTCGTTATTTCGTTTTTTTGGGCACACAAACTATTCTCATCGCTTCATAAAATTATTGTAGAACCACTGTAGTGAGATGGGCTTTGTAACGACGTCTTAAGTGCCTTTATGGGTCTTGAGAAAGGAAATGACATTGGTGTCAATGAAGGCCTGTCTGAGCCATCGGATTTCAACAAAAATATCTTCATTTGTGTTCCGAAGATAAACGGAGGTCTTAGGGGTGTCGAACGACATTAGGGTAAGTAATTAATGATAGAATTTTCATTTTGGGGTGAACTAACCCTTTAATCAAGGTCTGAAGGGTTGCTTACTAGGAAGCTACAGACGTGAGTTTTAAAGGTCCTGTTCTTTGCGTGTTTTCAAAGCTTTGATTATGTTTACAGTGTGCAATATAACATGAGTTCATGTTTCGCGTGTAAAAAAACACAGTATTTTTGACACAATTTACTTATCTGTATACCGCTGTTTCCTCTGTCCTAAAAATGGCCTGATGATTTCCTTGTTCTATGAAGTCCCTCCTTCAAAAATACATAACGAGTTCTGATTAGGCCAGCGCTTCCCGTGTTGGGATTGGACAGCAGCTTAGTGCACGTTGCACGGAAAGGTCCCGCCTCTTTCCATAACGGGTAGATCCGCGCGCTCAATGTTATTGCAAAAATGTCTATATTGCCTAATCAATTTGAGCCGGAATCAGACCCGGAGAATATCGAAGAGGATCGACTACAACCTGCTCAGGAAAGACTTTTGCAGGATGTTTCAGAATGGTACGCTGTCTATTCAGTAGTTTAAACTGATCATTACAAACACTAACAATCGATGGTGTCTGAATGAATTACTATACTTTTATATGGTAAGTTTTTCGGATTAGTTTCAATTACCATCTAACGTTAGTTAACAAAGCTAAACAGCGTTGCACTTTGTGTCATGAGTTACATAAACTGTTAAACGGACCAGCTTAAATAATAAAATACTTACCGGTTGTGCACCATAAACAACGCCTTCTCCAGACAAAGAGGGAACTGCGTCATCTTTTAAGAATAATCTTTCTGCGAATCCGGCATTAAACTGATTAAAATTGAGGAAGCAGTCCTCAGCAAAATGTGCTGCACATAGTTTTAAATTGTGATTATAATTTTCCAGAACCGAGTTAACCATAAACTGCCATTGATCTCGTACATCGTCCGTGGGAAGGCCAAACAAAGGTGATTTGACTCCGGGATGAAAATAACAGCGTTTCAATGGCATGGCGACAAACACACTCTACAAAAACAACGCTTCATATTCTCGACCTGCGAGAGCAAATGGACAACGCCCCCGAATTTGCGTGTTCTTGTGGGCGGAGGGTTCGTCAACAAACGGTTTTAGTTGCGTCATTAAAGCAGGAAGTGCAGCGGTGTAGTCCAAACCGGCCGTTCGCTGTAGGCTTTGAAAGGGAACTTCTGTTAAATAAAATATCTCGCTTGGCATTGAACTTTGAGCTTTATAATTTTACAGGTATTATTTATGCTCTAACAGCAACATTACACACTAACTAAAGTTTGAAAGATGGAATCGCAAAGAATGGGACCTTTAACAGGGTTGGAGCTGAACTCTGCAGGACTGAGGCTCTTCAGCTCAGCAAACTTATAGCTAACTCACCCTTTTACAGTGTCTCATGACAGCGGCCACTTCATCATCATTGAGCAGCTTGCGAGCCATGTCCTCCAACATGGCCATTGACTCCGGGCTGGGGATGGTGCTGTGCTCCCTAATACCGGCACGAGTTTCTCTGGGAGAACTCAACAGGTTAATCATGGGCCGACCTCGCTCTTTACCTGAGGACGGAAGTGCTACAGTCAGTCTACAAGCGCTGACTGCAATTAAAGGGCTTATTTGCATAAAAACAAATTCAGTCTGATCTTACTAGATGCATTCATAAACATAACAGTCTATTTTATGTAACTAACTGCAAATATGTACACTATATTGTATGTTACAACATTACAAAAAGACCACTGTGCTTTATTAATATACGTTTTGAATTGGCAAATCTCCCTGGCTGACAAGCTGTGATTATCTTGAAGTTTTCAAGTGTGTCTCTGTGTGTTGCAATCAATCCATCATTAGCTGAGCAAAACCACGGGGGGCAGACTCAATGCCACTCCAAGGGAATTACTGCAGTTCTGTATACAGCTCCCTGATTTAGCTACTTTAAAAACGTATTATACTCCTTTCTGGCTTTTCAAATGCAAAAACCTATCACTGCCCTTGGTCTCACTTATTCCTCAGCAATGGTATCCACAGAACATGTCCGCATCAAAGTCTGTTAAACCATATGTGGACTCACCCGGTTCGTTATCCAAATGTTTCGGGGATTTGGATCTTCCTCTGTGTCCGTCCCCTGTCCCGGTGTCCTTCCTGTCTCTGGAAGATGACCTTTCCCTCCTGCGTCCACTTTTAAAGAGCAAGCTGACAAAGGTTTTGGATCGCTGCAGGGTGCTTCCCTCCTCCTTGTCTACCTTGTCCTTCTGATGTTTCCTTTTCTTCTGCTTGTCCTCTGATTAACATTTAAACAGAAACGTGTAAAAAAAGACCTCCAGGCAAGGGAGTTAAATTAGCAATTTTAACTATTTTGAATAAATAAATATATGGAAAGCATCAAAGTGATAACATACAAGTTATATAGGAAACAAAGTTTGCAAGTTCAGTCCTGAACCCTGGTGACCCAGAAACTGGAGAGTTACTGAGATCTCAATCCTGTTTCATTGCTACTGTGGCCTCGAGCAGGGCATTTAACCCCAGGTCACTCCAGGGCAGGAGCAGTAGAGCACTAGAAATGGTTTAGTTGAAAAACACCTGCTGAATACAGTATTTACAAAGCCTTTCAATTACATTTTGAGGTAATTTCCCTTAAACAGCACTAGGTAACTTTTCAACCTTCATAATATAATTTTCAAGACTCTTGTGATGATAAATCGACTTACAATAGGTTGAATGACACGTCTGCCATGGCTTGATGGGGTCTGTATCGTTTTTAATCGTACTTTTAAACTTCGGGTTTCGGGTAGTAACCCGAGAAAAAAAAGAACTACAAAATTCGACTGCTTTACGGCATATACGTCACTTCCACCAACACCCACACTTCCTTAAATTCGGATGTGCGAGCCCAACTTTGTTCGTCGGATAATATAGTCATGTCCGAAGCAGCAGAGACAAATAAGAAAGAAAAGGTTTTGTTGGAGGAAAGCAATAAGAGGAAACGAAAAAGTGATGGGATTAAAGGCAGGACGAGGATCAACATGTGACCAGCGTTTGCTCGTCGGCGTGAACTGAAGGAGGCGTGCCCGACCGATGCTGTCCTGCTTGTTACGGTGAGCTACCACTCAAACATTGAATTGAAGTATCATATAGATTCTGTAAAACGGTAACCAATAGACTACTATAATGACGCTGGCTTGTAAACGTGAGCATCGTGATTATATGGCGTTTGAAAAAAAATAAAACCGATGAAATTATATTCATATGACATGCTGAAACATGCCACTGACTGGGATGAAGACATTTCACACGCGACGCCAGAAAAACACCTGCATGTGAACTCCTCCTGCAGTGTTCGGGGGAACCGTTAGTGCTGCACCAACCCGCGGGGCTGCTTTTATGAAGTTATTTGGCCCGCCCCGCACCACTGTATGTATTTTTACAACCCGCCCCGCACCCGCGACCATTAAATAGACATACGGGGTCCGCTGGTTATGAAACGACCCGCGCATCACTAGTTCAGGGCTATCAGGGTTGTCATGTCAACAAATGCATGTGCGATGGCATCCCCTGTTGTAGGATGACAGAGCTTACGACAGTAGTTGAGGACATTATTTTTTCCCAACTGTAGGGGGACCCCGAGAGCAAAAGTTGCCAAGTGCTGCTTTAAATACATTTAAATATTGATTCATATTTCATTAGACAAATATATTTTTCACTTTTTTTGCATAAAGAATTGCTATTTTAACCAAGGAGGACGTCTGAGCATAGTGTCTAAGGGAGTCGACTGTCAAGTGCATCATATCTGGTTTTATTTTGCAGAAATGCTTTACTCATAGCAGTGTGCAGTATCACAGCAGCCGCTGAGCGAACACACAGAGTAATGTCATAACATCATTTTAAACACACTTAAATGTATCTAATATGATAAACAGAGCAACACCTCATACTCATGACCGGAAAAGCAGAAATTGTACCCGCGGATGTGTCCCGTCCCGCCGTCATAATAAAAGTCCCGCTGCAAGCGAGCAGTGTGTTTCTCAACAATTTTCAGATTTTGATTAAAGATTACCACGGCAAACATTTTTTTTCTGTGTATTAACTTGCACGGATTAATTGTTCACCCCAAAGCCTGTAATATGTGCTAACAAGGTAAATAAGATCGATTTTGATTTCATGAGGACTTTAATGGTGCTAAAATAGGCTTTAATTTACTTTTCTACTTTTGATTTTGGGGTGAAATACGGCCCAGACATGTTTCGGTGGGATTCTCCCGAGAAGCGCCTGTTATGTTAAGTTGTGATTGAATGTATTTGTTAAAGGCCACAAAACCTCCAGTCATTTATCTCAGTGTGCGGTATTAAGCCTGGCAAATAAAACAGGATGATATACACTTTGCTGTGTGGATTTTGAGCGTACATTTCTCATGGAATCAGATTCTCCAGTCTGAACCGTTAATCTTTCACGGGGAGATCCCATGCAGTAATGCTGATGTATTATGCATTCCACCAACTTCATTTAAATGCAGATACAATGGCAGCACACTGCTATATATTTGACAAACAGACGCAGCAGCGTGGCTCTAAAGGTCAATTGCTGGTTTTCAACATTGCATTTTCTATTCTGAGCAGAGCTTCCACAACATGGTGTGTGTATCAAATAACCCAAGATCCTCATCACTGATCTCGTTGTGACCTTGGGCCCGGGCACTACAACTGAGATATGAGTTACATCAGAGACACACACAAACAGAGGACAGCCTTGAGAAGCTCTCAGCATTTTGATTCACAGCCTTCTGACACTTTTTATCTCTTCAAAACAGCCTTACAGTACCTGACACAGTGATGTGACTCTGGGATCGGCGGATGGGTTTCCGAGGCTTGCTGAGAGCCATGAGGACTGCCGTTTTAGGGGATTCCAGAGTCTCTTTGTCCCCAGCAGAAAAGGTCCTTGTCCGAGAGTGGCTGGTCCCACTCCGGATCGCGGTGTCTTTCAACAGTACAGTTTCACCAACTGTTCGGCTGGTTTCTGTGGTTATGACCCTGCTAGCTCTTGATGAGGTGTCAAGCTCCTGTGGGTCGGTCTGCATGGCGGTCTCTATCCGTTCAGAGCTAGGCCGGCGTGATCGGTCCTCGGTGGAGATGCAGACATCCACCATCTCTGAGCCAAATGCAGGAGGGAACATGACCTGCGAGAGGCCGCTGAGAGAGCTGACCGGCGTTCCGGAAGATAGAGAAGATGTGGAGGAGTAAGAATCTGAACCCTGGGAGGAAGAGGGCTGACCGCCATTAGATACTAAAAGGGAAAAAGAGAGACATTCATGTAATATTTTTAGAGATTGAAAATATGATGTCCACCTCCTTACACATGTACATTACAGTGCAACACCAGTCATGCCCATTTAGCACACAGCTTCCATGTATCTTCAATACAAACACAATTATTTGTATCTTTTATCATTAAGTTACACAGTTATTGACGAAGGGTAAAGGGTCTGTCACCCACTAAGTTGTTCAAAGATTTTATTTTCTTTAGGTCAACACTTTAAAGTGTTGACCTAAAGAAAAAACAAACCTTTGAATAACTTAGTGGATGTTCACAGTAGCCATTTTTCACCTTACACTGAAAAAAACTGTTTACATCCACTGGTAAAATGTGCAGAAGTCTTAGGCACATTATTTTATTTTTACAAAATTTTAAGCCAGTTAGCCTATTTATATATTTTGCTGTAGTGTGTTGGAAGGAAATATCAGTTTACAATTCCAAACATTCATTTTGCCATTAATTGTAATAACCCAGTAAGATTTTTGTATGCACAAGGAGTCTGACAACAGCCGGTATGATCTGATCTCACCATCATTGACAGAAAACACTGAGATAGACAAGAACTGTGCGACTTCTCCAAGACACTTACTTACCTGCAAAGCTTCAGTTTTAGGCACTTGTGTAAAAATGCTGTAAAGTGAGAATACTTTCAAAAATAATGTCATGAATAGAATGTATTTATCACTTAACTTCTATTAAAGGGGTAATGAACTGAGAAATAAAATTTCCCTTGAGCTTTTGACATATAAGACATCATCATACTATAAGAATATCCTGTAAGTTTCAGAACTGAAAACTTCCTTGTTAGTGCATTATTGTAACCAAGCCCAGAGAATGACTCATTGTGAAATGTACCTATCTATTACATCCAAAGGATCCTGATGCTAGGAATGTGGTTATTAATTTTCAACAATGTGAATGTCTCAGTTGTGCATTATTTATTTGTATTTGGTACATTTCACTGTGTATTCTTTTGTAAATCAGTCGCAATTTCTTTGCAGGCTTAGCAAAAAGACTTTTATTTTTATATAATATAGACTAGACAGCATGCAACAACATGTAAGTAATTGTGTTAATGCTAATGCCTGATCTGTGACTAGTGATTTCTGATATGTAATGATTCATGTACAGTCATGTGTCAGTAAATCTTCAAACTTCAAATTGTTTCTCTTAGTAGGTGAACTTCTCTAAGTAGGAGAACAAACTTACTGAATTATTTTTATTGAATTAAATTGAATTATTTAAAGTGTGATTAAATTATATAAAAAAGCGATCAAAGAACTCAATCTTTACATTCGCTGGAGCTGTCAAACAGCGCCAAAACTCCCGTTATAAATTTTTTGATACATTTTACAGGTATACATTTTTTCAGGCAGCTTTAGATGTAGGTTTCTTAATGGAGTCTAAAAGCCTCATAAATATTAAAGAAAGTCATTATGAACATTATATCAATGTCACTAGTGTTAAATACAGAGCAGAATTACATTCAGCTTCTGTCCTGCAGCCTAAATACCCCTGAATAACCCTGATGCTACAAACATGCACAATCCCGGATGACTTATCTGAATTTGAACATTACGGTCTAATCCGTGGCTATTTTCATACACCGCCATCCATATTAAATGGAAAAAACAGGCAATGAAAAATCTGGCTTGACATGTGGCCAGTTGGTTTTCATCTTTAATCTGGAGATGGACATTCCCAGGGCACACCATCAATTTAATTATGAAAATTGTGTTTCTATCATAAGATACAAGTGCAAATGAATGGGTCACAAAAGGCATGCAACCTATCCTTTAATATGTAACATACAGTAATTAGATATTAAATAGTCAGGTTATTACATACGTTTATTAAGCCAACTGTACTCCGCCACCATCTCCTTGTAAGCAGGATATCGGCCAGCCTCCTTGGATATTACACAAGACAAAATTTACAGTCAGAAAAGGATATACAGCCTTAATTGCATTGCATACAAGTTCAAATGTACTGTGTTGGATATAATTCATTGTGCAAATTACGTGCAAAGTCTAAACAGCCTAAAATTACTTAAAAACAACATTTTCCACTAGGCAAGTCCTTATGACCTACTTTTTGATGCCCAAGGTGTAGGCTGACCTCACTATGGGCTCTCATGAGGTCACAGTAAGTTTTTTTTCTTTAGAAGGACTTGCTTAGTGGAAATGATGATGGTAGGTGGCAGCCTCACTTGCCTTGTAGGAAAACAAGTCACTGTGAGGACAGATATCATACAGGAGCTGGATTCAAACAGACTGCAGCACAGTTTAAAACAAATCCCTTTCTTCCTTTGTGTTGATCCTAATCTGACATTTTCTCACATTGTCACTTCATTTATCACCAGCAGAGCTCACTCTTACCACCACAAAGTGGCATCAATAGCTAACAAAGCAGGCATTTAGCAGCCCTATATACTTATAGCACCACTGCAGGTTTGATAGAGGCTTGCCGTGGGGGCAATAAGAAAAGGCCATAAAACGAGGCTTTCTGCTGATTATAACTTGATCCCTAAGGCCTGGTGAATAATGCACACCCGCTGGCTGTTTTTCACAGGTGGAACCCAAATTCCCAAACAAACGGCATTGGTTCTATGTATCGGGCTGGTTGCGATGCTCAAACAAACAGAGCCCCGTTTAAATGTGGCACAGAGCCACAGTGTTCACACTTTGAGGATATCAACCTACACATGGTTTACTTATAGTTGTCTCTGCATATTAAGTTAAGATAGAAGAAAAAAATACACAAGCACACACACATAAACATTCAGGTGGACACACATACTTCTGTCTAAACAGCCTAAAATTACTTAAAAACAACATTTTCCACTAGGCAAGTCCTTATGACCTACTTTTTGATGCCCAAGGTGTAGGCTGACCTCACTATGGGCTCTCATGAGGTCACAGTAAGTTTTTTTTCTTTAGAAGCATAAACGAACTTGAACACCATTAAGATGATGGTAGGTGGCAGCCTCACTTGCCTTGTAGGAAAACAAGTCACTGTGAGGACAGATATCATACAGGAGCTGGATTCAAACAGACTGCAGCACAGTTTAAAACAAATCCCTTTCTTCCTTTGTGTTGATCCTAATCTGACATTTTCTCACATTGTCACTTCATTTATCACCAGCAGAGCTCACTCTTACCACCACAAAGTGGCATCAATAGCTAACAAAGCAGGCATTTAGCAGCCCTATATACTTATAGCACCACTGCAGGTTTGATAGAGGCTTGCCGTGGGGGCAATAAGAAAAGGCCATAAAACGAGGCTTTCTGCTGATTATAACTTGATCCCTAAGGCCTGGTGAATAATGCACACCCGCTGGCTGTTTTTCACAGGTGGAACCTGAGCTCTGCCTGAGTAAAGCGAGCAACCAGGAATGTGACGGCTAAATGCCAGCTGTCTGCTTTGCTATGCTTTCTCACTCCCAGACGCAATAAGAGGCTGTGTTGTTTAACATGCTGTGGAGGCAATTAATATGCCACAGCACTTTGGAAATCATTTGTCTTGATGAACTAAGATGTTTTATAAGTTCCCCACAGATAGAACATCAGAAGATGCTACTTCACTGATATATGACATTACATTATTTCTCGATTTTATTCTTGAATATTTTGTTATATCCATCCATCCATTCACCCATCAATCCAGCTATATAGCCAATTTCTGGGATCATTACGAATTTTAAATGTATTTAAAATAGGTCCCTTTACTCACTGAATTAACAGTAAATACAGTAATATTGTGAAATATCATTACAATTTAAATGACATGGTTTTCTATTTTAACATATTTTAAAATGTCATGTGTTCATGTGATGACCAAGCTGAATTTTCAACAGTCTTTGGTGTCCCATGATCCTTCAGAAATTATTCTAATATGCTAACTTGCTGCTCAAGAAACATTACATCATTATTATCAAAGTTGGAAACAGTTGTGTTGCTTAATATGTTGGAATTTAATGTTCAGGATTCTTTGATGAAATTAAAGTTTAAATGAACAGCATTTATTTGAAATTGAAGTGTTTACTGTCACTTTTGATCAATTCAATGCACTGCCGAAAACTAGTGCACACATATAAAGACATATATATAAGAGAGAGAGATTTTCACCTTGATGGTCAGCATCACGTGAGTGTGACTCTTTAGCACTTCTACTGCATTGCTGTGTGTGATGTCCTCAAAACTCACTCCGTTGGCTGCCAGAATCTGATCCCCCATTTTAATTCCATTTTGCTCCGCCAGGCCACCAGGGTCCAGCCTAATCGCAAAATCAAACAAATCATCACATGAATAAAGTTAAACAGTTAGCCATAACATCTAGGCCACAAATGTCATCCAGATTTCAGACATGAAATGTATGTCCCAAATGCCAGGTCATAATGTCTTACTTCGAGACATAGATGCCCAGGGCAAACTCTTTGCCACCACGGATGTTGAAGCCCAGGCAGTAGTCATCTGAGGTTGTGTAAAGATGCACTATTCTCCGCAGCGCTCCATCTGAACTGGCCTCTGAAGGTGTGCGACCACTTTCTTCCACTACCATCCTTCGGTGGATCAGATCTACCCTGCATACATACATATACATATATATTTAATAAACAAATACATTACTCAACTGTTAAGCAGCGGCAGCTACTTAAGCAGCAGCAATTGTTTTTAACATTGATAATAATAATACGAAGAAATGTTTCTTTAGCACCAAATCAGCATATAAAAATGATTTCTAAAGGATCATGTGACAGTGAAGACTAAAATAAATTACACACATATATATATATATATATATATACTACTAACGTGTCCAAACAAAATGATCCTACTCTTTCATTGGTAAGAAAAACAGATAACCTCGCCCAAATTCCCAAACAAACGGCATTGGTTCTATGTATCGGGCTGGTTGCGATGCTCAAACAAACAGAGCCCCGTTTAAATGTGGCACAGAGCCACAGTGTTCACACTTTGAGGATATCAACCTACACATGGTTTACTTATAGTTGTCTCTGCATATTAAGTTAAGATAGAAGAAAAAAATACACAAGCACACACACATAAACATTCAGGTGGACACACATACTTCTGTAATAAGCTTACTAGCTCTACTATCAGTTAATGAAATGGCTGAGAAGACCACTGAGGTAACTCTACCACCGCTGTATGCTGAAACAGAAGCTCAAGGAAAAGATAACAAGCAAAGGCCAGGAGTCACAGGGTTTCCACCCCGTTAGTCAAGGCAGGGAGGCGGTAGCCCATCACTCTGCTTATCGTTTCAGTTCGGTCGTTCTAATTAAACCCTATCATTCAGCACATCTGCAACAAATGCCTAAAGTACCAGTATTTCAAACAGGCCACCAAAATAACCTTTAAATGTTCAAGGACAAAACACTTCTGTTCCCTTCTGTAATGAGTCGTCACAGGGTACTTGAAAACCTCCAGGAGGCAGGCTTGTGAAAGACCGGTCAAACTGCCATACAAACAACTACTTCTCTTGCAGACTACTAAAGGTCATGTTGGTACATTTTGTTACTTATCTGTATAGCAATGAAAATAAGAAGAATCCATTTTTTCTCAGTAAACTTCAAAGGGGGCCACAGGATGACTTAAAATTATTGAATAATATTAACTATATGTAAATAAGACCTATACTTAAAGTATATATATTTAAATATGTAAAGATAGAATAGATTGATTTTTCTTCCCTTTAATAACTATTATTATTATTGAAGAACATACAGAATCAGAATCTTTAATATTCTAGAATCACAAAATGAATTGTGGTTAATTAATTTAAAGATACACTAACTTTTTTGTTTAAAATTAACCAAATTTAAATAATGATTTAAATGCATCATTAATCCTTCTTCTAAAACTTGTTTTTGTCCTACCCTGATTCACTAAGGTAAGGCTATTGATCGTACATGCTTATATTTAAAAAAAAATGTAAAAGGAATTTTGTATACATATATCATATTGCATACATATATATACATCTACAGAATGTCCCTTACCTGTGCATGTCTCATCATATCCATAAATAGAGAAGTTGCTCTGGCTACTTTGACGTGTGTATGGTGTGGGAGTGACACAACCCAGACAGCATCAGATCCGAGCCACATCTGGTACATGTGGATTCAACGCGTACCAGAAGTGGACCGGATCTGGGCCGACACTATATTGCTGTCTGGGAATAAGCGAGAAAGTTTGCATGAAGCAAGTTAAATCTTGAGAAAAAAAGAAAGCCGAACAGAGGAGGGTCTGCAGGAAAAGACAGAACCCAACAGATCTCGGGATAAAACGACAAATAACAGTGGTTTGCCTTTTCAGAGATGAAGAAATAAGGGATTTGAACTGTTGTAAAAGCGTCACGGAGAAGCCATTTAATTTTTCTTACCCAACAGGTGTGTAAGGTATTTTATTGTACAGATAAATTGCCATATGTATCTCTCTAACAGAGTTTATACATCTGCACAGTCACACAGAGCCGAAACACAACCGAAATAAGGTCCTTCTGCAAAATGCATGCAGTTTTGTTTTATTAACTACATTGTGTAACTTAAATATACCAAAATAAAGTTCGAAAACAAGCAACAATAATATAATTATAGTACAAATAGCAGAGGGAATAAGTAATCCAATATGGGGGGCCTTTGAATAAATGTGTTGTACAATGAGAGGTCTTGAGAACCACTGGTGCAGAAGTAACATTACTAATGATGTTCAGCCTGATGGAATGTGCTTAGCCTGATATAAAACCACACAAAATAGCAAATCATTTTGAACCACTTACCATGTAGTCTTCTCTTTTGAATAGCGGATACCAGGCACCTTCCCCACGCGTCTAACCACCATACGCAGACGATTGTTTCCCGTCAGGACTTTTACAGCACTGCTCATGGTGATGCTCTCCAGACTTATGCCATTCACCTCGACCAGCTTATCCCCAACACACAAGCCTGCCAACTCTGAAGTGTGGAATGAGGAAACAAAATGATGGATGTGAAACTCAACGATAGCTTATACATATATACTTTGTTGTAAGACTTAATAAAACATTTAGTATGGAAGTCTCAGTCTTGTGTCATCGTGTATTATTCTGCTGTCAGGTGTACCTGCAGTGCTGTCGTCCTCCACCTTGCTGACAAAGATTCCAAGGCCGTGTTCAGAGCCTCCCCGCACACTGAAGCCCAGCCTGCCATCCTCACTTTTGTCCACAGTGATTGTGTGAATGTCTTCACAGTCATCCCCACCTACAGGGCACGGCATCAAACACAAATACAAGGAACCTCTGAGAACAAATTCTTAATTCAAAGCACAAGTTCTTTCATGGATTTTTACTCCCTAGCAAAAGGGTTTCTCTGATATAATATAATATAATATAATATAATATAATATAATATAATATAATATAATATAATATAATATAATATAATATAATATAATATAATATAATATAAGACAACTGATGTTTCTATGTATGAATTTCCTTAAAAAACAAAATATTTTTGTTATGTTTTATTAAACATTTTGTTTTTAAATTCGATTCACATTTATTTCTATAGCATTTTTCACAGTGTATATTGTTTCAAAGCAGCTTTACAGAAAACACATGTTTCTACATTACCATTTAGAGTAATCTGTTATCAGAGGGGACTGTGTCCAAGTTATGTCCATAATGTCAGAATAATATACAGTTCTAAGATAATACCAATCATGCAGTTAGCTAACATCATTAAATGGAAGTAAAGGCTGCCAACAATTGTAAAGCATTTAACAACCCCTTCAATATTGTTTAAAAAGCATCACAGGAACCTGTTCATGTTATTTCAGAGATTGATGATGTACTATTATTGTTCTAGGGATGCATGATATTGCACTCTATAGATATTACAGTTCTGACTGTTCCTACTAAACAAATAATAACTTTCAAGTTATGGCCGATCGGAGTTACTTAGTTACTTTTTATGGAGAGTAATGTGTTACGCTACTTTTTCTGAGCTTGCTTGTTTGTTTAAAAAAAAGAAAAAGAAAAGAGATATATGCAAATATAAAGGCACTTTCACCAAAAGTGAAATCAGCAGCCATTTTGAATTGGAGAAGTATTGGATGCAGGAGAAGAAAGTTCCTCCCTCTTACTTCAGCAAAAAACAAACAAACAAAAAACGCTATCAATAGTGATGTTCATCTAAAGTATGAATTAGTTGAATTAGTATGGTTGAACTTCGTCATCGAAGATAAGCAGCAAAGACAGTGGTTAATAAAGTGAGAATAAGTACATAAAGTATATTTGCGTTATTTAACATTTCATTATTGCAGATTTGCATAATATTATACGTTTTCATTTTGAGAAATACTACAATAACCATCATTTTCACACAGCGAACACAATGCCTGTAACTACTGAATTCTCTAAACATGGGGACAGTTTAAGTCAATAAATGGTAAAACAAAGTAACTTGCGTTGGCGATTTCATATGAATTTGTATGATTTGATTAGTACAAAACTGCATGATTTTTAGATAAAACCTAAGCCTTAATTTGAAATGAAATCATACGACTGATATCATATGGAATAATACCAATTTGCCACCAATTTGGCAAAATGTAAAAATATCTACATCTGCATCTATATCATGTGAAAGTGCAAATACTTGTTGGAGACTCACCATCGACAGGTGCATTGATGATGATGACCCTGCCCATAGGGGAGGAAGATCTTACTCCTCTCTGACGCTGCTGCTTCTTGTGCAGGTAGCGTGGTAGAGTAGATGTGCCCGAGGGCCCTGGTTGGGCACTGGGATGAGCCCCATTCGTCATGTCTTTGCGTGCCGTGTCAGACGAATGAGCCATGGCAAAGGGCCGACCTCCCCTCTGACCCTCATCCAGGGCCTGAGCTCCTAAAGGGAAGATGGGTTGAGGGGGGAAATTACAGGTCCGGTGGGTCAATACCAGTCACAAGGATTACAGTCCACAGGATTAGTTCCACAAAAGGAAACTCTGCTGCAAGTGTGCAGGAAGGAACTGCGATAGATCCAGCATTGTTCACTTTAGATTACAAGCCATATTGTGATGCATCTTCATAGAGTGATTTGATCCAAAGGACTCCAACATAATTATAATCCTTTCATAAAACAGCTGATAAACAAATTCTATTATCCAAGCAGTGGCAAAACAAAGTGTATCCTTATGTGCATTGTTCGAAAGGGAGCTCTACAAAAACAGAGGCTGTATAAAAGTGGCTCAGGTCTTTTTGTTGAGTTGAAAGTCTGCTGGTTAGACTGGAGCATTGGGCTGGAGTCCCTCCTCACGGCCAGTGGAGCTTTACTTGGCAGGAGTCAGTCATCTGGTCCTCCCGGGCCTCAGTGTCTCACCTTTACCTGCCAGTGATCCAAGACGACAGAGAAAGATCTGTGAGAACCCAGCCGCGCAATGAGTAATTTCCCATGGGAGGTAAAGTGATATCAGCAATTATTGCATTCTGGAAAGCTAAGGGTTGCACTGTTTCCACAGCAAGAGATACTTAGCTGATGTGGACCTGTTTTCTGATGTGGACCTGTTGTTTGTATATATATATATATATATATATATATATATATATATATATATATACACAAAAAACAGGTCCACATCAGCTAAGTATCTCTTGCTGTGGAAACAGTATTTATTCAGAATATATATATATATATATATATATATATATATATATATATATATATATATATATATATATATATTCTGAATGGATGAATTCAATTCAATTTGGTTTGTACTTTTGGAAAACTATATGACTGAAAGTGTTTACATCGGCTTCTTCCACATCATTTGACGGTTTAGACACACACACACACACACACACACACACACACACACACACACACACACACACACACACACACACACACACACACACACACACACACACACACACACACACACACACACACACACAGAATAAGTGTTTTGGATGATAAACTTTTTTTAAACTGAATGCCTATTTTTTAAAGTTGTGTCTACTCTGTAAAAAAAATGATATGTTCAATAAGTTATGACAACATATGTTTTTACATTGTTTTAAGGTCAGTTTAACATAATCTAAGTTGAAATAACTTAAACATCCAAGTCGATTGTACTGCAAAAGTTCAAAATTAACTTTTTTTTTTTTTTTTCACAGTGTATGTGTACAAAACAATGAAAGAAAACAGCCAACAAGTGCCCAGGTAACAGCACATAATACTGATTGAAAGAATATCTGGAGTTTGAAAAAAGATTCTTATTATAAAGAAAGTGGTTGGTTGCATTTAAGACTGCTAAACATTTTTTAGGATTATAAAATGTTTAAAAATAACAATAATAAAGAGTCATCAGATGTGTCCAGGTGACCCATATGAAAATGTCTTCCCTCAGAACAGAAGAAAGCAGTGTAGAATCTCCCCCAAATGGCAGTGCAGACTTTCGGAGTGACACCTGCTACTTCTTTCTGCCAGGATCATAGTTATATAATCTGCAAAAAGTTGCCAGCACATTGAAATTTGTCATTCAAGCTAACAAGTTAGTTATAGTTATCGATATTATTATAATTTTTTGTTTATTATTGTATTTGTACATGAGAAGTAAACAAATGAAAATATATATTTTTTTAATTAGTCCATTACCCTTAAAGCAACGATAACATTGGTTCATTTTCCTCCACTGAATCCAAAACGCATTGACCCCCTAAGCGTTCATGTAGGGACAAGTTGGGTCATGCGTTATATGTTTAAGATAAGAAAGTTATGTCGTCATTTTGTTATTCTTAACAGGAAGTTCTGTCGACTGACTGGCATCATCAGCACCTCGGACAGCGCACACGCAACAGGTTGCGTAAAGCGCATCGAAACGCGTCAGTGAACAATATAAGACAACATTCAGACATAAAGTGTTGACTTGGTCTTCGAGAGTAAATGGCCTAGTTTTAATGATTCTAAGTGAGAATATCTCACAACTATAGAAAGATCATCCTATGAGATCCTTAAGCAACAGATGAAGTCAACAGGTTAGCAGGAAATCATTTGCATTACCATGTAAGATTCATTCTGAATACAAACTGATTTACTTTATGTACTCAGTCTTTTGTTAATATAATGGCTAAATGCAAGAAAAACAAAGTTCGATGAAGTTAAACGCCGTTACCTGTCTCCATGTTGTGCCGCATGACCTCACCTGAGACAAAGACAATAGGCTTGTTTGAGATGCGCCTTGCCTCGCCTGAAATAAAGGCGAGACTAGGCGGCTGCAGTGAGGGGAGGAGTGAAAAAAGAGCAGGCAATCCGGACAGTTCTCTCTTCTCGTAGTGGATCAGACACCTGCGAGATCAGTTGCAGATATCGCGGGATTCACACTCGTGCGCTCGGTTGCTGATAAACTGGATGTAATTTAAAGCCCCACTTGGCTACTTTTGCTCTCGGGGTCCCCCTACAGTTTGGAAAAAATAATGTCCTCAACTACTGTCGTAAGCGCTGTAATCCTACAACAGGGGATGCCATCGCGCGTGCATTTGTTGACATGACAACCCTGATAGCCCTGAACTAGTGATGCGTGGCTCGTCTCATAACCCGCGGACCCCGTATGTCTATTTAATGGTCGCGGGTGCGCGGCGGGTTGTAAAAATATATACAGTGGTGCGGTGCCGGCCAAATAACTTCATAAAAGTGGCGCTGCGGATCGGTGCAGCACATGGTGCAGCACTAACAGTTCCCCTGAACACTGCAAGAGGATTTCGAGTTCTTCTGGCGGCGCGTGTGAAATGTCTTCATCCCAGGTAACGTTACAGTCAGTGGCATATGCTTCAGCATGTCATATGAATATAATTTCATGGCTTTTATTTTTTTCAAACGCCAAATAATCACGATGCTCACGTTTACAAGCCAGCGTCATTATAGTAGTCTATTGGTTACCGTTTTACAGAATCTATATGATACTTCAGTTCAATGTTTGAGTGGTAGCTCACCGTAACAAGCAGGACAGCATCGGTCGGGCACGCCTCCTCCAGCTCACGCCGACGAGCAAACCCTGGTCACATTTTGATCCTAGTCCTGCCTTTAATCCCATCACTTTTTCGTTTCCTCTTATTGCTTTCCTCCAACAAAACATTTTCTTTCTTATGTGTCTGTGCTGCTTCGGACATGACTATATTATCCGACGAACAAAGTTGGGCTCGCACGTCTGAATATAAGGAAGTGTGTGTGTTGGTGGAAGTGACGTATATGCCGTAAAGCAGTCGAATTTTGTAGTTCTTTTTGTTCTCGGGTTACTACCCGAAACCCGAAGTTTAAAAGTACGATTAAAAACGATACAGACCCCATCAGGCTATGGCAGACGTGTCATTCAACCTATTGTAAGTCGATTTATCATCACAAGAGTCTTAAAAAATATATTATGAAGGTTGAAAAGTTACCTAGTGCTGCTTTAAGTTCTGTTGCTTTTAAATGAAAATAAATATTATGAACAAGACACCCAAAGTTTTTGTTATTTATTTCCATTCGAAAGGCCTGTTTATCAAGCATTTTTACTTTAATTACACACGTTTTATATATTTTTTTATTAATATGACAACAATCACATAACCAACAGAGAGATCGCACTCTCCGAGAGTTTGAGAATATTCACACATAATTTATACACATAAAAACATGATATCAGAGTTTTAAAATCAAATATTTAAAAAAATCCACCATACATCACGGTTGTTTAAACCAATAAGCATTAAGCTGTGTCGTCAGCAAGTCGTTTCCCATCATGCTTTTGCTCCGCGCAGTTGGTGGAGAGCAACTGCGCTCGACTGCAGAATCCGACAAGTCCGCCTTGCCATCGCGAGAGATTTTTTACATACGTCGGCATGACATCAGAGCAAGGCGGACCGCCCTCGGACACATTTCTAACCGGCATGCATCTCGCGCTGATCACCGGTGATCGATTCTGCGCAGATTTTGCTCATCTCAAACAAGCCTAATATTAGCCTCTTTTAAACCCGCCTCTCGGGGCAGGTGATTGGATTATGAAGCAGCTCAGAAGGACGCTGCACAAACTCATTTGGACCAGTGTTTGACACTCGTCACTCATAGCATAAGAGTATTATATGAACAGTGGTCTAGTGGAACAAGATCCAATTATATCTGACGCTGGTCTGCAGTTTAGCGCCCGTTGCCATCAGTCATAAAATCTTCAATAAAAAAAATCTTCTTTTTGAGATTAAATGATCTACATTGGGGTAAATGTTTGCAATTTTGAGTGTCTGATCTACTGCCAGAGAATTGTCTTTTGATTAAATAGTGATTTTGTCTTAGAGGTAAATTGTAATTGATCCCCTTCATAGCATCAAAGAGATTGGAGCATATTTCACGACACTACACTGCCATATAGTGGACATTTAACAACATTGCTTTAAGTATTTGCTCTGAATTTGGTTTGTAAGTGGGTAAATGGAACTATAGACTGTATTGCGATGTAAACTGAATTTGCCACAAAAACGAGAATTTCTGTATTAAAAATATCCAAATAACCAAAGAACAGAGTATCCATCGTTTATGTAAAGTCGGTATTTCTGTTTTTTCCATCTTTTCAACAAATATACCTACAGCTCTTTATTAAAAAATGCAAACAATTGTTGTTATTGTTTGCAACATCAAAATCTTACCTTAAAGCTGGCCGTTTATTTTGATCCCATAGGTACATACACTATATTGTCAAAAGCCATGTTGGAACAGGAAGGGGCCATCCCACAACGTTGAGAGCATGAAATAGTCCAAAATATCTTGGTTTGCTGAAGCATTAAGTAATCATTTCACTGAAACTAAGGGGCCAAGCACAACCCCTGAAAAACAACCCCACACCATACTCCCCCTCCACCAAACTTTACACGTGGCACAATGCAGTCAGGCAAGTACCGTTCTCCTGGCAGTCGCCAAACCCAGATTTGTCCATCGGATTACCAGACAGAGAAGTGTGATTCATCACTCCAGAGAACACATCTTCACTGCTCTAGAGTCCAGTGCTTTACAACACTGCATCTGACGCTGTGCATTGCACTTGGTGATGTAAGGATATGCCCACTGTGCTGACCCCGCTCAGTGATTTTACGTGGCCTACCACTTCGTGGCTGAGTTGCTGTTGTTCCCAATTGCTTCCACTCTGTTATAAAACCACTAACAGTTGAATGTGGAATATTTAGTAGTAGGGAAAATTTCCCGAATGGATGTATTGCACAGGGGGCAACCTATAACGGTACCACGCTTGAATTCACTGAGCTGCTGAGAGAGACTCATTCTTTCACAAATGTTTGTAGAAGCAGTCTGCATGCATGATTTTATACACATTTGGCTATGGAAGTGATTGGAACACCTGAATTCAATGATTTGGAGGAGTGTCCCAATACTTTTAGCAGTAGTGAAGTCTATGTTCTGCCATTTTATTTGAGATATAACATATCTGACACATCTCTGATAGACAGTCAAATTATTTAATTAATTTAAAAGTCTACAGAGTGGCCAGCCTTTGTTTGCTTAGACAATCAGAAATACTCTTTGCAAGACAAAGGCATGTGGTTGAAGGAATGAAGGAAGTTTGTAACACTTTTAGAGCAACTCTCCTATCTCAGAGACTCACGAAGCAGATGACCAATCATGACGTAGATTTTATCCACGCCCCGGTTTAGAACAATCTACCAATCATAACGCAGATCTTATCCACGCCCCGGTTAAGGACCATCTACCAATCACAACGCAGTTCTCACCCACGCCCAGTTTCTCGAGCCAACTGCAGATCTCTCTGCTCCAAACACCGCCTTTTCACACAAAAAGCGCACGTTCATCATTTCAACCATCTCGCGCAGATTTTCAAGGCAAGACCGGAAGTGCGACTGTCATCACGCAGAGGAAAGCAGTCAGCGCTGAGGTCATCTGCTTCAAGGTGCCACCTGAACGTTACCTGTGGTCATTTAACAAGGTATGCGTCACATGTTTTACTGAATGACTCTTTGAACAAAAATGCACGATTTTCCTTTTCGATGTGGTTGTTGTGTTCATGTAGGTGAGATTGTTATAGCTAGCTAACGTTATCTTAGTAGGTTGAAGGGGATACATGTTATGCGTATTAACACTGCTTATTCTATAAGCGAACATAGCAAAACATAACAATTCACAGCTTTATTCAAAAATAACCGAATCTCAGTGTATACGAAATGCCTTTATTTTACACGTCCTTGTTGTTTATATCCCACCAGCATAGCAGCTAGCATTAGCTACAAGAGCTGTTATTATGCCGTCTATATCGCTCGCTTTTCCATGTTAGATAAACGATACACTTTTATTTAGTCGTTAAGCAGTTTAGTTACATATTTCTCAAATCAACATATTTTCAAGTCCGACGTGTCCTTGCACTTTTGACATGTATTGCTAGTCTCCAATGTTTATTGCATGACAATAACCGTGCTAATAAGCATCAATTAAGTAGTTTATTAATACACAGGGTATAAGAGATTTTTTCCCCTTATGGTTTTAGGCATTAGTTTTCTTTTTTACTTTGACCCTTGAAACTATTTTCTGTCAACCTGACATACTGCTAATATTTGGCATATCTCCAGTTCAACATTCTTCATGACACAGACGCTAAAATAATTTTTCCTTAAGTGTGAAAATAACTTTGGAAACCATGTTTTGTTTCTCAGTAAGTGAGTGAGTTTCTCAGTAGATTATTTGTGATCTTCACAGGAGGTGAATAGGATGTCTGGAGATTTGCCACTGAATATCAACATTAAAGAACCAAGATGGGACCAAGGCACATTCATGGGCCGGGCTCAACACTTCTTCATGGTGACGGACCCCAGAAACGTGCTGCTGTCCAGTGAGGTTTTGGAGGATGCCAGAGTTATTGTGGAGGACTACAGGTCTGTGATCCCAAAGGGCTGAATTGTTGGGGTGAAATGCTCTCCTTTATGATATTGTAGAAACTGTAGCTGTACCAATCACTACATTATTGGAAATGTTTTAGGGAGCAATATATAATAAATATTCACTTTCTTTTCTAAACATTGTAGCATGGATTTGTTGTTTGAAAGCAAATGCTGTTCAGACCTTACATCTGTGCAACCAGGGTTGCCACATCTGTGGTTTTTACATTGTGGGTTAACATATTGCATTTGACTGAAATCAATGTATTGTGATATTTTACTCATTTTATATTTTACTAATGATAAAACTGCTAGATGAGGATGATGGGACGTGAACTGCCTTTGAGCTCCTGTGCGGTGAGCTCCTTTATGAACACATTTTGGATACATCATGAAATTTATGATTACTACTATATATTTTCGGTTTGAAATGCATCCAGATTTTGGCCCAGAATTTTCATTTTGGTGCATCCCTAGTTTTTTTTTAATTCAGCAGTAACACATTAAAAGTGACAGTAAAGACATTTGTGACATAACAAGATTTTCATTTCAGGTAAATGCTGTTATTTTTCACTTTGTGTTTGTCAAAGAACCTTTAAAATATAGTATCACTGTTTCCACAACAATAAGAAGCACAACTATATTCAACATTGATAATAATAATAAGAAATGTTTCTTGAGCAGCAAATCAGCATATGGACAAATAAATGCAGCCTTAGTGAGCATAAGATATTTCTTTCAAAAATATTTTAAAACAAACTTTTGAATGGTGTTTTCTTTTTTGATTGTTTTTTGTTGCTAGCTCTGACGCCCTCAGAAGTTTTATAATTGGCTATTGTCAAACACTCCCCCCTTACTTGTCAGAGAAACAGATCCCAGTCCCACCTTGAATGCCATTGGTCAGAGTTGCTGGTTGATATGCTCAAACAAAAATAGCAATGTTTTGAAAACGCCACAGAGCTTTTCATAGGAATCAACCCTGTTTTAAAATCCAAAAATTACACACTTAAACTGTAATTATTATTTAATCTCTATATGCTGTCGTTTCGATGTGTTGAATAAAATCTCTTTCTGCTGTGCCCTCCTTCACAGGTTGGGAGTTGTGAAGCCTGGGCTAACAGAAGATCAACTATGGAGGGCCAAATACATCTACGACTCCGCTTTCCACCCAGACACAGGAGAAAAAATGCTGCTAATTGGACGCATGTCTGCACAAGTGCCCATGAACATGACCATTACGGGTTGCATGCTCACCTTTTATAGGTAAGAAGAGCACTGTCACTCTTAATCATTCATTGTTCTGGACAACATATGGAGAGGAAGTGTATTTAGACCAGAAAATTATTTACATTAGAGCCAGAAAAGGAAAGGGAGTAAATCTTTCCATGGCTGGGATAAAACATTGCCGCTCAGTCCAGGGAATATTTCCTAAATGAGTCATCATGGAAAAGACAGCAGTCCTACTGAATGGCTAAGTTTGGTGGTTTGATTAAGGGTGAGAAGGTTGAATGTGTTATAGTAGTATTTTCTGCTTTTAAAAGTGTTGGCCAAGTGTAAAATAATACTTTGACTAAGGGTGCAGTTCTTTTTGCTGGTTTTGTAGATGCATTATTACTCAGTGAGTCATCTGAAAATGAGTCATTTTGAGGAAAATCAACATGTGACTCAAATTACAGGCTTGTGTGGGAGATTCTTATGACTGCAGCATTGTCCAAGAAGTATCATAATACATGTATTTTATTTTAAAACACTAAATACAAGTTGCATTTTCTGTCTGTGTTTTCAGGACAACCCCAGCAGTGGTGTTTTGGCAGTGGGTTAACCAGTCCTTCAACGCCATTGTCAACTACACTAACCGCAGTGGAGACGCACCACTCACCATGAAGTATGAAGGCTAAGATCACTACTAGAAACAGTCTAGCTGCAGGGTTCTATTGGACACCTCATGGCAACGCACCTTTTAATGGTGTGATGTGTTTCCACACCTTGTTGGTATATTGCATCATTAAAGCCGGGCGATTTTTGATGTCACACGAGCTTGCAGGCATTTGTTGCATTTTTCTACCCTTCTCTCTCGGGGGGAATTGTGTGGAAATTGTTGATGCTCGTATGGTTGCAGCGCACAATGGGCCTCATTCATTAGACTATTGTAAATATATGTGTTAATTCTAAGTAATTTGCACGTAAAATGGACCTTCCAAAAAAAATCTTCTCTGGATTCACAACCGCTTTGTCCACATTTGCAACTATGTAACTCTCCATGAATGCTGTGGAATCACATCTGGACTTCTCAGGTTTAGCTCCACTATAATGCATAAATCCTGAGAAGATTAATTGGCCATATGCCTAACAATAAATATTCAATTAACATGTATCCTCCAAATCATTAAAAAAAAAGGCAGGCGCTCTTCTGAAAACGGCCAGCTGGTGGCGTTGGAGAGCGCTTTGGAGGCACAGTGTTTTTCCAGCTAAAACACTTTTGTTGCTTTGCAGATATGAAAATACTTTCTAATTTTTAAGAATATTACTAAATATAAAATGCAGTAACCAGCAATATTAACTTCTCCATTGTTGTTCAGTCATTGTACAAGTGGGATTTGGTTGGTCGGTGTAGTATTTGTCTCGTCCCTCCTCCACTGTGATTGGAAGGCTGGGTAAAAAGTGACAGTGACGAGCGTTTTACTTAAAGTTGAACAGTTTTTAACTCTCATTACAAAAATAAAGATACAGGGCAAATTAACGCTTTGCTGAAATACTGAAATATTAATGCAGTGGCATCAATTTACCTTAAAGAAACTTCAAATGTCCATTTACACCTGTTAGGTTATTTTTTGAAAATGCATCAACTTTCATCAATCTAAAATGAACAAGGCCCAATGTGTGAGAAATATTATGAGCTGAGCCGAGTAAGTAACGAGCATCTCTCGACCTCCCGATCATTTTTAAACATGTTTGAAAAATTCAGAGAGTGGACCGATTGTGACCAGTGCATATAGGCTGTACCCTATTGCCGAATCATACACAACTGTCTCATAGGCTAGATCTATGTGGCTGCAACCCGTGCGCGTACACGGACACACAAACTTTGTTTTTTGTTGAAAGGAATGGCTGTGCTGCTCTCTGCTTTTCAAATCATTTGCACACTCGTCTTTTTAATTTATTATTTCGTTATCCGAAGGTATAGTGGCAATATTGAAAGATCTGTTTAACACGAAAGCTTATGGGATTGCAGCTTGCTCGCTATGAAGTAGTTTAACCATGTACCAGTTGCTTTGATACGATTATCAGGTTAACTGGCGTGTGCAATGGCTCACAATAGTGAGTGTACATCCGCCTTTAGTGTTCTGAAAGCTGTTTCATAAGCCATGACACAAATGGAGTCTATACCACTTTCACTTCATGAACTTCCCATGAAGCAGAGATGTCTTGTTTCATAATCACTACACATGCTGAATGCATGCAGCTACAGATAGCTTGTTAATTTATTCATGTTTCCATTCCATTCTGATCGTATTTATTAGCCGTTTTTAATCTAACAATATAATTTCCTGTATCCTTTTTATCACATCAGTTGTTGGAAGTTACTCAGTGAGCCTGAGTAACAACATTATTGCTCTTTCTGAACTATGGGCTTTTTTTTTTTTTTCTGCTTAGTATCTGCTTAGTAACAATACAATACATAACAATACATGCACATTTTTTCACCTCTGCAGTCAGCTTGGTGCGGCCTACGTCAGTGCGACCACTGGAGCTGTAATAACAGCACTTGGCCTGAAGTCTCTGACCAAGGTCTGTCCTTTACTTAAACTGTCCTAATATTTATAGTTTATTACAGAGTGACTTTTAAACATTTCTTTAAAATCATTGGTTTACTACTCAGTATATATTTTTATAAATACTATATATATTTATACAATATACATTTTTGTACATGTTTTTTTATATTCAATTTACATATAGTATATATTTGATCAAAATTACAGTAAAAATATTAGTGAAATATTTTTGCAATTAATTGTTTTTAATCATTATTCTTTGATGAATGAAAAAAATCGAAGAACAGTATTTAAAATAGGAATCTTCTCTTATCTCCCTCTCCAGCACTTGCCTGCCATTATGGGGCGTTTTGTTCCCTTTGCTGCAGTGGCAGCAGCAAACTGTATCAACATACCCTTCATGAGACAAAGGTGAGTGAAAAAAAGACTGCTTTCCAGAATTTCAGCTACATTTTTCTACAGATTTCACTTCAGCTATGATGCAGAAACATACATTGAAGGGAGGGTTGTGTTTGTTTGGGTTGATTCAAATATCAACAGTGTTTGTTTGTGAAATCGCTTACTGTCCTATTAATTGGCTTTAAAAAATGTTGAATCAATCATTGAATTAGTTCTTAATACTTCAACAGAGAGCTGAAGTATGGTATTCCTATTACTGATGCTGAGGGTGAACGTCTCGGAGAATCGACTAAAGCTGCTCAGCAAGCTATCGTGCAGGTGGTGGTGTCTCGTATTGGCATGGCAGTGCCAGCCATGGGTAAGCTTTTTTTTTTTTAAATGTTAAATAGTTGAGTCTCTCTCTCTCTCTCTCATAATATATATATTATTTGTATTTTTTTTGTGAAGTGGTAAAAAATTGAATTGAGAGGAATTAAGAGTGTTGTCCTTGTGTTTTATTTTTATTAATTTGTTTTCTCAAACAGCTATTCCTCCAGTTATTATGAACGCCTTAGAGAAGAAAGCTTTCATGAAGGTAAGGATCACAGGCTCATTTCAAACATTCCTCTGAATCTGACAGCATTATGGATGTTTGTTGCATCACAAAATGTCTGTCCATTTTTCAGCGGTTCCCAGTTCTCAATGCCCCTGTTCAAGTTGGACTTGTTGGATTCTGGTGAGGTTTTTTTTTGTTTTTTTGCAGTGTTTGTTTGCAATCCTGGTTTAAAACAATGACTGAATGGTTCATTTTAAATATCCATCCCCACAGCCTGGTGTTTGCCACTCCGCTGTGCTGTGCTCTGTTCCCACAGAAGAGGTGAGTGCTGCTAATATAGATCTATTTGTCACCTGGTTTGTTCGATGTGCTGAATTGGGATGCCTTTCTGTCTCTGTGAAGTTCTATGAAGGTGAGCAGCCTGGAGCCGGAGCTTCAAGACAGGATACGACAAAGCAATCCTCACATCACCGCGGTTTATTTTAACAAGGGTCTGTAAAGAGTCTAGGTTGCAGCCCATTCTGTTGTCCTCTTTTGCACCGGAGGTGAGTGGGCACAACTTTGAGGTTAGATGTCTTTTGTCTTTTTTTTCTGACTTATATATTTTTTTGTCAATTTTACCCATGCTATTGCACAATCCTAAAAATGTACAATGAAGGCCAGAACTTGCTGCTGGATTTCGTTAAAGATGCTTGAATGTTAAACTGCTGCATTGATGCTTTAAAACCCATCTGTTGACAACACACACGTTGACTTATTTACCAGTAAATTAATTTATTTGATTTATTCTAGATTACCATATAAGTATTGTAAGATCTGTTTCATTGTTTTTCTTTGGCTATAAGTTTTTTGCAGGTTTGTGGCTCAAAGTTTTCTCACATGCATGTTATTATTGAATACAGTTCTAGAAATATTAAACTTTCTTCTGCCAGGAGTATTTCCACCTTACATGCTCCATTATGTGCCCATTAAGTGCACTTATGCAGCAAATGCAGTGTGCTTTACTCTCTGTACTGCAAAAGAAGTCCTACGGTGTGCTAACACTCCTTCATGAGAACAAGATGTACATCTTGACTTTCTACAGGCCATACTTCCTTATTTCTGTTTAAGCCTTACAGGCCTGCATATGGTTTTAAGTCTTTGCGAAAGTATCCGAGATGTTTGGATTGTAGTTTGTGTTGTTATTGAAGAATTGTGAAAAGGTCAAAATGATATATCTATTTGAATATTTAATACATATTAGCATTTGTGTGATTGTATAAATAATTCCCTCTAATGGGACGGATGTGTCTGGGCTTATAGACAGAAGCACTACATCTCTCAATTTATACGAACAGAGTTTACTCGTGCTCGATAGATGAAATATACTCATCCAGAGTATGAAGAGAAGTTGCTTTATATGCCCTGCTTTGATCATCCATCATCTCAGACATTAACAAAAATGAGAACAACAATCAGACTTATTTATTGTTGTCATGGGGGAATATGAGGTGTTGTATCAATAATATATATATGATGTCAGTCATCGTGTCTGTAGTGTATGATGTAACCTAACCTTTTGTAAGTTCTTTAATGGCCTCCTGTAATCTGAGCGAATAAGATCAAACGTGTTTTCCCTGACATTTGGTAATGTTACAGAGTGTAGTGTTTGTTGCTTGGTTCCTATTGTTTTTGTTGATGAAGTTAACAAACATTTACAGTGTTTCTTTGCCATCAGACTGTGCTTTTTTGGGGGGGGGGAATGGCACATTGATTTGTTGTTTTTCCCATCATGTCCTCTGAGTGGCAACAGAGATCTGTTTGTTTTTGACTTGAGCACTCCATGTAGGCAAATATTGTTTAGCTTAATATCTAAGCACATTATGTTACATAAGTATGCTGTTGAAATAAGTAGCCCAGTGGAAAGCAGTCAGGGATTGATGCTTTCTTTTTTTAAGGCACAATTTCTCTGTTAATGATGATTGCTGGAGAGAACTGTGGGATATGTTATGCAAATACAACTATGTGATTGTGATTTATACAAAAATGACTGACTAAATTTCCTCTTGGAATGTCCTGTTTCATCAAATGTCACATGCTGTCAAGACTGATTCTTCCTATAATAATGCAGTGCACCAGCGCAAGTTCAGTTAGTCATGTAATGCTAACAAATGTCACATAATGCTTTACAGTGATGCTCAACAAAATAGACAGTGTTCCAAACTTAAACCAGGGTGTGTCTCAACAGATATTATACTGTCAGCACTGTCATATCCTCCTTAATCACAAAACAGTTTGTAACACTTTATTAAAAGTACACCAGATTACTTAGCAAGTTCTTTCAGATGTTTTATTATTGTAAATTGCACTAGACCACTGACAATGTGTATTGGAGATCTCATGCAGAAGTGTACAAATGTATTCATTAAGTTAACCTAAACCATGTTATAATTGCATGTACGCAAGATAAAATGGTCATTAGTTATTTTCTATTTACACATATAACATTATGGTTGTCCATCAATATGTGGATCATGATAAAATTAGAAAGATTGTCACACCAAATACATTTGGCATGTTACAAAAATGAGACCTTACCAAAGAATAAATATTTGTTTCACTGCACATATTCTTGATGCTTAAAGCACATATTTATTGATAGGTCACTTATAGCGTGGAAGGTGCAGACAAACGCAAGGACAATAAATTGTGATGTGTCATTAATATAAATGTCACTCCCGGGAGACCCACTTTAGCACAATTATAGTTATTATTGGTGCTCGTTGTGTTATTTTTCCAGCATTTTATATTGTTTTGTTACATCCTTGTGTGTATTTTATCTGGAAAAATGTAATAAAGACATTAAACTAACTGCCTGAGACTATATTTTGTCTGAGCTTGCTGCAAAGGTGCCCCGGCTCTTACTTAGAACCCAGAATCACAGATTTAAACCCGTGATAAAACAATATGCCAAATTCTCTAATGAGGGCAGTTTCGAAGTCTCTGCCTTTAAAATGCAAGCATTACAGTAGGTCGGCTAAGAAAATAAATCTGTTTCATATGCATTTCATTTACTAATCAGGGATTAGAGCTCAATGTCTTTGTCGATGCATTAGAATAGTACACAAGTTGTGTGGTGGAGAAATACCATGTAAAGGGGTTCTTCATACCTCGCTTATAGAGTTAGTTCACCCAAAAATGAAATTTGTCATTAATCAATACGCTGATTCGTGACCGTTTGAATCTTTATTTAAGTTTTGAAAACAAACGCGGAAGAGAAGACTAAGCTGAATAAAGTCGTCGTTTTTGTTATTTTTGGACCAAAATGTATTTTCGATGCTTCAAGAGATTCTAACTAACTAACTGATGTCACATATTGACTACTTTGATGATGTTTTTATTCCTTTCTGGAAAAGGACAGTAAAGTGCCAGATATGCTCTAAGACTAAATATAAAATATCTTAAACTGTGTTCTGAAGATGAACGGAGGTCTTACGCGTGTGGAACGACATTAGGGTGAGTCATTAATGACATAAATTTCATTTTTGGGTGAACTAACCCTTTAATACATCTGAGATGATTTGACAGATCCCAGATCTTTTAATCGTGATAACTGATCTTTGGCTAATTTGGTTCTTCAAACGATTTTGCAGATTGGATTAAGTTAACTGAGATCACTGCTTGTGCCTCTGTTCCTGAAGAGGGCAGATGCAGATACCAATACTCGAAACCACGATTAGCAATGCACCAATTGGCTGGCGTCAAGACAACGCAATGACATCATATAATTAAAAAAGCCACCTGGCAAAAAACAAACAAAAAAAAGCTGGTATATTCACTGACTTTTGATCAATTTAATGCATCCTTAATGAATACATTTTTTTTTAATACTGATCCCAAACTTTTGAACACTAGTATATAGTCAAAAATACATAGTTCTTCAACTTAATGAATGAGATTTCAAACATCAATACACAAAAGAATGACAAGTACAGACAAACAGAATATTCGGAGGTGATATGTTTATTGTTCATTGTGTCAATCCCCAGCTGAACCTTTGGCTGCTCACTGACCAAACACCAGAGGGTATCTAGGCATGTGTTGGCATCAAATCTGCTCTTTCAACATGGAGTTTGGAGTCAGACTATCATTAAAACACAGCACCAAAATCCATGAGGCACGTGGCAGCAGGAAACCAAAGGAACGCGATAAGGGGAAAAAACAATACAATGGTTCATGACAAAGTATTTCTAAAGTGCAAAACCAATATTACTTAATCACATAACATTACTCTCAAGTATGAGGTTGCATGCAACTCTGTGACATTATCACTTAGCTCTTAAAGTGTACCAGTCAGTACCAACAATTTAACATAACCTGAGCTTTTCACTGTTCACAGCATTAATAGCAGAATGAGTGAGAAGAGGTGGTTTTTAATCTAGATCAAGGGAAAACTTTCCTTAATCTCTATTTTGATCAAACTTTAGACAAAATTTACTTTTCTACCACAATTTTCTTAGCAGCTTCCAAAACAGACTCTAAGCTGACTTTATCTCCAAACTCCTTTTCTCTGTGCTCTAGAAGAACCCCCTGAAAGTGGACAAAACCCAATATATGAGGACAGTCAAGTTGCTAAATCTCTGAATTGGTTTGCAATGACTGAATGAAATATCTAACAGATTACCTGTTCACCAGATCCGATGACAAACACCCCTCCCAGGATAAAACCTTCTCCATTCATGTTGCCCTGGTAACCCGACCTCCAGGCCCTTATAAAATTTTGCCAAACTCCCATGCGAATGAGACCAAGCCCACCCATCTTCCTCTGTTGTGGCCCATAAAACGCTTGCTGTGCACAAATAGACACCCAGATAAAACAATGTGTAAACGATAATTTTCTGGTCATTATGTGCATTATTTAGTACATTTAAGCTTCCAATTACCATGTTTGATGTGCTTATGTATGTGTGTGTTATTATATATATATATATATATATATATATATATATATATATATATATATATATATATATATATATATATATATATATATATATATATAAATAATGTGCATTGATCAATGTTTATATATGAATAAAAGCATAAATAAAATCTGTTCATTGTGTCTCTTCAGAAGACTTTTTAAACAACTTGATTATGAACTTTTTGAAGAAACAAGATTTTAGTTGTCTGGACTTTCAATAGAGGCATAGAAATAGCAGTTTTCATTAAATGTTTAATGTTTACTGTTTACTAACCTTTTCATCCAAGAAAATCTCCCCTGCGAAGTGAGGCCTGAAGTCCTGAATCTCTGTGCCTACATTCTCCTTCACGACAGCATACAGAGGGACCCCGAGCTCGTCCAGCTGGGGCTTCAGAGAGGACAGCTCAGAGGCCTCCTGCAGATGCACAATAACATCTTCATACATTCAATGTATAGACTCCCATTACTAGTTCCCCATTCATTTCCGGCCAGTTTTTTTGTATTTTGCACCATTGCTTTGGCAACCCCGCTGAAAAATCTAGCATTGCTGGTCACCATCATAAGATATGTTTACAGGCTGGGACCAGCATAGGACGCTGGTTTGCTGAGGCCTCATTTATAAAACAAGCGTACGCAATGCTCAGATTTATAAGAACAATCTTTGACATGAAAAAGTGCTTCACACCATTTCGGGGTCTAAGCAGATGTACACACTTTTCCTTGTGGTAGAGAGCTGAATAACTGCAGGTAGATTTTTACAAATTTGGAAATCAGCAATTCTTGTCACGCGCAAGAAGTAAAGGATTTAGACATATATGTTAACGCCAAAAAATAGGCAGCCTTCACAAGGTGTAGATCTGAAACAATTAAGCTGCTTATAGATTTCACATCAGGAAGAAGCGCATGCATTTGTGTGTGTGTGTATGTACACATTCTTTCTCTGAATGCACATTTGACAAATGACGGTAAAATCAAATGTAGGATGGTTTCTACAAAACATTTACATTTTATAAATGAGGCCCCTGGTCTCCAGCCTCCAGAACTCCAGAGTTCTGCCGGACCAGCTACACCAACTCAGGTTTGCTTGAGAAAATCTATGCCAGACCAGCACTATACCAGCTTTAACCAGCCTGGAATTATTAATGGAATAATTAAAGGGATGTCATCATTTACTCACCTTTAAGTTGTTCCATGCTTGTGTGAAATTTTTTCTTCTGCTGAACACAGAAGAAGACATTGAAGAATGTGTGTAGCCATTGACTTGCTAGTATTTTTTTCCAATCTATATTTGGCAAATGTCAACTGATTAGTTACCCACATTCTTCATAATTTCTTCTGTGTTTTGGAAGAAAAGAGAAATTCATAAAGGTTTGGAACATCTTTAGGGTGAGTAAATGATGTCAGAATGTTCATTTTTGGGTGAACGAAACCTTTAAATAAGTATATATGTTGCGTTGCACGTTTTAAACCAAAGCTAATGCTTTGCTAATGGCATCGACTTGTGATCCGGTATTTTCAGTGGCTCAGTACACTCTGAATGCAGCAAACTCGGCATGTGCCGCAAATTTAACATGCATTTGGGAATGCAACAGTCATGTTTCTTTAACTCAGATTTCCACCCTAAATTAGAGCATAAAATGCACAAAGAATTCATATTCTGTTTGTGCAGTGAAGAGAGCCTTTGACTAAACTTTATTATGAGAAACATAAACATACTTTACCTCTCTGCACAAAAATCATCCAGGTCGCCGAACAGCCATGATCACTCCACCAGATTTCTCCCAGAGAATTTTCGCTTTAAAAGTCCTCTCATCTGAACGGATACAGACGAAAAAAACACAATAAATACCACTGATCTTAATTATGACAGCAATTTCATTTTACTTCATTTCTTACCACTGTCGATGGTTTTGAGTTCAGCATTCCCAAGATACCCTACAGTAGCAGGTGCCGGTTTAGTCAGCAGGAAGTCAGTGTTTGCAAATATTAAGCCGGCGATGGCGGCCCCCACGGCACCAAGACCTAGTGACCACATGCCCATGGCAAGCGTCTCACCCTCCAGGACAGATGACGACACTGCAGTGAAAATATAGTGTCGTAGGTTACTTGAAACATTGTTTCAATAACAAAAAGTCATTTGTGGAAGCTATATTGTTATATATGACCGTGAGCGAGTCAAATAAAAATGCTCAGTGCAGGCAAAGAGTCTCTACTGAAGGCAAGCATGTAATTTCTATCCACCTTATTGTTTTTTTTTTTGTAATTTGAATGCGTCTGGCTTCCTGCCATTCACTTCCAGTTATTTTTAGCTGTAACAGTTCATTATGCTGCTTGATATTGGAACCTGGTATTTCTTACCATATTATTTCAACGTATTGTCTTAATTATAAACACGCTGGTTTGTAGTGCAAAGGGATTTACAGTTTACTGCGCTTTGATATATTCTTGTTATTTCCCTATAGTGGCTAATAAATTGGGAGTCTTGCACATTCACTGAAAACTCCTTACCTCTGCATAAAAAATAAGGTGGATAACACACCTCAATACCAAGACATGACGGGGCAGGAGCAGTACCTTTTTTCTTACTAAAGGAAGACTGGCTGTTCTGGTTTCCCCTCGAGAAGTGCCAGTTTGTCGAAATAGCACGAATGCTTATAGCGTTGATAAATGTGGGAAACATGAATGGTGATTGGCATGTAGAGATGGTCAGTGGGAGATAGTTTGGACTTAAGTTATGCATTATGACTCTCTTATCAATGGCTAGATGCCGGAGAGATTGGGACACAGAAACTCTGTACTTGACATCGCAATTTACACTAAGAGAAATTCTTCCTCTTGGCGACAAATGGGTCAAACACATGGGCCGTAGTCGCATGAGGGCCATTGCAACATCCAGGGTAGGTTTAGCCAAACTTCCCCAATTGGGTAAAAGTGAAGTTGAGTGGAAAGCTCTGGAGAGGAAAGGAAGGAGAGAACATTTTTTTTTTATTATTTAAAATGAAACCCTCAAAATATTGGGACTTTGTGGGCGTGAACACTTGTGAACTGGAAGTGCACTCTGGCATACTTTGAATAAAATACTCTTTAAAACAATATATACTTGAGTGAATGGAATGTTTTGACACTCAACTAAATGTTAATTAAATGACAATGTATATTAAATGCAATTAGCTGAACTTTAGTGTGCTTTTCTACCCACTTAAGTTTATATTTATATGTATTTGCATAATTGTTTACTTCTATTGTCTTTGAATACGTTTACTACCGAATGTAGTGACAAGCATTTATGGTAAACCAAAATATACTGTAATATAATTTCTATTGAAACTTTTATTTAAAACATTTGTAATTAAACTTTTTTTAAGTAGCTATTTAAACTATATTAAAAGTTAAAATAATAATGTACTGGTTCTTTAGTAGACTGCTTAGTCAACAACACATACACAATGCGTAATTCGTTGAAACACAACAAAACATTATTAAAAGTATTATTAGAGTTATTGAAGATACTTTTTTTGAAGAATATGGGTAACGAAACAGTATGGTGAAAAATACTATTAAAGTCAATGGGGCCCATCCACTGTTTAGTTACCCACATTCTTCAAAATGAGTAAATGACAGAATTTTAATCTTTGGGTGAACTAACGTTAACGTTACCCCTTTAAGGATTTGAAGTAAACCACCACAAGTGCACAGTCAGAACACAATTAAGCAAGCGCACTTCTTCTTGCTGTTTAAACTAAGTTTAAACTAATTAAAGGCCTGCACTATTTCTTAAAAAAGGTTTATTTATGTTAAAATGATGTAAGCAATGCCGAGCCAGCATAAAGACTATTTTATATTTTGCACTGCTTGCACAGAAGGCTAAAGTCCATCAAGCTAACGCTTGCTCGTTAGCTAGATCGCCTAGCCAGAGTTGTTACATTGCAAAATACAAGCAGGCGCAGCATTGACTATTTAAGATTAACTATCATAAATATTAATATCTGCATTAAAGCGCTACTTTTAAGGGTTGATAGCACAACAAACTGAATACTACATTACTCACAGCTTGCAGGTCTGTTTAGTTGGCTGTCAAAAATGCGCGTTCAGTTCCTATGGTTCAGTCAGAGGAGGACTAGCCTGTATAACCACTTAAAGAGACAGGCAGCAATAAATATGCACTTGGCCTGGGTCTGCGACGAGGTTTTACCTACCCTTCGTTCATGTAATTTAATATACTAGCAAATAGGCACAGTGTAAAAATTACTAAAAATAAAAACTATATTTAATCCTTTTTATTTTTTAGTCATTTTCACATTCCTCATGAGACAGTCTTATTGACACACACACAGTGCATTGTTAGCGTCCAGCCTAGTTTCCTCAAAGAGTTTAAACTCAAGCACTCAAACACACATCCAGCCACAGAAATCTAAAATGGCTGCAGGAAGGCTATATATATTAAGAAAGGACAAAAAAGTAAATTCTCTATTTGAACTAACCCATCTACGTCCTGGGTATGAATTTGCAGAGCAATGTAAAAATAAAATAAGTGTTGTATACAACTGTCTGCATGTGTTTTTCTAGCATATAGCTATATTAACATCATATCAAGTACAGTTCTATAGCCTACTACAGTTATAATTTCTTATGTGATACCTCATCCCTTTATTTGAATTATTCATTTTAATTACTTTAATTTTAACCCCTTTAAGTATATAAACACATTAAATATTTTTAATCAGAATGGTCTGCAAAATATTTTCACCTGTTAGCAAAAAACATGGCTAAAACAAATGTTTTCAAACAAATCTGTTTGAGTCTGGCATTTTATTTGTTTACTTCTTTGGGGCAGGCAAGATTCTTGATATAAAATGCAATAAATGTTATTTACAGTTTACACAACGGTCTAAAATAGCCTACATACAATTCCAGACCGGTGAAAAAGGTGATTGATGGGAAATTTTTCACATATGACTACTGATATACAGATTGACTATTACTAGTTTGTCATACCAATATTAACAGAACTAATAAGAGTTTGTAGTGAAAGTTCAGCGCTTGTATTTAAAAACACAACAAGACAACCTCCATTTTGAAAGCTATGTTTATTTTTCAAAACAACTATGAAATACAAAATTATAATTTTTATTTTGTATGTATACATACAGGTCAAAAAATTAGCATGTGTGATAAAAGTTCATTATTTTCCATAATGTAATGATAAAAATGTAACTTTCATATATTTTAGATTCATTGCACACCAACTGAAATATTTCAGGTCTTTTATTGTTTTAATACTGATGATTTTGGCATACAGCTCATGAAAACCCAAAATTCCTATAAAAAAAATTGCATATTTCATCCAACCAATTTAAAAAATAAATAAAATAAAAAAGTCAACCTTCAAATAATTATGTTCAGTTATGCACTCAATACTTGGTCGGGAATCCTTTTGCAGAAATGACTGCTTCAATGTGGCGTGGCATGGAGGCAATCATATGGTCAGTAAACCATTTACCATTGGTTTTGGCACTGTGAGCAGGTGCCAGGTCGTGCTGAAAAACGAAATCTTCATCTCTATAAAGCTTTTCAGCAGATGGAAGCATGATGTGCTCCAAAAATCTCCTGATAGCAAGTTGCATTGACCCTGCCCTTGATAAAACACAGTGGACCAACACCAGCAGCTGACATGGCACCCCAGACCATCACTGACTGTGGGTACTTACAGAAAGTTAAGACAGAAAGTTAAATATTTTCACTGGCATCATTTAATCATGGTATAAATCACTAGCACATTTGTTGTCACAATGCTAAACATATCAATGCTTGTGGTTAGAAAAAGACTCCTCCAATCATGCACGATTCAGATACTGCATCAGATCAAACACAAAAAAAACGTTGTCACCAAATAAATAAATTTATTAACAAATGTAAATAAATTTAAAAAAGCACGCCTAGCTTACCCGGGGCGGCAAACTAGCTGTAAATAAGTGTTCCACCCTATATGTGTGCACAGCAAACCAAAACAAGAAGTGGTGCATCAAACGTGTTTCACCCAGGTATAGCCTTCCCCCTCAGCGGACTCCCTTACTTGAAAAAGAAAGGAAAGAAAAAAAGTGAGTACAGTGCAAATACCGGTATACAAAAATCAGACAATTCTGGTGATAGACCAAATCAGCTGGTACGTGGATAAAATTCCTCCAACCTCAGCGGCACTAGGTAGGACCCCAAAGTTATCAGTTTTAGACAGTTTGTTAGAATGCACCTCCGCTATTGAATAATTTCAGCACAACCTAGTCGCAATGGCCAAACTGCAATACAAATATAACAAACCACACTAATAAAAAAAGAAAAGCAAAATACAGAGATTCATAAAGTTATGAAAACAATTCACGACAACCAACCAAACATCTAATCACGATAAGCAGCAGCACGACCTGGGTTAACCATCACATCACATGGTACACGAGACTGCAAAACAAACAAACATCAAGCAAATATGTACTCCAAGTCAATCAAATTTACTTCTGCAATACGAGCATTCACTAGATCATACATAGGCCTACCCCAATGTCAGAATAAACTCGCGAATGTCCTGCTAAAAACACACAATAACCCCCATTAAAGCCAACTAACAATAAAACCCACACCACAATCGCCGACGTACCTTAAAGCTTTCAATGATCTCTTAACGCAACTTCCAGGGACCGACCGTCACTGAGACGACTACAAGTGACATCGATAACCGGAAGAGGGGCGGGTATGACAATCTATGTTAGAAGGGTTCCTGTCTACACACTTACATACACTGGCCCTAATTACCGTGGACACGCACACCCATTCTCATATAAAGGATAATGAACGCAACGAAGAGAAGTAAAATCCCCTACTAACACATAGAGCCTACATTTTAGACATGTAGGCCTACATCATGTAGCGGTAAACTTGTGACCGTATTACGGATTTATAGCACATTACTGTGCTATAGTGAGACCAGAGATGTTGTATAGTTTGGAGACAGTTGCAATGAGGAAAAGACACGAGGAGGTTGCAGAGCTGAAGATGTTGAGCTTCTCTTTGAGAGTGACGAGGATGGATAGGATCAGGAATGAGTACATCAGAGGGACAGCACATGTGAGATGTTTTGGAGACAAAGTAAGAGAGGCCAGGTTAAGATGGTTTGGACATAGGCCTATATTCAGAGGAGAGAGAGTGAATATATTGGTAAAATGATGCTGAGGTTAGAGCTGCTAGGCAGGAGGTCGAGAGGAAGACCAAAAAGGAGGTTTATGGATGTAGTGAAGGAGGACATGAAGGTAGTCGGTCTGAGAGAAGAGGATACAGAGGATAGGAATAGATGGAGGCTCGGTCGCATGGTTGCTGTGGCGACCCCTGAAGGGAACAGCCGAAAGAAAAAGAAGAAGAAGCACATTACTGCCCTCTACAGGCAACTGTACTGCCTTGTACATAGCTGGCATGACATGATTTATGACATGTACCTTTTGACATGTACAGTTTTCCTTTTCAATCACCTGGACACATTTCTCAATGCTTGGTTCAGTGAGCACAACGTAAGCTAGTCTATGTGGGCTAATTTGAATAATTGTTTTGCTTTGGGACAAAAAACATTCAGTGACAACCTATTTCAAATTACATGAATACATTTCTCACTTAGACACAACACAACCATTTCCAAACCTCTACATACAAGCCAATTTGAAGAAGTTTACATACGCTTTTTAAAACTTACAATCAAAACGTAACAAAATACAGAAGCAATTTGCTATATTTCTACAGTAATACCATATTGAAATAGATTCCGAATCTAAAAATTAAATACTATCAATACAATTAGATGTAGCTAGCCGAACACCGGTACAGGTTTTAGACTTTCAATTTCATTACCATATTTTGTATACAAAAGCGGGCAACTTAAGAATAATTTTGTATTGTAATGTAAACATGGACCATGTGGCACAGTGCATTCTAAACATCAGCGTGTCATTCTCGTTTTGTAAAGAAATTGTTTTATGAGTGACAAAGTGTGTTTGTTGGTTGACAACCTTTGCTAGTGTTATAGAAAAATGAGTTGCTTTGAAACTGAAGTGTTTTGGTAGGCTTAGTGCATTTTGAATGTGTTTACTGTGCCAAGTTGAAAGTTGGTTAGGAGAACTGCATGCAGCGTTTTAGTATTGAGAAATGTGCAGAATGTAAAAAAAAAAAAAAAAAAAAAACTGTAAATATGTTGTACGTCACACTCCTCAGGGTCAGACAGGCTCAATGGGATTTTCTGCTGTAAATGCTACAAAAAGGTGAGACCTTTTTGTTATTTCATGCACCTTATGTCACTGTGGTCCTGATGCTTTAGGACTTTCCAAAGTGGGGTCTGTGAAAGAGTTTAGAGAAAGGTGGCTGGATGGTGGTTTAAGTATGTTTCTATACATTACATTTTATGCTCATATATTTAAGCTTTCATACTAATCTCAGCCATAAAGTTATTGTTTTCAACAAGTGAACATTGCACAGCCCAGATTTTTTTTTTGTCTTCAATTAGTTCCTGGGATCTTTTCCTTCACATTACATAGTCAGTCCAGGGTGTGTTTGCTTACAAGTGTTAAGAACTTGATTATGTAAGACGATACAGTTGGGTTAGCAGATCTGGGCCATCTCTGTTTTGGTGGTAATGGTTATTTTTAGGGGAGAGGGGCAGAGGCCAGTTGCTTCTGACTGCTGTAGGCTGGAATGTGCTGAGATGAAAGTTGTCCCAACATCCCACCCTCTCCTGCAGCTGCTGCATTCCAGCCGACTACCGAGGCAAAGTGGGAAACCTCCTTCATTTGTTAGTGGTAACTGTAGCTACAGTAATTCCAGTTGATTATTACAGTAATGATGATGAAAATTATGGTAATTAACTACAGTCTCAGTGATTAATTGTATTTTTAATAAAAAACTGGTTTACTTAAGGTTTAGTTTGAATGTTCTAAAATGGCAATGAAATTACAGTGAGTGTTGGGGTGGAGACTGCATGAGTTTATTGATCCATTGTGTTCATAATGAAAGGTAATTATTAGTAGGCACAGTCTTAAATCCATCTGGTGCTCATATTTCATAGCAGCACCAGCTGTAAAGTTCACCTAGGTCCACCTCACTGGAGCACTTTCAAGAGTTTCTGTCTTACCCATTAATGTGAGCATGTCTGGGTTACGGCCCAATCAGCAGTAAGCATACCTACCCCACCTTCTAAACGTTCTAGACTCAGTTACCCATTGGCTGACGCACTTCACTCCTTCATGCTTATCAAAAGAGTTTACTTTTAAAAAAATGGGGGGCAGGAAAGGTAATAAGTTGTGTTTATCACTCGACACCAACCAGCAGCAACCACGTACGTTCTGTACTACAGAAAGAACTGCAACAAAATATAAACAGATGTGTTACCTTGACTCACATCAACCTTTCAACCTGTGTATTTCTGCCACAATGACATCACAATCTTGATACAACTGACCTGCCTAACGTAAAGACGTAAAACGAATCAACATGCTGTTTTAAAAGTGTTTTATCTATTTTATTTTTAAGCAAACGGAAGTACAACATAATATTTGGTCACATTTTATACTAGGTGTCTTAAACTACAATGTAGTTTAAAAACATGTATTGTTAGGTACAATGTTTTGGATGAACATACATAATCAACAATATGTACTTGACACTGCTAACCATGAACCCATAAACCTTAAATGAACCCATGTAGTTCCTTACACTCAGTACTTTTGTGGGTAAGTACACTGTAAATACATTAGAAGTGCATGTAATGTAAAATAAATCTGGTTAGGTTTAAGAGTGGGTTAAGGGTGTAATGGAAGGGTCAAAAGTGATTAAGCTGTAATTAAGTAAATATAAGTACTATGTAAAAACATGTACAGTATGTACAGATGCACTGTGATAAATGGTTCATTTAAATTTTAGACAGTTAATATAAAGTGGAACTTAATATTGTATGTATATAACCTACATAATATATTGTTTTAGGATTAAAAAACATTAATTTCCTCTCTTGCTAAAGCAGAAGCAACAATAACACCTTCACTTCCTGAGTAAAACGGAAATTATGCATGTCACCCTCACCAAATGTAATCATATTCTGGATGCTATGCGCACATAAGTTCTCATTAAAACTCTTCCTAGAATCATAAAAACATTTGTAAGGAAAGACATAGAGAAGCCTTCTTTCACTTTAAACAAGCCACAAACCAACTATACCTATGGTGCACCAGTCAACAAAGCTCTGCATTATAGAGGCCTGTATGAGTAATCCGAAGCCAAATCTGAAGTTTGCCAAAAAAGCCCTTTAGCATTGCTGGATAAGCCTCTGTGGTCGGATAACCGCAAAATAGAACTTTTTAGTAAATCTTCTTAGTCAAAATCCAACAATGCCCACAAATTAAAATGTCTAAAGGACTGTGTTTTATTCAGTGGATGGAAATACCATAAGAGAATGTGTTAGAAAGTTAAAGCTAAAACGTGGAAGAAAGTTAATCTTTCAGTTGGACAACGATCTCAAACACGAGGACAAACTAGAGTGAAATGAAAGGAAAGATGAATGTCCCTAGAATTGTCTAGTTGAAAAATTGTTAAACTAAACTAGTTGAAACAACTATTTGGAGGAATGGGTCAACATCTGGACAGTCTGTAAAACTGACACTTACCTATCCCAAAATAACATCACTGTTGTTACAGTTTGACACAGTTGTCCACAAATGTGTATCTTCAAAATGTTAGCATGTATTATAAAGGTTCCACAAGGAGTTTTTACAGTGATGCCATAGACAACTAGCCTAGAAATCTAGACGCACCCTAGCGGCAGCAAATTTAATCTGCCCGCAAGTGTCCTCTAGGAACGCTGTAGTCCTCTCAATCTGGACGGGCCAATCACATCGTGTATAGAGTCGGTGGGCGGGGCCATAATGACGACGGCCGAGTTGCGCGTGCTTCTAGTAAACACAGAAACTGGCCGCGGTGGCGGTCTTTCGAATCAGCTTTGACCGCGACTCTGGAAGACTTGGAGTTAAGCTTTTCTCTGAGAAAAGAACAAAGAACGGCACTGAAGTCATTCTTAAAAAGGGAAGACGTGTTCTGAGTTTAGCCGACCGGATAAGGTGAATGTTTAATCTATCAACAAACTCTGTTTCACCTTCGTTGCTCTGGTGTAGCGCTATCCAATTGCGTGCAGAGGGAGTTTGAAAGACAACCGTTTATCCCGCCCCTCGGATTGAGCCCTGTCTATGGTGAGTTTCCAGACCAAACATCTTGATATGGGTCTGGCTTGTCAGGCTAATAGACAACGACTTTCAGTGAACAGTTCTGAAAAGAACAAATTCATATACAAAACTTCTCCATTATAAAGAACCTTTTGTGAGGTTACATGACGTTAAAATAGAGCTCCTTTAATGTCAGTCACCTGATTTAATTTAGAGATTACCACTTTTAAAAATAAAGGTTTGTATCTGTAGTTAAGAAAACCCTTTAACAGCCATAGCACCCTTCATTTCAAATGTATAGTCTGCTAGGCTAATAGTCTGCTTGAATCAGTTTAATTATCTGATCCTTATTTGATCAAGTTTGTTTTCAGAGAAGATTGTTGGGCCATTGCTGAACCACTACCACACATCTACTCACAGCTAAAGGATCATAGTCTGATGTAGTGTGGTCTCACGTGCTCACCTGTTTCTCCATGTGTAGTTTACATGATGCGAGGAATCAATGCTACTGTTCAGAAAAAGCTTTCAGTGTTTGTTTGTTTTTAATTATTATTATTTTACAATAAATAATTTTGTAATTTAATAATAATGATTTAAAATACTTTATTGTTCAATTCCACTGGTGAAAAAAAAAAGAATGATCTGATTTTTCTCTCAGAGGTCATCGCATATGCCACATGTCCCAGGTCGAGAGTTCAACAAGAAATTGACTTTTGTCTCACCATCTCACTTCATTGACTTATTTGTTCACTCGATAATTCACCTCCATGTGAAACAGCGAATTTCTTCACTTTTATAACGTTTATGTTAAACAAACAAATCTACTCAAAAGATAGCCATCAATACATTTGTACAGCATCCAAGCAATCCACCATAATATTTCAGCCAGTTCAGTAAAGTAGGTTATTCCTGTAGGTTCCTATAGGTTTTTTTGGTCTCAAACACAAATGTTGTAGGTTTAACCCCATGCAGGGGTGCCTAAAGAACTGGAAAGTAACTAAGATCACAATCCTGCGCTGTCACCATTGTGACTTTGGCAGAAAGGCACAGGATTATTTCAGGGGAGGGCCCTGCAATTACTATACTAAAAGTTTTGTAAGAATCTGCCAATAAACTATTAACTATTAAACTTGCCTTTATCAGCCATTAACCTTATGTATAACTGCTCCTCAAGTATTTTGAAAGTAAAACATGCATCACAAAGCAGCTAAATAAAATATAGAGAGGGGGAATATTCACAATTGTTTTGATTCAGTGCATTTGACATTTTGACCTTTGATTACAGGCTTGACCCATTTCACTGCAGCATGAAAAGAGGGCTTAAAGGAGAATCTTTAGAAACTTTTAGAATCTTCAATCTAATATTGGCAGAGGGAAAATAATAATGGAAAGGGGGCATATCCTGATACATATTAATTCAAACCTAGAAGATGACAAAGACGTTACAAATTATAAGCACTGAGCAGGCAGATCAAAATTTAACAAAGATTTCCACAGCACATCTTGGAATTGTTACGTTTAACCACAAAATGGTTTTGCAATGCATCTATTACACAACCATAAAATACATTGTTTTTGCCAAGCACATGTTCTTTTCAAATGAGAGGTGTGCTGTATCATCCAATCACATCTGCAGTAGTCTTTACCACACCTCTTCAGATCTGATATTAATTGTCTTAACTTCTCCACAAAGTTTATTGTAAATCACCTTCAGATCTATTTGTAAGCACTATAGCCCTGATCCGGATTAGAAGGAAGATATGATGATGATTTCTAGCACACAAGTGTCTACTGTGTCCACTGACAACAGCAGTCCTCCCCAAAAAAAACCTTCCTATGACAGAGCTGAGCACACAAGGGGTTAATGGAGTTTCTGAAAGTTTGAATCTCCTCCCCCCAAACAACACCCCCTGGAATGGTCTGCCCCACTCGTTCACATGACACGTGTGTGTATGTGTGTATGTTTGTGCGTGAGAGAGTTAGTAAAGCCTAGTGTGTGTGTTTTCTTTCTGCCATATATAGGGGCAGACTTGCTTCGAGACAGGGTTGTGTGTTATATAGTCAGTGATCTATCAGCAAACTTCTCTTTCTTTCCTTCTATCTTTTATATCCTCGGACTATAAGCTTACTTGGCCTGCTTCTGCCACAGTTGGAGGAAAATTATTGACCCTTTGATAGATTATTTTGTCCTGTTGATTTAAAAAATCTGTTCAGTTGCTGGCAAACATGGAAGGACTGAATGACGTTCATGATGACGGATCCTTCATGTTCACCTCAGAGTCTGTGGGAGAAGGCCATCCAGGTGATTTTCAATCTTTCCCTTTTAATTTAAACTCTCAGAAATGGGCTTTTAAATGTTGTAGTATGGACTATATAACTGCTGCACTGCTTTTTGATTTGGTACATGTGTACTTGCATGGAGAAAACCCCTAAAGACATGCACCTACAGAATAATTCACCTGCCTCGACAAGTCTTCGGAGCATAACATTACTGTAGAAGTGGTAAGCTGGTTAAGCAACCGTTTTGGTGAGGCAACAGTTCAATAGGGTTCATTACCATTCTTAGTAACAATACTTCCATAGTGCCATGTGCTCAGTAGGTATTTCATTGAGTGAAAGTGTAGTAGACAAAAATAGTAAATTAGGGGTCGTGACTTTTACAGGGGGTGTTAAATTACAGCATATCACTTCATGGGAGGCTTTTCTCAGTAGCATATTTACTATGCAATTTATTTAATAATGAACTTACTTATGCAATGAATTACTTGCCATCCCATGGCTGTCTAGTATGTCAGTCATTGGCGCACCTGTATACCAACAGATTTGGCTTTGTTTTTTTTCTGCCTCATGTGGGAACTAGCCAGACCTCACATTTCTTATCAACCATACTGCAGTTCTCTCATGTCATGATACAAGGCCAAAGTGCTATTGACGGTTTCATGTGCTGCACTCCTGAAATATCAAGTCACGTCAGATGTCAAGTGTGCTTTTCCCAATATTACAAAGCTGCTTTACAGAAAACTTAATGACTCTTAATGACTCTAAATGCATAATCTCATTTAGTCTGGTTCCTCCTAGACAGATTTTGCAACAGTGCAAACTAACCTGTCTGGTTTTGAGTCTTGCTAAACATCTCCCCTCAGCACAAATTTCAGCAGATCGATCAATATGCGCGCATGTGCAAGGCACAGAAAATCTATTCCATAATGTTGCAGATTGAAGCGATCTCATAGATTTGGTTTGTTTGTCTCATATTATCACCTGAGATGTTGTTTTGGACAGTGTAGTTTCTGATGTAACTCACCTAAGCTGTTGCCTCAGCTAGCAGCCCAAATATAGACTGAGTGAATGATTCTGAAAGGAAAGGACCACTGGTATTGTCCTCCAGCCGATCAGCTGTGGTTTTGCTTTGTTGGGATTCCTCTGTCCTATAGAGTCTTGCTATAGGAGAGACATTAAAACTCTTAAACTGAAACGTGCTGGTATAACACTTAAACATACACTTGAACCTTAATCTGATAACATATAATAATCAACATAACTTTGTTTTTATAATGGTGTGATTTTGTTAATAGATAAAATCTGTGACCAAATCAGTGACGCAGTTCTTGACGCACACTTGAAGCAGGACCCGGATGCTAAAGTGGCCTGCGGTGAGTGAACCTTTTAATCACAAACAAAATAAACACGTAAAGGCTTTCTGTATAAACACGACTGTCAAAATATTCTTTGAAAGTTCATAGTCCAACAGTTGGTCACTTATCTCAACTCTTGTTCAGTTATAGAGTGACCATTTCTTGCACTCTTTCAATCCCTAAAGTTTAACGGCATTTAACATCCCCATGTTTAAATTCAAGCTAGCAATAAATCATACAGTGAAGATGTTCCTTTGTCATGGGTTGTTTGACTAATTAAGATTGTTTTAATCACCAGAGACTGTTTGTAAGACTGGTATGGTACTTCTCTGCGGTGAGATCACATCTCGTGCCAACGTGGACTACCAGAAAGTTGTGCGTGACACCATTAAACACATTGGTTACGACAATTCCGAAAAAGGTCAGCATCAATATTTTGATCATTATTGGTACTTTAGATCTTTACCAACTCATCCATCAATTTGTATACTTCCACTCTTTGCTCTTCCCTCTGTTCAGGTTTTGACTATAAAACCTGCAATGTTCTGGTGGCTCTCGAGCAGCAGTCTCCTGATATAGCGCAGGGTGTCCATGTTGACAGACATGAGGAAGATATTGGGGCTGGAGACCAGGTCCGAACACAACGGAAGTGTAAAAAATGTGTTTGAGCTCATAATTTATGATAAACACCTTCATGTTGCATTTCCGTTGTGTTTTAGGGGCTCATGTTTGGCTACGCCACTGATGAGACAGAGGAGTACATGCCGCTCACTATTGTCCTCGCTCACAAACTCAACGCCAAAATGGCAGAGCTTCGGCGGGATGGCACCATCCCATGGCTCCGCCCAGACTCAAAAACTCAGGTCAGCAATATTAGAGCGAAATATTTAGCACAAAAACGAATCTTTTTGCACACTTACAATTGCAAGTTGACATAATTATTAGAGCTACAATGTGCAGGTTCAGAGCCCCTGACTGACATTGACCATGCTATCTTATCAGTCAAATGTTCATTGAACCAGTACATTGGCCAATAGGTGTGACAGCTGTTGAGCAAGATAGTGACCATGAGGCGGCCTCTTTCAACGCTTATAAGAAAATGACCCCCAGCATGACACCCAGGGCCCCCGATCCTTACTTTTCCCAGTGGGGCAGAGGACACGGCTGTGCACCCGTCAATCTCAGGAGCATGCCAGCAACTCAAGCTGGGCAGCTCGCAGGAAGCTGAAACCTCTGGTCTATTTTAGAGTTCTGACATTTTCAGACCATACAGCAGGAAATGTCCAAAGTTTGTCACATTCCCTGTGTCGTACATGTCGATTGAAATGGTGACTTCAGATGTCTTCCTATATGTTTTCCATAACTCCAGGTCACTGTGCACTACAAGCAGGAGAATGGCGCTGTGATTCCTTTGCGTGTCCACACAGTGGTCATCTCTGTCCAACATGACGACTACATTTCACTGGAGGAGCAAAAGCGTATTCTGAAGGAGAAGGTCATCAAAGCTGTGGTGCCAGCAAAATATCTTGACGACAAGACCGTCTACCATCTGCAGCCAAGTGGGCGCTTTGTCATTGGAGGGCCTCAGGTGAGCACCTTCTGTCTTTCTATGGTTTAATATGAAGAAGTGTTGACAAAATTATAGATATTTCGATTTATATCGATACTGAAATATCTGAAATGATACCAATACTCCTTTCTACAGTATCGATACGCCGATACAAGCTGCGCTTTCCTGCTCTCCTCTCCAATTGATAGCAAGTTGAAAAGCACCCGCCTCCTCTCATTCACTCCGGTTAAATAGTGTTTGTGTGACGGGTATACATTTTGCACTGTATTGCACATAATACTACTCATCCCAGCAAATTTTGCACTCACATCTAAAGTACATACACGTACAGTAATAAAAGCGCCTCTGACATACAAGTTTTAAAATGAGCTCCTTTTCTCAGCTTATTAATGGTCAAATACACTCAAAAATAATGTCAAATGCCCATCTTGGTGAGTATTAACTTAAACACAGTCAGTATTAACATAAACAGTTCAAGACGAATGTGTAACAGGAACAGTATTTTGAATCCATGTGTGTCCGAGTGCATGTGTGTGCGAATAAATGTGGCACTCTCTATGTTGTTATGTTACTCAAACTACAAAAAGACAAATGATCAGTTACTGCTCTTGACTGATTAACTTGCATAACTTTAATGCATTCATCTGTATTTAATTTTTTGCAATGAAGATTATCCAATGATATTTTAAATTTCAGTGTTTTCAGTGTAAGATTCAGTGTCCTACCTGAATACTACTGTTAGAGCTACCTGAAAGAATAAAGCAGTCTATTTCATTTGTATCTTTATTTTATTGTATTTATTTGTTCTATTGTTAGTCAATTGTTTATTTGCCCCACTGTGTGTGTGTGTATATATATATATATATATATATATATATATATATATATATATATATATATATATATATATAAAATATATGTATATATACATATACAGTGGGGTAATTTTGTTGCAATAGCTTACACACAGCACAAGGAAGCTAGATTTCAGATGGTAAATTGAATTTAAAAAGGCAAATAAACAATTGACTAACAATAGAACAAATAAATACAATAAAATAAATATATATATATATATATATATATATATATAAAATATTTGACAGTATATGCAGCATTTTGTTCCCCGTAGTATTGAAAATGGTATCGAATACCGATACTTTTCTAGGTATCGTATCAAAGTTTTAGTTGTCCAGTATTGTGACAACTAATATGTTGTATGTACAATGCATTTTACCTCTTTCCTCACCATTGATGAAATTTTCCTGCTTTCCGTGTTTTCACTGTTATATGGTAGGTGGCACTGTTAGGCATCTTCTGAAAGAGTACAAAATCACTAAATCAAAAGACGTGAAGGAGTAGAAACAGGTGATAGCAGAGGTGGGACAAAGTCATTGTTATGCAAGTCACAAGTAAGTCTCAAGTCTTTGCCCTCGAGTCCCGAGTCAAGTCGAGTCAAAGATGAGGCAAGTCTCGAGTCGAGTCAGAAGTCAAAGCCAAAAAGTCTCAAGTCGAGTCCAAAGTCCTACCATTTTAGTTTCGAGTCACTTCAAGTCATCTTACCACAAAAATAAAAATTATACAAATTATGTATGTCTGTAAGATTTGTATTTATTTAAACCTATTTTTATACAATGACATTAAGCAAATACAGTAAAAAAACAGAAAATGTAAATTTTCACAGAAAATGCTTGTATTTCAACAGCATATTGCACTAGAACAATGCACAGCAGCTTCAGTCCTGTATTGTGTTGACCTCATATTGCAAAACTTCAACTTTCAAATAGATATAGGTCCTTTTAGCCTAAACTTAGGGCCATTATGGGAATATTGTTTAGCTTATTTTTGGTTTAATTTGGTTTACTTTAATAATTTAATTTATTCTGTTATTTTGTTTTGCTATACTTTTTATGCCTGCTTGCCATGGCAAAGCATATGACTTCAGTTTCTGGAGGGAAAGGGCTTTCTTATGACTTTTGAAGCAGTCAAAATATTCTTAATATTGCATACACTGAAACTGAAATATTATTGTATACCGTAGTGTATTATAGACAATGAATATTGACACAACAACATTGATATGAGTAAAGAGTTCAAATGCAACATGTGAGGCTATAGATTTCCTGACATCTGTTTCATATTCTTCTCAGGTATGAAGAATACCTAGAGGGGTGGGGGGCCCAAAACAAGCCCAATATTATTATATTATTTATTATCATCATCAGTATAATTTATGATTAATAATGTATCAATAAATGTGCCTGCAACATATTAAATTGAAATCTCGTGGAGTTTAAAAAGATTGGATTTTACAAAATTCTTCAAGTTGCAATAAAGACTGTGAACAGAAGAGGTTTGGAGATGGAAAAAGAGAAAAAGTGACGTGAAGGATTATGGTAACTCCAGTCGGAGTTATTGCACACATATAAGGAGCAGTGGTGAACATGCACACTATAAACCGTAAAAAGGATAAGCCCTGCATCTCAATGTGCAATCTGCCCTAAAGAGTGTTGAAAATTACTAATGTCACACTAATGCTACTATTTAGGATTATTATGCACTTTTTTTACAGTCTATGATTGGGAGTTGGTGCATAGGAAAACACTGAGAGCGCTGCAATATAGAGACATGTTTATAATAATATACATTCGAACCATACCTACTGTTATTATTAGTAGCCTATACTTTTTTATTATTTATTTTTATAATAGCCAAATAATAATAGTCATAATAAATAGCCTACATTATAAAAAAATATTTTTAAAATTAAATTAGGTGGCTTACCTCCTGTTTCCTCTCCATCTCTGTATATCTCTGCTTGTTGCATTGTTTGTAAAAAAAAATAATAATAAAATGTATTCGTCTATTTACGTCTACAAACTATCATTACATTTATAACATCACATCACATGCCTGCACGTTGAACGCAATTTTTCTTCAAAGAGGGGAAGGAGGCGGGATGTATGAGGACGAATGAATACAGCACTTGTATCGTTGCACTATGGCTATTAGCTGTGAGAAGACAGTATCAGGCAATGTATTTGGACAAAACAGCGACCATAAATGTAAAGAAACGAAGTTGCTTGTCATATTTTCCTAACAAGCAACCACATTTTTTTAAATAAGCCCAAAAAACCGCGACCCGCAACTTGAGATTTTTTGCCGCGACTCACCAAAAAAAGAAGCCCAAATAAGTCACGTGTTATACGCGGACTTGGTAGCTATGGATACTGTCGAATCAAACCAACGTGGGACTACAATGATTGGATGTCGTGACTCGTGCTGGCAGCGCGCGTGCTCTCTGCATGCATACAGGTGCAGCTTTTTTTCACTGAGAGCAGCGCGGCCGTGTGAAAGAAAAATTGCCAAAAAGTAGCAAGTCTTCTCGAGTCATAAGGCTCAAGTCCAAGTGAAGTCACAAGTCATTGATGTTAAAGTCCAAGTCGAGTTGCAAGTCTTTGTACATTTTGTCGAGTCGAGTCCAAAGTCATCAAATTCATGACTCGAGTCTGACTCGAGTCCAAGTCACATGACTCGAGTCCACACCTCTGGGTGATAGCATATGTGAGCAGATGCATATGTAAACAAATAACACGATCATCTAACCGATCATCATCAATCAATCATTAGACAGCATATAAATCAAAACTGCCTAATGTTACTGAATGAAATGTTGACCCAGGATGAGCTACAGGACTGTAAAAGCTGTGGGTATCCATCTGTTTTGATCATTGCTCTGAATCCGATCTGGGGGGTGTTCCAGAAAGCAAAGTTAACTTACCTGTCACATATACCTTAAACTCTCGGTTGATTAACCCAAATCTTGCTTACTCGAGGGATGCTGGTTCCAAAAAACGTGAGTAAGTTCGGACCCTGTTAACAACACCTAAGACGTTGTCAACAGAGCAAAAAAATACGCCGTTCTACTTCTTTCTTCTTCTTTTGTTTAATGGCGATTTACATAAACTACTTAGTGCACATCGCCACCTGAGAATTAGGATTATATTGTTCGTTTGATGCTAATTATTGAATGCAGATCCATGTGTGAGATGACAATTAAATAAATAATAAATGTATTTGAATTTAACTAACATTTTACACTGCCTTGTTATAATAGTGCTTTAGAATTAATTTATAGTATTGTATATTATACAACTGTACTTATATAACACATTTAGTTATATTAATATAAGTATATGACTTATGTAACACACATTTGAATATCTCTTGAGCAAACTAACCCTGGAACATAACCTGCTCCAGAGCAGGTTATCAGAGAGTGAGTTGCTATGGCTAATTACATACCCTGAAAGTTACCTCCGTTTTTGGATCGGAAAGTTGACTAATCTTAAAAATACCAGGTATGTCACATAAACTGCTTTCTGGAATACCCCCTTTGGATGTTGTCTTTTACACACAAAAAATGAACCTAGGCACAATCTCAGACTAGATATAAGCTTCAGTTCAGGTGAAGAGCTGAGAATTAGTCATGATTCTTTACAAAAATAATTAAATCAAAACATAATCTTTGCTTTTCAGGGAGATGCTGGTGTTACGGGCAGGAAGATTATTGTGGACACATATGGTGGATGGGGGGCTCATGGTGGTGGGGCCTTCTCTGGAAAAGACTACACCAAGGTGGACCGCTCTGCAGCCTATGCCGCACGCTGGGTGGCTAAGTCTCTGGTGAAGGCCAAACTGTGCAGAAGAGTGCTTGTTCAGGTGAGATGCCTCAACATCTCACAAGTTAAAAAAACGGTGAAAAACGATATGGTTTAAAACTGGAATGGATGAGCTGGTATTGTGAATAATGAATTTGTTCCATAGGTGTCTTATGCCATTGGAGTTGCCCACCCTCTTTCAATCTCCCTCTTCACCTACGGCTCATCGGAAAAAACAGAGAAGGAGTTGCTACACATTGTCAACAAGAACTTTGACCTCCGACCAGGTGTCATTGTTAGGTAAACAATTAATAAGATAATATGTTCTTATTTTGTTCTTCCACTTAAGGAAAGAACGAAACACTTTATGTTTTTCAGCTTTAAAAAGCAAATAGTTCAAAAGTTCAGTACTTTGTGTGGGTGGGTTAATATGGAGGCAAATAATAACATTATTTAGTTTAGGATTGACTAAAAAAAGGGGGAATAAAGGGTTATTCTCAGATATTACATTTTGAGCAATAAATGCCATGTAATCAAGGTTTGTATAAAGTGATTAAAGTGCTTGAAGTACTTAAAATTCACAACAAAAACATGAAAACATTGCATATGTATTTGCTTCAAATATTGAAAGGCAGTAAAAAAAAGTTTTTAAAAAAAAACAACACACACACATAGACATATTTTCACACTGCAGTCCATCTGATATGCCATTTCACACAGCTATGAGCGTAATAATGCTCATATATTTCCAAGTATTTGATACAGCTTTTCACCTTTTTTAGAATTTGAAAAATAATAAAGATATTGTTTGATAGGTGAGTTCTCTAATTGTAGTCCTTGGAAAAACAAAAAAGTAATGCTTAAATTCCTTGGAAGTCCTGTAATTTCATTTTAAAGTTTCTATACAAACCCAGTGTAATTGTATCCATTGTATAAATATTTAAAACATCATCTACTTTTAGTTAATAAAAAAATTACATTTTAGTTGACGAAAGAGTGCGATATTAAATCAAATGATAATTATTCATATTATTTTAAACATCAATGTTTAACAAACACAACATGTGGGAAATGTTTTTATGAAAACCTAAAGCTCTTAACATTACACTACAATTAGTACACTACTGTAATACAATATTGTGAATTTCTTACGCTTTATTAATTTACTGTTTTAATGTGTTGTAATGGAAAGGGCATAGGCTAGTAACAACATGACTTACACATTCTGACTAGCACATAATTTAGTTCAAGTTTACTTGTTTTTTCTTGCCATTTTGTGCAGATCTAAAGTTTTCATATATCTTATATATTTTTTAAACTTAAAGGGTTACTTCAGCGATCAGCATATGGCTTTCTATCAGTAGAAACCCTGGAGTATATTGTGTGTGTGAGAGTATATTGTCTCATCCTTATGCTGTAAGACTCCCTCAGCGGCTAAATCACATTATATTGAACAGACACATTCAGTTTTTAATTGTCTGTTCTCTAACTGAACTGATTTTATGAAGATAACCACAGTGGTGGGAAAATAAAAGTGATTCAGTAGCTGTGGCTTTGGGAGTGGCCTCGTAGGGCAGCGAAGCATTCTGGGAATTGTTGTCTTTCATCTCCATGAGACAAAAATACATTTTCTGTCTTTTCTCAGTATAGAAAGCACCGAATTCAAAAATAATTTCACATTTCTACTACATTAATGACCCAGTTTAAATACAGATCCATCTTCCCAGTGCTGAAGTACCCCGTTAAGGTTTACTCTGATTCTAATCCTGTTCTGTCTACATTGTGATATATATACAGTGAGGAAAATCAGTATTTGAACACCCTGCTATTTTGCATGTTCTCCCACTTAGAAATCACGGACGGGTCTGAAATTGTCATCGTAGGTGCATGTCCACTGTGAGAGACATAATCTAAAAAAATCCAGAAAGCACAATATTATGATTTTTTTAAACTACCGTATTTTCCGGACTATAAGTCGCACTTTTTTTCATAGTTTGGCTGGTCCTGCGACTTATAGTCAGGTGCGACTTATATATCAAATTTAATTCATACTGACTGACAAGAATAAACATATAGCCGCGAGAATGCGCTCTATGCTGCTCCTGTAGCCTAATATTTACTTATACACAACAACTTAGAAAGACTGAACACAAACAAAATGCTCGCATAAAGAAAATCTTATTCTGCAAAATACAAACAGCATGTAGTAAAACATGCAGCGGAGAACGATTCTCAAAGCGTTCGTCTCGCGCGGCAGAGAGTTCAAGCCTCTGTGGACTCGTTCCTTCAGCTCTGGCCATCTTGCTTACAGTCCGCAAGTAGATTTCTTTTTCTTCTTCATCACAATTAAAGTAACATCTGCTTTTCGCCAGTCCCTTACAAGTTTCTCACTCACTTCAAACTTTCTTTCTTCTGCTCGGGTTATGCAGTGAAGCGGGCACGAGCGAGTGCACGCGAGCAGGTGGTCGCATGCGCGCGCGGGTGCTCGGGTGCTCGCGTGCTCGCATGCGCGCGGCTCCAGCTCTGCCCTAATGCGACTTATAGTCCAGTGCGACTTATATATGTTTTTTTCCGCGTCATGACGCATTTTTTGACTGATGCGACTTATACTCCGGAGCGACTTATAGTCCGGAAAATACGGTATTTAGTTGTATGATACAGGTGCAAATAAGTATTTGAACATTAATGTTAATATTTGGTACAGTAGCCTTTGTTTGCAATTACAGAGGTTTGCACACACTGCAGGAGGGATTTTGGCCCACTTCTCCACACAGATCTTCTCTATATCAGTCTGTTCAGCACTCTATTCTGGCCTGTCGCTGAGAAACACGGAGTTTGAGCTCCCTCCCACGTTTCTCTATTGGGTTTAGGTCTGGAGACTGGCTAGGCCACACCAGAACCTTAATATGCTTCTTACAGAGCCACTCCTTTGTTATCCTGGCTGTGTGCTTTGGGTCATTGTCATGTTGGAAGACCCAGCGTCGACCCATCTTCAATGCTCTAACTGAGGGAAGGAGGATGTTCCCTAAAATCTTGCAAAACATGGCCCCGGTCATCCTCTCCTTAATACAGTCCAGTTGCCCTGTCCCATGGGCAGAAACCCCCCCCCCAAAGCATGATGCTACCGCCCCCTAGCTTCACAGTAGGGGTGGTGTTCCTGGGAATGTATTCATCATTCTTCTTCCTCCAAACACATTTAATGGAATTATGACCAAAAAGTTCTATTTTGGTCTCATCTGACCACATGACTTTCATCCATGACTCCTCTGGATCATCCAAATGGTCATTGGCAAACTTAAGACGGGCCGGGACATGTGCTGGTTTAAGCAGGGAAACTTTCCGTGCCATGCATGATTTCAAACCACAACGTATTAGTGTATTACCGACAGTAACCTTGGAAATGGTGGTCCCAGCTCTTTTCAGGTCATTGACCAGCTCCTCCTGTGTAGTTCTGGGCAGATTTCTCACCTTTCTTAGGATCACTGAGACCCCACGAGGTGAGATCTTGCATGGCAATTTCCCCGTAGCCCTTTCAAGACTTGTGGAGGAGTACAATTTTGTCTCTAGTGTCTTTGGACAGCTCTTTGGTCTTGGCCATGTTTGTAGTTGGATTCTTACTGATTGTATGGGGTGGACAGGTGTCTTTATGCAGCTAACGACCTCAAACAGGTGCATCTCATTTAGGATAATAAATGGAGTGGGGGTTTACATTTTGAAGAGAGACTATCAGGTCTTTGATGGTCAGAATTCTAGCTGATAGACAGGTGTTCAAATACTTATTTGCTGCGGTATCATACAAATAAATAGTTAGAAAATCATATATTGTGATTTCTGGATTTTTTAAAATTTAGATTATGTTTCTCCCAGTGGACATGCACTTACGATGACAATTTCAGACCCCTCCATGATTTCCAAGTGGGAGAACTTGCAAAATAGCAGGGTGTTTAAATAGTTATTTTCCTCACTGTATAAAGCATGGCATTTCCCAATATTTCCTCCAGAGGGAGTACTGCTACCATCGATGTAGCCTATTCTGTAGCAGTACTACTTTATATTAAGTGTCTCTTCATTCAAATTAATTAAATTCCATGTGCAATTTTAGTGAAATATTGAATAAGTACTCTTGCATTTTTGCTGTTTGGTGAAAAGCTAAATAACTTTTTTCCACTTACAGGGACCTGAACCTGAAGAGGCCGTTCTACCAGAGCACCGCCTGCTACGGTCATTTCGGCCGATCGGATTTCCCCTGGGAGATGGCCAAGAATCTTAAGGTTTAAAAAGAGAGGAGTGCAAGCCCTACCTTCAGTCATTCAGTCGCTCTTTCCTTCCGTGCTCCTCTCCCAGCTGATTTTGGTTCTCCTATGGCATACACTACATTTCCGATTAGATGAATATACTGTAAATGTCATGACTGAGAAATTAAATCCAGTCTTTTATTTAGAAGTCTGTCAGGAAAAAAAGATCCCTCACCACATCAACACCCATGACAATTAATCATTCCTTAACGCTGAATTGTATCATTTTAAGGTTGGCGTATAGAGACAACTTTATGTAATCAGTTAGGCTACCTGAAAAATATAAATACTGTGACTCATCTGTGATGCTATCAAAACATTACTCCACTCTTTTGTACACTCTCAGAAAATGTTACCTTAGTTGTAAAACAGCTTTTTACTGGGGCAGTGTACCCTTAAAAGACATTGGTGTACCTTTCTTATCCTAAAAGGTGCATATTATTACCTTAGAGTAGCAATACCGTTTAAGGGTATAACGTTTGAAAGTTGTCTTTTTAAAGGAACTGTATGTAAGAAATGTATTTCAATTAATCTTAAAATGGCCCTGATATGTCACTAGACATTAAGAAATCATTTTAATTTCAAATACTTTTATTAATGACAACAGTAGTCCAGCCAGGATATTGTCATTTAAAAATTGTTGTTGCAGCCCTCAACTGATGTTGATGTTGACATGTTGTGTTTTGGCTTGAAGCTCCACCCTCCACCTATCTACCAATCATAAAGTCAGTAGTGTTTGGGCATCCGGTTTACCAGCTCTGCTCTAGTTACCACAGCTGCAGATCTACAAACGCTCCTGCAGCCTATCTGGCAACCTCGAGTCAGGGGGGAGGGGGAGGGGGAGAGGGGATACACCTGCAGTACCAGTTTTGACCAAAATCTTACATACACTTGCTTTGAGGGTAGGCTACTGCTCCAGTGACATGCTGCACATTGTTTCTGAGAGTGTATGTTTCCACCTAAAGTTGTGAATTTACTCCCCAATATTTTGATTTTGGACTGCAGTACCTATTTCAACCACTCGCTGTCAATTTTACATACTGCACTTTTAACTGGAAAATCACATAAAACATCTCTGTGAATATGTGTAGATGTGTTTTGGCCGTTAATTTACATGACAACAGCGTTTTGGGGACCTGAAAATGCAAGCTTTTAAAAATGTGATTCAAAATACACGTTTTTGAAAAAGATACTGTAACCTTGTCTCCGTGTAACTTAAAAAACAGGACATTTTGAAAACGGAAGTCATGCGCGTGTGTATTATATGTTTATTTCGTTGTATACAATTTACATCACCATACTGGCCAGGCAGTAGAATACCGCCTTTTTGGTTGTTTTCGCGGACCCATGTGAACAGGGATGGTTTTGACAACGTTGTCGCCTGTACGTTAAAAACGCAAAAGAACAACTTTTCCATTTTTAGTAGCTATCGTTTTCATGTAAATTTACCCTACCTTGTGCCTCAGACAAAACACAATCTTGAGTTCGGAAGCAGATTCTTGGAGGTATTAATTACTTTAATTACCATTTTGATGACAGACTTTGTTTCTATCAGTAATTTAAGTCACTTCTTTAAAAAAATGATGTTTAAGAATCATCGGATCTCATCCATCCAAACATACCTCTCCAGTATTTCACATCAGGCATCAGGGGATTTATTCGTTAAACGTGTTTCCGTCGTAGCTTATGCGCATGTCTTATTATCAATTGAGCGCATGTTTTTATGCACATTTTTTTAGAATTTGTGCGCTTGGCGTTTCTATCCAGCGTTTTAAAAAAAAAAATTTTTTTTTTTTTTGCAGCAGCATCCCGAAATTCGCATTAAAACAGCTATATGTGAATATAGCTACTGGCTCAACTAGACTTTTTTTCCAGCTTTATATATCAAATCGTTTTTCAGTGTTTTCTTCTCTGTCTTGAGCCATCTCATATCTTTCTTCATAGTGGGTGTAAACTGCTAGAGTTGTGAGGAGACATGGAATTGTGGACCATTGCAAGCTTTAGGCTTTTTACATGTTCTGCGATCTGAGAATCATATTCCTCTCATCATGTACTTACAGTCTTAAAAGGGTCTAATTTTTGTGCCTTTTTCTTGCATCATAAGAGGATTTGCTTTTTATGCTTCCTTTTTGACTTCATCTCATTGTTGGATAATGGCAGGGGGATATTAATATGAGAATATTGTTGTTTACATGTACAGATCCTGTGCTGGTCTTACATTGATTGTCACCACTGGAGAGTGAGCATGTGTACTTCGGTTATGAACAAAGCCAGATTATGTTGCACACTTGAGATGTGTGTGTGGAAGCCACTGTAATCTCATTTGTTCAACAGAGGCATTAATCCTTAACACTGTAAACCATCTTATTATTACAGTTTTCTTTCAGATTTTTAGCGTGTGTCTTTAAGATTGAACTTTAAAATCTGACATGTAAATAATTGTGAATAATTAAAGTGTGGAAAATTCTTTATATTTGTCCAGTGTCAGTACATGGACGTCTTTGAACAACGATTCACTAATTTATTGGTTGCTATTATGTTGCACATTGAAGTTTAACATGCACAAAGAATGTGTTTACTATAGCATATATACAGTTTTGTAATAGGTCACCAAAATTATAAGCAAAGCACCTGACAAGTCAAACAAAAACCAAATTCAATGTTTGAGCGAACCCAAAGGCCATGGTGAGTGGTGACTAATAAACACTAACAGGAATTGTGTGACACTGTCATGACTTAAGCAAAGTTCATTGCTCATTGACAGAGAGAGAGAAAATGAGAGTAATGTTTGATTCTGCTTTATTTCCATACACTTTAAGGCAAATTTACAGCACAATCAAACTCATTCTGCCAAAAAACAAAACATTTCTCTGATGTGTGAGCCAATCTTTGGTTGAAACAAAGGCACATAAGGTTTTTTTTTCTTTCTTTTGCAGCATGTCATTAAATTCTGATATATGGCATAGTCTTATTGAATGTAGACAGCAGGTTTGCAGCAGTACGCTTTTTAAGCAAACTAATAGATAATACATGGAAAAACAAGTCTAGGCAAAAGATAACACAGAAAATTAACACTTGAACCTTTTTAATTGAACAGTCTAAAATGACAATTCTATAATTTTCTCTTTCCTGTGGAATGTTTTTTCTTCTTTTTTTTTTCTTTCTTGTTACTTCAAAAATTCAGTTCAAGTAAGCTCTTAAAAGCACAAAAAAGTGTTCTGTAGTGTGACCTGTGTGCTATATTCCATGTCTTCTAAAGCCTTATAAAACGGGAGGGGAAATTAAATTAAAGTCATTATTCACAGAAAATCTTCCCCTATTCTGCATCACTCAAATCTCATTTGATGGCACTCAAGGAATGTTGCATCATAACGGCATTTTTGATTTTGAATGCTGATGCAAATTAGATTTCACAGCTTCAGCAAAGAAGAAGATTAACAGTGAAATAACTTCAAATTCACCAAGATTGCAATTGTATGGCTTCAGAAGGCTTTAAATACACCAAATAAGTCTTTTGAGCTACTTGGTTGTCCTACTGTGAATTTTCACAGTGTGGAATCGAGCTACGTAAGGATTCTTCAAATTTCTTTTGACTTCCATGGAAAATAATTATAGTCCTTTAAGCAATATATTTCTGAGGTACATCGGATAAAGGTTTAATCATCAAATTAAACCAAAGGATTGGGTTAACTCTGAAATAAAGAACACTATTTGATGGAAATGCTCCAAACAAGTAACTGACACGGTAACATTTTTACTCATATTTGGTTGATCAACGCAGTCTTGAACACAGCGGGAACATTTGTGACAAGAGACAGATCTGAAATTCCTGAGCGTGGAGAATTATTGAGCTGAAATGACACGAAAGATGTTTTCCGGATGGCACTAGTAGCATAAGATGGTGATAAGCGCGTGGCTCTTATCCTGACCGATTAAATGACAAAACTCTGTTGATAATGATTAAGGAACCATTATGCTTTTTTGTCATGCTGGTAGTATGAAAACTTTTGACCAATGTAAACCAAGCTTCATCTGTTCCCCCAAAAAACAAAACAATTATGATCTTGCAGTCCTGCTGCATGTCATTTTGTCTGCAAACACAGCTCACACGGAACTACTGTACATCTGTGAACACATAAACCAGTCATTCTTTACCTTAAAGCTCTGAGAAAACTCAGTCTTTCATTTAGCAGACATGTCCTTGTAACAAAAACCTTAAATCAACACAATTCCACAGTGGCAGAGAAAGGGAACCTTATGAACACACAGACCAAGACGAACTAGTGCTCTTCTCAATCACATTTGGTCACAATGTACAGCAATACCCATTGCTTCTAACATGACTTCTAGAATGGCACCAATTACTGGCGACTTAATTTGATAAGCTTATGCGCCTGTTTTGCGAGAGGTTTTTGCTGATCTCGTTCAGCTTAACCGTTTATACAGTCACATGAAAAAGAAAGGAAACCCTATTGAATTTCATGGTTTTCAGTATTAGGACTTCATTAAACAGTCATCTGGTCCTTGGCAAGTCCTAAAATTTCTAAAAATAAGTTTTTCCAGATTTTAAGACCTTCCAAGGACCAGATGATTTTAGTGACGTCCTGATACGGAAAACCATTCAATAGGGTGTCCTTTCTTTTTCACCTAACTGTAGCTGTTAGCATAAACTTTTGCTGCATATGAAAAAATACATGCCTCACATATACAATGCAGTTTTCTGATGCTATGCACGGCCATAGACATACAGGTCTATTAAATATCTGTATTTGGTTTTCAGTATAAGGCACGCTGGTAATGACAATCTCCTGAACCAGACGTTTCAGACAGCATATGGTGATTAAGGCAAAATGAAACACCATGATCAGTTAACAGACAGCATACATGGATTTAACCATCTCTGCCTTTGAAAACAACTAAAGGCACAGAAAACATCAGCATTTTTGGATTGCAATGTCTGGAATTGACACAATAACCTTTGTTTTGAGGCACCATGTTAAAATGCTTGCAGAAGGCTTTGGTTTAGTTTACTACAGCATTGATGTAGAGTTCCTCTGGTTTCACCAATGGATGTTGATAGTTTAGCCAACTAGCAGTCTGTAGTTCCTTTATCCAAGTTACACAGAAACTTAAAATAATGGAAACTCCAACACATCCAGGCAATGAACTTTGTTTTTCCCAGCATGGAAGCCGTTGGATTCAAAAGGTCCCCAGAGAGTGAAGACGTCTCCAAAAAATGTGCAAAATTTAAGGTGGATTTTTTTTTGGGCAAAGTAAGCCGGTTGTTACAAGAGCCAGGTCGAGTTTCTGTTTCTGTCCTCCTGCAGTTGTAGTGTTTTTTTATTTTTAGCATTGAGAGAGGCAGGACACTGAAGCTACAGTATAGAAAGGCTCTCAGGCTGGTGCTGACTGGCTCCACCGAGAGACTCCATTTTGTGGTCTCGGCTTGCAGACCGTAGCGATTGCCCTCGGGCCAGCACCATCATTGTGTCACTAGATATTCCAGCAAATTCAAAAGCGAATGTCCCATAAAACAGCATGATAATGACACAGAAGACCCACTCGAAAATGGCGGATGCATGTTGCAGGACAAAACTTTCCTGGACAAAAAACACCCCGCCTGAGGAAAGTTTGGTCAAGGAATCATAGTGAAAACTTTTAACTCATGCTCAGGCTTGTCTGCATTACATAAAGAACATGCATGAACTCAATGACAGAAAAAGAAAAGCAGAGCAAAACCTAAAAACTGAATACTATGGGATATTCATCAAACATTCTGGGAATATGTGAGATCTGAGACAATTTATCCTGACCACTGAAACAATAAAAGATACAGATTAGAGCCGTTAAAAATGAATGAAATCGCATGATGAAAATGAAATCTCAAGTGTGGAATTGTTAAATTAAAAAAAATTTAGTGTTTGATTGGCCAAAAGAGAGGAAATTAATGTGACTGATTTCCCCCTAAATTCCTATAATTATCTCAAGGTTTCATGTGCTAACATTAGTTAACTACATTTGATAACATGACCTAATAATGAACAATACTTCTAAAGCATTTATTAATCTTAGCTGATATTAATCTCAGCATTTACTAATATGGTCATAGTTCAGTCATTAAACTCTAGAGGGCATTGGCTGATAGGTCCGAAAGTAATCACATCATTACCGCATTGCACAAATTGATTGGCCTCTGCTGATCCTGCAGCCAATGAGATTGCTTTCTCAACATTTACATAGTTTGGTTTACCATAAGCTGGTCCTACAATTTACTATCAGTGCCTCTGAAACCCGACAGGCTACTGGACTCATAGATGTCTGTTTATGCAGCAGCAGGATATCTTACATGCTCACAGCAGTGTCTGTGTATCTATTAGCAGTAGCAAGTCCATACACTCACTGCAGCAGCACAGCATTAATCAACAGCAGCAGTGTAGCGCATCAAAAACATTAACATTGCCATATTCAATAACATGCTACAACTATTCTGAGCTGTCATGAATTAACTAACATTAACAAAAGTTAATAAATGCTGGTAAAAAATATATTGCCCATTGTTAAAGTGTTACTTTAACGATTAGCATATGGCTTTGTGCTCCCCCTCTGCATATCCCCCTGAGACAAGAGATTTATGCATTTTATTTCTGAAAAAAATCCTCCAATGATGCAAATATCGTCAGCGGAGGAATTTTTGGCCAAAGGCTAAAGACTACAGCTAGCAGAGGGAGGTGTTTCCGCATGTTTTCAACTCGCACATGGGGGATGGGAGATCACACTCACAGCTCAGCTCGCAGCTGCAGCCTCAGGCATTCATGGAAACGGTGCGGCCGGAGGAGCAAAGTAAGTGTTTCAACTTCTCAAATTATTTCCTATGAAAGTTAAGCTTCCAAAGGCCTGAACTGAAAATGCGCCAGACTGAACATGCGCTGTGAATCTATCCCGCGAGTGTGGTCGTGTTTACCTCAGCTCTCATCACGAGAGCTCATTCAGCTCATCACAAATGTATGTAATCTGACTTAAGCAGTGTTTGTGCTGTGACACTCCCTCAGCGGTTAAATCACATATTGAACAGACACCTTCAGTTTTTAATTGTAGATTCTGTTCTCTAACTGAACTGATTTTATGAAAATGAACGTGGCCGCGGTGGGAAAGTGAAAGTGATTCAGTAATCTAGTAGCGGTTACTTTGGGAGTGGCCTCACAGGGCAGTGAAGCATTCTGGGAATTGTTGTCTTTCATCCCCATGAGACAAAAATACATTTTGTCTTTTCTCAGTCTAGAAACCATTGAATTAAAAAATATTTCACATTTCTACTACATTAATGACCCAGTTTAAATACAGATTAATCTTTCCAGCGCTGAAGTACCCCTTTAAAGGAACTGTGTGTAAGAAATGTATTTTCTTTTCGAGTCGGGGGGCGGGGGAGAGGAGATACACCTGCAGTACCAGTTTTGGCCAGAATCTTACATACATTTCCTTTAATTCATGTTAATGCTTTAACTAAGGTTAAAAAATGAGACTGTGTTGCAAAGTATTACCATGAAAATCTAATTTTGTGACAGCCTAATCTTAATTGATTGACAGCCCTAATCCTGGGTTCAATACAATAAAAAAATAGATAATATAATAACAATATGGATGAGAGATACTGTAAAGGATACTTTACAGTACAATACCTAATACAAATAGATAATATAATAACAATATGGATGAGAGATAATGTAAAGGATACTAAGCACCAGGGCTACAAACGCCAGCAAGGTCATAAAGAGGCGCAAATGACCCATATTATATTCTCCCTGAGTCTTTGCCAGGCGGTAGGTCAGCGCAGACTGCAGACACACAAACAGCATACTGGTGGGGAAAGCCACCCCTGCTCCAACATAGTGAAGAACCTTGGCATTATCCACCTGTGAGAAACACAACGACAGGAAAAAGTGAGTACTAATTCTCCAATCGAAACTACAGATGTCACATACTGGGGAATAGTGTGTGGGTGTGTCCTGTTAAACCCTATATTATAGGCACAAAATATCCCCACCAAGATGGCAATATACAAAATCCTTGTCCATGCAGGGACATTTTTAATCCCCTTGAGGAAAACAGCTTATAAATCATACTTAGTGATGTTTTTTGAAAATGTAAAAATGCAGAAAGTTTTCTGTAATGGGTAGGTTTATGGTTAGTGTAAGGGGATAGAATATACAGTTTGTACAGTATTATAATCATTGTTTCTATGGAAAGTTCCCATAAAAAAATATGCTGTGTGTGTGTGTGTATATGTGTGTGGGGGTGATCCATGGTACCCATTAAGGAAAAAAAAGTTCTGCATTTTTTATTTGAAATGGAAAAACCACAAGCAACATTTTGGAGTGTATTTTCCTTTCTAAAAATAGCCATAGCTCTTGGAAATTTCATTTTCATTTTTCCCAGCTGTGGAAAATCATATTCAGAGAGCCCTGACTGTTCAGTACAAAGAATGAAAGAAAGAAAGTTTAGGATGGACAAATTAAAACCACACAAAACATGAGTCATATTGCAACACATTAAACTCTTATTGAAAACACGTGTTAACATATTTTGTAGACAAAATATGTTATTATCAGTGTTATTCGTTTTATAAATATTATTTGCTCACAATAAGTTCACATACATAAGTACACAATGCATTTTTGTTACTAAAACAATGAAGGGTGGATTAAAAATATCAGAGAGAAAAATTCAGTTTCTGTTCAGTTACAAAATCACACTCCCAAAAAGGTCATGTAACATTAGGAAATACAAGAAAACTGCTGTTTATGAAGAATTGCATCTTCTACAGCTGCAAGCTTTACTGTGCCTGCCACACATGACTGTGTGGTGTTTATGGTCTGAGAGCTGAAGGCAGAGAAAAGGGAGTTCACAATGCCACATCACACACAACTCCGGAGCCCGATTGTCACCGCCAGCAGAGGGCAGCAGTGCACCCACAACAATCAGCCCCAGCATCTGTAATACCACTGGAGAATGATATCAGTCCATATCACTCATTCTACTATAATATTTACTATTTAAGTTTTTTTTTTTTTTTTAAAGAAGTCTCTTATGCTTACCAAGGCTGCATTTATGTGGTCAAAAATACAGTAAAACTAATATTTTTACAATTTTAAAAAACTCTATTGTGATGTTTTAAAATGTAATTTATTCCTGTGATGTAATCCAGTCTTTTATTATCAATGTTGAAAACAGTTGTGCTGCTTAATATTGTTATGCAAACTGGGAAGTTTTTTTCAGGACTTGTTTATGAATAGAAAGTAAAGAACATAAGAACAGCATTTACTTGAAATAGAAACTTTTCTGACATCAATGTCACATACATGTATTTACTGTCACTTTTAAACAATTGAATGGATTTTATCAGAACAAAATTATTAATATTACTAATTTCTTAAAACCAACTGGATGACACTGAATGAAACATGCAACGTGGTGAGTATATTTCACAACAATGTAGAATCTTAATGTTTTAAATATCTATTATTGCATTGTTTCAAACCTTATACTTTAGACAGACAGACAGACAGACAGACAGACAGACAGACAGACAGACAGACAGACAGACAGACAGACAGATAGATAGATAGATAGATAGATAGATAGATAGATAGATAGATAGATAGATAGATAGATAGATAGATAGATAGATAGATAGATAGATAGATAGATAGATAGATAGATAGATAGATAGATAGATAGATAGATAGATAGATAGAGATATCCTTTTCAATAACTTCGTGTTATTTATTATTTTACTTCTTTTTTTGTCACACAAACAAAAGCGCAGTATCAGATGTTGCAGGAGGAACTGTGGAAACCATAAATCAACTCCAGGCTCTGTCAGTGAACTACTGATTATCTCAGCAAATGATATCCTGTATGTTTCCCTGAGGCGAAGATTTCCTCTTCATTTCTGTCTAAATACTGAGCTGTTGTTCCGCCTGTCATTAGGACAGGGTTCTCAGCTCTGTAATGTGCATGTATGTTATGGGCATCTCAGGTGTCATGTGGGAAACAGGCATAATGGATGAGACTGTGATCATTTGACCTGTCTATGGAAATAAACTTGATGTCTTAATCTGCAGACAAAATGATGGGCACTCATTTCCCTCCCACTTAAGAGGGAGGTTAATAACTTCAATAGTATATATACAATAGTAGTATCCCATTTTTTTATTATTATTTTTTTTTTTTACATCATTGAAGTTAATTCATTTATATGAATGATTTTCTAAAGGATAATAATATGGCAGCTGCTACTTGCACTAAGTACAAATAGCAATAATGTAACTAGCACCAAAGTATTTTCTTTGTACTAAGCATGATTTGCAATAGATGAGTGAAAATAGCAGCATTTTTGGGAAAAACACCTACATTCCCATTTAAAAAAGCTTGCAAAAAATAGTGTTTTGTGAGAATCACCCTTAAATATGATTGTTTACTTTGCTGGAAATAGCAAATAATGACACACACAAAAAAAAAATGTTTTAAGCAGGATAATTGGTATACGCTTAATTTCAGTAATCACAATTAATCACACCTTGTTTTTGTGAAAATAATCGTAATCGTGAAATTAAACATACATCAATTATCTTGTTTAGGCCATGCTTACCAAAAAAAAGCACATTTGAAGTCACTGTAGAACATTGATGATGAGAGTCAGACATCTGAACCATAATGAGATATCTGGGGGTCGGATATGATGCGCTTGCACATTGTGCTTGAATTTAAGATTAACTGTGATTTATAAATAAAAAAAAATTCCATTAGAACACAAGAATTTATTCGGAAAATTATGTGTTTACATTAGGAATATTATACGCACGTCTTTAAAAAATGAAGCCTCTGGACTCTCAACTAACCACAGTTGCAAAAGTGTAAAAGCTGGTTATTTGGGCTGTCAAATAAGCAAGAGAGAGCAGCTTCTCTCTTATGGACTTGTTTTAACATGTGGTTGAATGCCTGTCCTACAAAAATAATCTGTTTCTCTCTATCTCCATTCGTGAAGACAGGGATTTAAGAACAATAAAACATGTTTAAGAGTTTGACAGCATATAATAAACAGGGCTGTCAGAAATACATCTTTTTCGAATACACAATATCAGACAACATTATTCAAATTCAAGTCAGGTCTTGCTGTTTTTCAGCATCTCAAGTAGGCATGTGATGGTATAAAATGTTCATGTTGCGATTAATTGCTCAAGCTTTTATCACGGTATACGGTATCATCACAGAAACGAAAGTGGCAAAAAAAGTTATAACATTTTCTAGGTTTAATGAAATTCTTATGACAAAAATAACTAAACATTTAAATACAATAAAGGAATACACAAAAATGTATAAAGCAAGCAAATGTTTCAAACAGATTGAAGTGCAAAATAATTAAGAACAATAGGTAGGCTCTGTTTTCAGCAAGCCATTTCAGTGCATGTGACTTTAAATTATAATGAGCTTTGCTCACCCGCACCTCTGTTCTGTGGGGCGCTTTGACACAACACATGTGGATGGTTGTCTTGACAACAGTTGAGGGTATATTTTGGAGAAAAAAAGTCTCTGGGAGTCTCTGAGGACACATCTGTGCCAATTTGAACCGGAGTCGGACCCGGAACAAGATGACAGCCCCAACAAAATTTGACAATTAAGGCTCGAACAGGACGTTTCTGAACGGTTGGTTAATGTAACGCCACTTTTATCTATCTTTGTATGTACTGGCAGGGTAATGGTAGCGTAGGGAGATATGAATGCTATGTGATGTATATGTCAGTTCATTGACAGATTGAGGTTACAGCTAATGCCAATAAAAACTTTTTTTCTGTAAATGTAAACATTATTTATGCAGTGTAATAACTGTTACAACACAACAATTGTTTTTGACAGTAACAGACACCATTATAAACCATCTACAACAGTAAGCTTAGTCTAGTGCAGGGGTAGCCAACTGGCGGACTCCGGTCCGGATTCGGACCGCGAGATGCATCCATCCGGACCACGAAGCCTTTTGACGCAATGAAATAAATAAATGCCAAATGTGATTTAAAATAAATAAATAAATAATCACATTTATATCAGGCAGCTCAGTAGAACCGTTTTTCCTATGTTGCCACGGTTGCGTTGACAGTTAAGTGGTCGCACACCGGACTGAAGCTCAGCGGCGCGTCTCGGACGTATCTCACCGGACGCACACATTATATACACGCGAGCTCAGTTTTAAATCGACTTCTGTCATAAGAACTGCACGATGAGTGTATCTCTTGTAGCACAGGGTGAAATCAGTATGTACATGGACGATTTGAGGGAAATATAATATAAATGTAATACAGCTCTTCTGTCAAAAGCCGATTCAAAACTGAGCTTGCGCGTATGTGAGCGTCCGGTGTGAGATCCTGAGACGCGCCCATGAGCTTCAGTCCGGTGTGCGACCCAATTTAGGCAACGTTACTATGCTCACTATAAGTTTAGACGTGCAGTCACGCCTGCAGTGAAGAGACTGAGAGCAGAAAGCGGCGCGCAAAACAGAGGCTGAATCAGAAATTGGCCCCTCAACCCTCATTCACTATTCCCTACGTTAGTCCACTATTACAGTTCACTTGAAGGAGTGAATGAAAACGAGTGCGTGAAGTCGGACAGCTGTTGTGTGTACATCGGCTGTACACTCGTTATTGTGGTGCAACATGTGATTGAATGAGTGCACTCAAACATATCCACTGTGGTTTCGGACATCACTACAAATGGCTGTCCCCACAAATAATGCCCTATTTAGGGTATAGGGGCGATTTCTGATTCAGCCATACACATTTTAAAGACACCTTTATCCTCAGCAGTCTGAGGTAAGGGCGCAGAAAATAAATGAGCCAATTTCTCACATGCACTGAAGTTCAGACAATGTGTCAGACAGTGTTTTTCCAACACTGGTGGCACTTGATTTTTGCCTGTTTGTGTTTCTGGATGATATTGCTAATGATTTTTTACCAGTGAAATTTGAAGCACAGTGAGAGCAGTGCTGAAGATAGCCCACATTTAGTTAGGTAGAGACTATAAAATGTGAATGAACATAAAATTATGTTATGAGATTTCTGTTTTGTTTTTTAACCAGGAGCGTTTGAGTTCATTGATTGTTACTGTTTATCTCAGTTCAGCAGAAAAAGCACTTTAGTTGCTAGTAATATTTAAATTAATGTATTTTCAGTGCAGATTTAGAGATCAAGAGATGAATTACAGTCTATGGTTTCAAACTACTAATGCAACTCAACCAGGCCTTGCCCCTTTTTTGTGTATGCCTTGTGCGGAAATTACTTAAATGAGGAATATTGTAAAAAAAAAATCAAGACTCCCTTTGGAGTGAACTTTGTGCTTTGTAACTTTATAACCTGAGAGAAAGCACTGAAAATGTGAAAAAGCATAATCAGTCCTCTTTAAGATGCTGTGAGAAGTTAAAGTAGTTCAACTTTGAACTTTGTGTTCTGTTATTGAGTAGTAACGTGTCCTTTGTGAACAGCTCCACTCATTCTGTGCTCTTGGTAAGTGAGGTTTGGCGAGGAACATTGTCCGTAGTAGCTGTAATAATAGACTTCACCAAAGCATAGAGGTGGCCCTTCAAACTTGATTTGCTCTGACAGCGCCAAAAATACTTTTATACTGAGAGGTCTAATAATAAGCAATGAAATCTAAAATAGGTATTTCATTCATCATGTCTATGCGTATCTTTTCCTTCAGGGGCCCCTTTCTCTGCTCTGGGAACGCAGAAGAAAAGATCTTCACAAGCTGGCAGAAGGAACCTAGTACAGTTTGCTTTGGCAGCCTTTAGCTCTCAGACCTTCAGGACCAAGAGCAAGCGAGAAACTCTATGCACAGAACACACACAACGACACACACTTAAACAGTCGAACACAGGAAGAGCACCATCCTTCACTTATCCAGGATGATTCATCCAGTCAAATTCGGAGCAGGAAAGTTTGGCTGTAGCTAAATGTTTACAGAGGACGAACAAGCACACATATAAACATAAACACTTACACTCACGTATAAAACATGCACACATGCTTACAGGAACTCTAGTAGTTCTCAGAAACTCTTACTTAAGCATTAATCAGATGAGATCGGGATTATAAAAAGATGGGTATGTGGTCTAAAATAAATAACACTTATACACGTTATATTCCACGTGCAAGTAAGGATAAAGTCGCAATGAAACGCGTAGCAACATATATTACTCGTAATGCGACGTGCATCATCAAACAGATTTTTGAAAAATTTCATAATTTTTTTGGTTCTATTGGTTTCAGTTTCAACTGAAGAACAGGGCAGGGTTTAAGCAGAGGCTTGTTGCATGAAGCTGGTTTCAGTTCCTACCCTGGTCATTTTGAGATTAGTCTGATGGTGGATTGGTTTTTAGTGGTGCTTATTGTCATGGTTACTAACAATACACGCTCACCTGTTAGGTAACCGGAGGAGGTTTTATTTTTAGTTAGATTTTGCAAGCCAAAACAGGACCAATCATCTGTGAGCAAAATGTCATATAATCCAATAAAGCCACTCCCCCTGCATGTCTCTAAATTAGTATTTTTTTTTTAGTCAGTGACTTTATTTAGTCAGAGATGTGTCACTTTGCTCACAGCTGATTGGTCCTCTGAGTTTGAGACCTCATACCTGGAACATAATCTGCCCTGAAGCAGGTTAGCCGTGGAGTGTAAGTTACTATGGTGATGAACACTGCTAAAATCCAAACCACATTCATGGTCCCTTAAACCCAGGGTTGTCAAAAGTACCACCAAGTATTATTTTACCCAGAAAGTGAACAACTGTACCAGGCACCACAACAAGACATTTTATTTTAGTTGCATAAATCAACAAAGGTCAAAATAACTTGTTGTGCAAAGTGTTGTGGACATTTTAAGGAAAACTAGACTCGTTTGAATGGGGCTTAAGCTTATTAAGAAATACAAGGCAGTGCAGCTTCTTCAGCAAGCTCAGACAGGTTTGCTGGAAGAGGCTGGCCACACACCTGTACCTATCAAAACAGGACACACTCCAAAAAGCTTTGTTCTTTGTAATCTAGTTCTATGGAAACACACCACATCATTCCGAAACAAACTTAAATTCCAAGACCATCAGGACGATCAAGTTCTATCAAATCTGGAAAACTGAAACAGCGCAGCCAGAGTTACATAACATGACTTCCCTTTTTTCTGATGGTAATAATGAGAGTCTGCTGGCGCCCTTGTCATCCTACACCACAGCGGTGGAAAGCGCCAGAAGGGCAGGCAGGCCCGCTGATGAGGTGCAGATGTGGCGTTTGGGCCACGTGCTCATTCCCGCCTCTCCTGCCTGTCAGATCATGGAAGCTCTGTACTCCATACACACAGCACATGGTGCACCGTGACTCATTTACCCACATTTCCAGTAACGTTCCCTCCATTTCATAGAAAACAGGAAGGATGGAGCAATTCCTTTTTCTTTCCAAACGAAAGTGCCTATTTTTATATACAACTTTGGTGATGGGTAGATTTTCAAATGTCACAATAAAATGGTTACTGCATTCAATAATCTGTACTACAAAAAAACACCTTTTGTATATTTTCTCGACCTTATTGTCAATGCTTCATTGGTGCACTTTATCCTAAGGAAACATGTTTGTCAAAACAAGAAAACCTCTGAAACAACTGTCCTTTTTGGTCAGATTCCAAGCCCTCTTATCTTTCGACTTCTTCCATCCAAGCACCTGGTTCCACTGAAACATTTCACAATCCAATTAATTTCAGATGGATAAAATCACAAAGTCCCATACTACACATTTTTCTTGTTAAATATTCCATTCACTAGGAAATATTTCACATTAAGGAAGTAAAAGCATTTGCAAATACCACTTCACGACTTTTAAGACCCCATGAAGTCGGTTTACAAGTGCAGTGTTCTTTCCTGTGTTGACATATTTCCAACTGAAACTAGAAGTAGGACATTTTGCAGGGTTTAAAAAAAAATGAAATCTTTTTGCTACATCACAGCCATGAACCATGATTTGCTAGTGAGATGCTAGAGTGTATTGCAGGATGAGTCAACAATATTTTTGGTCTGTTTTTGGTCACAGTAAACACTTTTATAATATTACAAAATATTTATATTTAAAATATATGTTGTTCTTTTAAAGTTTTAATTCATCAAAGGAAAAAAACAAACGTATCAGGGTTTTCAAAAATATATTAATGATCATGAACTGTGTTTTTGTATTGCTTTATGATGTTTCCTGGAGTGCATTTATAATGTTAGAATGCTTTTTTCATAAAAACTGTCATAATTTTGAAATAAAAGGCATTTTTCCATCTGCTCTAAACGTTCTGTTTTAAGGGGTTTGTCTGCTGTGAGAGTTCAGTGTTAACGCCCACTGCTGTGATTGGCTAATGTCTTTTTCCATTTGATATAGTATTAGGCTCTGTTTTACCACGTATTTACTATTACAGCTCTCTTGGTTAACTAATCATGAAAAGTGTTGCATTACATTTAGATGCCATTATATTTAGATCGTGGCATGAAAGGTTGCAGAGATGAACATTGTAGCCGATCACAGACACATTTTTGTTGAGCGAATGAAAGCAGTGATCTCGTCATTGAAACTCAGTTTCCGTACACTAACGAATGCTTTCATATTCCCTAACAGTGCAAATGTGATATAGTTAAAGGCCCACTATGTAGTATTTTTGCAATAAAATATCCAAAAACCACTAGGCCGGTGTTATATATTATGTTCAGTTGAGTACTTACACTATCCCAAATGTTTCCAACTATTTGTAAATTGTGAGAAAATTGCTATTTTAACTAAGGACCAGGACGTTTCAGCATAGCGTTTAAGGAAGTCGCCTGTCAATTGCGTCATATCTGCGCTACCCTCGGTTTCGGGTTTTATTTGGCAGGAGCGCTTTACTCTTAGCAGTGTGAACAAGTGAACGCACGGAGTAACGTCATAACATCATTTTCAACACACTTAAATGTATCTAATATGATAAACAGCTGCATTACCTCATAATCATAACCGGAAGACCAGATCAGTACAGGCGCCCGGCGAATGTGTCCCGTCCCATCATAATAAAACTCCCGGTGTTTGCGAGGCAGGTATTTTTTAAACAATCGCTCCAGCAGCTGAGCTCAGCTCTACAACACTCAGTCCTGCTCTGCTTTACACTACAGTAACGTTAATAACCGCATCCATGAACATGATTTCTGCCCGTGTCCTATTTTCCACCGGCTGTGAGGTGAAGACCACATGTCCCAAGATGCTGCGCTCAAAATTTGCGTCATCAAACTACACATTTGTTTTGAATAGGCGCCCTCCAGTGGACGGAAAGTTACATAGTGCACCTTTAAGAGATTTGTTGAATAAAACGGGAGTCACTGATATTTATTAGATTAGATAAATTTAAACTGATTAGATTAATCACTTTTTTTGATCACTTTCTTTATAGAATTGAATCACCGATAAAACAAATTCATCCTACTAAGAGAAGTTAGTTGACAAGAGTAAGTTGACGTTTAATCACTGATTTGATTTACTGAGACACAGACAAAGATTATTTCAGATCAGATGATTAGAATTAACACAGTTAATTACATGTTGCATTACTATTGCATTACATGTCGTGCCCAGGCACTGATCATCAATATCACCAGATATCAATAGTCTATTTTCGTCAATAAAAAAACTAAACTAAAACTAGGACTCCAGATATACAAACCGTAAACAAAGTAGTGCATGCTTAACATTTTGAATATCAAATCACGCGGATCACTTTCTTCATTCCAGTTGGCTTATGTACTATGAAAATATTTGTGCATTCGAACACTCAACTAAGGTGACGTAAAACAGCCTTCTATCAGTGTCGTCTTGACTTCTTTGCTCGCTTTCATCATTTTGTTTTTATTCTCGTCCACTGACTCATTCGCTTAACTGAACAGCCAATCACAGTTCTCATTCACCAACGGCCCGACAATGATTCAACATGCTGAATCGGCCCCAAAACCCTGACAACATCCGACAAGAGCCAACGGTGCGGAACACACTTAAAGAACTAAGCCGACCAATGCTCAAAAACGGCTCGACATTGCCAGATGCCTTGGTGTGTCTCGGCCTAAAGAAACGTTAAATTAATTAAAACCTTACTGACTTCAAGGTTTTGAATGAAAGTGTATATCTGCTAAATTTTGTGAACATTAAGGAGCACACTTGCATACAGATGGCCTCAAAGACTAAAAGTCATAAAACTCTCATTTTTATTTGCATTCTTTAACATTTTCTTTACAATCTAGTTAAAAACAAATCACTACTGCAACTTAGCTTTTATTCTTCTGATGTCATGGGAGTTTTATGTGGCAAACAGCATCCTTGTAACATTTTTGCTCATCTAAATGAAGGCCCAACTGGAACACAATGTGGCAAGCGGTGGGCAGGAACTTTCCAAACACATGTTCCTTACACAAACATAGGAGAAGGGAGGGACTACAGGAGCAGACTCCTATTTTGTTTTTTGACCAGCTCCAGACTACAGATGGAAGAAAACAGCAGAGCAAAGTGGGGAGGGGCCTGGCAAACGTGACCTAATGGACTGCAGACCTCACATGTGCGACCCAAACATGGATCTCTCTGCTCAGTACACAATGTAGCTCCACACAGCATGGGTGGTCCTCGTATCATTATAATGGCTTAACGTGAGGCATTAAAGCTATCTTCCCTGCTGAAAAGCCATGAAGTTCAAGTTAGGTTTAAATTGGAGATGCTTCTCAGATATCATAATCTTTCTGGTTAAATTGATAGAGTGTGATAAATTGACACACACTCATGTCGTCCAAACCCATAATACATTTTATAGTATATATACGTTTTATATACTTTTTACTTTTTAAACCCATAAGCCTCCCTGAAATGAGAGACAGCTTGGGAATGAATAGGGGAAAGTCACGTGAGAGGAGGGAATGTCTTTAATTGGTTATGAGTGGTTATGATTAGATATGATTGGTTAATGCGATAAATCCCGCCTCTTGTTTACATGCACATTCTGAAATCGGCTTGAATGAAGATGGCATTAATGGGAAGACTAATTAAAAGTAATCTCCAGGGTTGCCAACTCTCACGCATCTGGCGTGAGACTCACGCTTTCAGGCTCTGTCTCACGCTCTCACTCCGCCCAACTCAATCTCACGCCAAATTGCCAAACCTGCTTTTGATATTAAACAAAGCTATAAGCTTTATTTTTTTAAAATGTGTTTTAATGAAATTCAAACAATAAATAGCGTTTTGGCGCTAATGTGGCATAATGTTAAAGCCAGAGGCGTTGAAAAGCGGAGTTGCATGCTCTCGTCTCCCTGCGGCGCGCGCTGGTCACGTGGCCCATGAGCGCTCAATACTTCTAGCGCTGTGCCAATGAATTTAAATGGCTTAAGCGGATACACAACAGTTTCACCATATAGATGTTTGCTGCAAGTTTTGGTAAACAGTACAGCATAGTGTTAGTGTGTATTGATTATTAAGTCAGCCATATTTACAGGATCGTTTTATTATGGAGAGTGATAGAGATGCAACATTGCTAACATTAATGCTATTCTTGTATTTAGCCCTCAGGTATTCCTTACTAATTGGTCACACTCACACTCATACTCATTAAATTATATTTATTGAATATTTTGAGGAGATCTTTTGGTACTAAATACTATTTGTGCAACAATTAGGCTATTGTAAATAAATGACCACTTAAAATATTTTTCTTTTCATATTTGTATATATTTCTTCTAATATTTATATTACAATATGTTTAGTAATTAATGTTAAAATAGAGAATTCCAAATCAAAGAGGACAAATACAGTCATTTTGTGGCACAAAAAAAAAAAGTAATACACATACATTACATAAATAGTACATTATTTGTAATGCCATTAACCAGTAGGTGCCTTATGGCTCTTTAATAAATATCCATGTATCTAATCTAGTTGCTCAAAAAAGTATTGCAGTCTTTGCATTCTAATAAATATTTAGATATGATGATCAAACACTAGATTTCTTTAAATGTGAAATTTCAAAACTTGAATAACTTGCATCCTAATATTTTTAATGAATAATGATACTTATATAATCACTCACAAGTGAATATTAAGGAATGGCACATATAATTTGACCCAAGAAATGTTTAAACTAGTGCTAAAACAAAAATATTTTTTCTTATTATGTATAGTATATATACTATACTGAATCAAGATCAAAAGCATTACGCATCCCCCCCCCTCCCAAAAAAAAATAGTGTGTTGATCAATGTGTATACATAAATGTCCAAATTAATTCTGTTCATCCATCGTATTTTTAAAGTACACGTGTATACGGCCATTTGTAATGTCAGTCCTTCCTGAACAATCGAAAGGACGTAAAAAACAAACACGTTTCAATGGCTAGCCAGCTGACTATGCTTAAAGAAATGCAAGGGAGTAGCATTGCTTGATTTAAAAACATTTCAGATATGCAAGGGCAGCAAACCAAAATAACTAAGTGAATAGCAAAATTGCTGATAAGATGAATTAAGTTCATAATGCTGCAAGGACAAAGGTTCATGTCTCTTTTTATAACACCTGCCTATGAAAGTTAACATTAATACAGACTGCTTTAGTGAGGGATAGACAAACAAGTCTGAACCTGTGCTCTCTCCCGCACACACACATAGGGTTATGCATTGGTTCTGCTGGAGTACATAGTTAAGATCTGGGTGCTTATATTATCAAGAGAAAGATTTGCCTCCCCCCCTTTCTCTATGGCAACCAGCCCATAAAAACCTGTGATGCCCCCATTGGCCGACCTCCCCATTCGCCAGCCGTCTGGGCACTCAGCCAAATGTCCAAACATATCAACCTGCAAAGACGCTGTGGCCAAGGGCTCACACCGATTCATGAATAAAGGTAAAGGATGTTGGTTTCACAGGGCTCGAAGGAGCTTGTGGCTCTGCATGAGAGGGTTTATGGAGTCTGCCTTTCATCTAAACACCGTGGAGGAGGAACCGAGGTAGAACAGGAGTAAAGTATCACTCATGCCTGGATGACACAGGTATTCACAAAAAATACTTAAAAGAAAACACTTATCCAAACAGTCTGATATACACATACACTAAATTGCATGCTAAGATACACTCGCAAATACAAACATAAGCACGAAACAAGGTTTGGACACACTGGACTGAATTTATGTTTCTTATGACCTTAAAATATTTCCTCTTCTGTAGTCATATGTTCAAACCAACCGTGAAGAAAACTGGGCTACTAAGGAGCAGTTTGTAGAAACGAGTAAGATAGTATGGTTTATGTAAGCTGTACCTGGAAGTTGCCGACCATGATGAGTCCTGCAGCACAGATCCATCCAGTGGAAAGACTTGCTGTATTTAACACACAGTTCTGGTGCTTCTCTATCACATGGGCATAGCGTAGAAACACAATCACCATCACTGAGAGTGAGAAGAAACAAGAAACAGAGTGTGAGAAAAAATATATATGTTATTTTATAAAGAAATACCACTATTAAAATGTACATTACAAACAATTAACAAACACAAATAAAAACTTAAATTTAAAGACAATGAATATGTTTTTTTTTGGTCACACTTTAGATTGGGGTACAATTCTCAGTATTACCCAACTTTTAACTAACGTTTGCCTCAATAAACTCCTAATTACTGGTTATTAATAGTTAGTTAATTAGGTTAAGCTATTGGAAGGATGTAGAATATGGTTATGCAGAGTAAGGTACCAATATGTGCTTCATAAGTACAAATAAAAAGCCAATATCCTAGTAATATGCATGCTAATTAAGCTAGTTAATAGTGAGAACTGGACCATAAACTAAAGTGTTACCAAAAATAAAATAAAAAATAAAATTGTATTTTATATATATATATATATATATATATATATATATATATATATATATATATATATATATATATATATATATATATATATATATATATTCCCTAATGGCAAAAGCTTAGCAGTCTTGAAATAAATAAAAAAACATCAGGACAACTTGCAACAGTTACAAAGATGTTCCCTGTTACATGTTATAACAACATGTAGCAGTTTTTAAGATTTCTAAAGTAGGTGAGTTTATATTTATGATGATCTCATTTGGCAGACACCAAAGTTCATTCAAGGTATACATGTTATACACTCAACAGGGGTCAAATGGGAAAAGGTAGCTTTAAAAGGTACTTCAGCATTTAATATAGTGTAAATGTAAGAAAGATAGCCAGCCCCTCACGGATAAAAGTGATGTATGCAATGCAAAACAGAAGAAACTAAATAATCTGTTGTGACATGCCCTCAACTCAAATTTTCACTATATCTGGCTAATTTTCAGGTATATCTAGGATTATATCTATATATCTATATTTTTTTCTCCAGAATTTTAAGTAGAGATATAGGTTAAATATTAATTTCATAAGCTACTAAAATGCATACAACAATATAATGCATCTTTACAAATTTATCACACAATATATAGTTTTTTATACAGTTTTTAGCCAAACGTGTTGCAAATTAAACACTTTGCTTAAAGAAGATAATCTATGTTTACTGTATTTTTCCCTATTAAATAAACTATAAGTAAATAAATGCACTTTCACAGAGAGACTGGATGGCTCATTTTAAATGACTCATTTCAAGTAGTCCAGGTAATGACAAAAAAATCCATCAATCCATTCTTTAAACCAAGTTTAAGGATACTCTCTATATGATCAATGTGATGCTGAAGTGACGTTATAGCCAATATATATAAGAATATATTTAAACTTTTTCTTTCATTATAAATTAGATTTTGAAAGAAATATCTTATGCTTACAAAGGCTGCATTTATTTACAAAAATACAGTAAAACAGTAATATTGTGAAAATATTATTATAAATGTTATATTATTATTATATAAAATAACTATTTTCTATTTGGATATATTTTAAAATTAAAATATTTTTTAGCAGACGTTACGCCAAATGATCCTTCAGAAATCATTATAATATGTTGATTTGGTGCTCAAAAAATGTACTTATTATTTTCAATGGTGAAAACCATTCTGCTGCTTAATAGTTTTGTCAAAACTGCACTACAGTGTTTTTTAGGATTCTTGATCAGGGAGTTTAAAAGAACAACTTTTTTTTCTTTCTTTTGTGACATTATAAACTGTCACTTTTGTATTATCAATTCAGTGCGTCACTGCTCAATAAAGTATTAACTTCTTTAACAAAAAAAATGTACTTGCCCCCAAACTTTTTGAAGGGTGTTGCATACCCACATACTGTATTTTTTAAAATAATTCATCTGAAGTTCTGTAACAAGTTAATTTGCTCTTTTTTAGTTTTTTGTATGAATGGAAAGTGATCCGTTTGTATGAATATGTCTTGATGACATAAAGTACATTATCTTACTATGTGTGACCAAAAAATAAAATAAAATAGACAAAAGACAGAAACAGAATAATCTCTTTACTCGTCTCCAAACCAGTCAGGCTCATTTTGACAAAACAATCAGTTCCAGTAATCTTTTTTGGTCAAGAAAATAGTCATTGTTTTCCTGGAAAGTCTAAATAGGCAGGCAACGTGGAAAGATGAGAAGAGAGCGAATTAAAGAGGGGCATCATGGTGACATCTCTAACGTAAATCAAGCTGCTGCAATCTGCTCAACTGTTTTACTGCTGGGTTAATGCTTAATGAAAACTGACTGGGGCAGATGTGGCCTGTTGGAGTGGCAAAGTGTTTGGGGGGGAGAACAGACAATAAACCACCCCTCCTTTCTCAGCCCAATCCGCCTACCAGAACGTTCCTAGATGTTCTTCTGAGTCAACATTATGGCTATTGTGACACATTCACCTAAAGTACAGAAACACTGTAGGAAAGACCAGCATTTTTTTTAAAGCTGGTTAGTGCTGGCCATGCTTATGGACCATTTTAGCCATGTTGCTAACCAGTAACTGATGATGTAGGTCAACCATCATTGGTGAATGTGGTTGATCAAAAAAAGTCTTGCTGGTTAAGCTAGATCAAGAGCCCACATAGTAACCATCCATGCTGGTCATTTCACCAAGAAACAAATTTTACATCCAAGAAGCTATATGTAACTATTGTGGTAGCAAATAATTTAAGATGTTCTACAGCATGGTGTAGGAGAAGTTACGAGCGTGGAAACACAAACGACATGTCTGCAGGTGAAGGAAATTAACTCTTGTTTAATAAAATCCAGCCGAAACAGCACAACAGTCAGAAACAGATAATGTGGCTCGTAATGGTTGTTTACTGCATTAGACTACACTGTCAGCTGATGTATTCCTTCCCAAGCATCTGCTGTAGCTGTTTCCCTCATGAATAGGCCTTCAGTTATACGGGCACAGGAAACAATGGGAATTCAGCATACACAGCAATCTGCAAAAAGCTAAGTATACCTGCTAAATATACCTGACTTGAACTTATTGTGTGCTGCACAACCCCAGATTCCATAAATGCAGGGCGTAACAAAAGCCCATAAAAGGTCAAAAAAAGGTCTTTCCAACTGCCTGCGTATATGTTTGTGTGTAGGTGTGTTTGTAAGCATGGTTTCCTGGAAATATGCTCTTGGCCTCAGAATGCAAAACAAAGACTGGGGACTCAGAAACACATGGTATCCATTGGACATAGGCAATTATTATTTATGCTGTGTAACTACCACCAAACTTCACATACAAATAAAGCTGTGTTCAATCCCAATTAAACTCATGGTCATCCCGAAAATGTAGCTCTTTTAAAGGGGACCTATTATGCAAAAATCCCTTTTATAAAGTGTTTGAACACAGATGTGTGTCGGCAGTGTGTGAATACAACCAGCCTATAATGGCAAAATCCACTCACTCATTTAAAGCTGCTGTCTGTAAAAAATTTTGTGTTCAAGATTTACAAAAATTATATAATGAGAATGTACAACATTAATCCATTTTCCAAACCATGTTTTTGTCTTACCCTGAATCATTATGGTACACTTATAATAAGTATATATATTGGGACTATTTCAGGCCAGACTGGTAGGAATCGCTGCGGAGGAGCACAGTCCCTGCGTGATCCGCCATAGACATAAACAGAGAGAAGTAGCTCCGGTTGCAATGTTCTTCCGCAAGACGCATGCAGTTCTGTTTATTAACCACTAGAGTGCAAAAAGTTACGGACTGCAGCTTTAAAAAGCTGGGGCGGCAGTGGCTCAGTGGTTCATGTAGGTTGTCTACAAACCAGAAGGTTGGTGGTTCAATCCCCGGTTCCACTTGACCAAGTGTCGAAGTGTCCATGAGCAAGACACCTAACCCCAGCTGCTCCCGACGAGCTGGATGGCGCCTTACATGGCTGCCATCGCCGTCGGTGTATGAATGGGTGAATGTGAGGCAAAAATGTAAAGCGCTTTGGATAAAAGCGCTATATAAATGCAGTCCATATAAATGCAGTCCATTTAAAAAAATAAAACAATAAATCAAAAGCAGTCAAATGACTTCAAATGAACTGATTCAGATTCCACCCTACGATGACGTCATTGTAGGGAGAAGCCCTGCCCACAGCCGGTGACGATCTCTCCTATTAGCATAGACACAGCCCTAATTGAGAAGCACAGAGTCTGCCATTTCTGTATCCTCACTCGAACGCCGCATTCACAAGGGGCGTAGGCGTTAACGCTTCCCATTTACTTTGAATGGGTGACATCATCCGTTGCCGAACTGAATTGTGGGTTCCGTCGCGGCGCTTCACTCGCGTTGCAAGCGGCAGAAGTTGAAGAATTCTCAACTTTTCAAGCGCCAGCGCAGGCGTCATCCAATCAGATCGCCGTATGCAAATATCCTCAGCAGACGCTAGCCAATTGCGTTCATTACTGCTCCGTGAACCATCCAGACCATAGACCGTTAAAAATCCAGACGCAGCTCCTGGACCACTACGTGATATTCTTCCCGCTGTCGGCGCTTTTTCAGGATTTAATGTACTTAACAGCTTCGTGCACCTGTGCAGTGCGCTGACAACAACTACACGGGCAATCGCACTCGCACATTCAACCAAAAAAGGCGCTTTTTTGTGTTGTGTTTTGGTCCAAGCGGCAAGTTAATGTGATTGGCTGTTGTCACTATGACGATCGCGTCAGCACCCAGCTTCAGCCACGCCCTCCGTCAAGCGTTAACGCCTACGCCCCGTGTGAATGCGGCGTAACAGCTGGAGTTGTACAATGTTTGCACCAAATATATGCCCCAATGCACATAAGAGTCTCCATGTGCATGTCCAAGAGAGGACATTGTGGTTAAATTTCATTTTCAAAGGAATTTACCCGAAAGAAAATCGCTGAAGTATTATATGTTTGCGCCAATTTGTGGTGGACTGTTTCACAAACAAGGGGCTTTCAAACGCTGATTTTTCAAAAAGGTTGATTGTGAAAGATAGGTTAATAACAACACTTTGTGCACAGACTTCAGATCCAGACAAAGTCACAACTGTTGTGAGTCCTTCCAAATTGCCTTTCTAAAAGAACTTGTTGTCTGTATGGCTAATGTTGCTAAAGCTACCATTGTCTCTGCCTGTTTTCACTGATGCTGCCCTCACAAGCTATCAGAATGATCGTAAATGCGATTTCCTAGTTAAAAATTGCACATGAATACCCTTTGAAGTTGCCCATTTGAATGTGACAAACTCGTGATAACGACTTCAGAAGTGGGAATTATGAAATTTCTGATAGCACATTAAGATACCTGGAGACTAAAGCTATGTTGTCATTTTTATCCCGCCGTGTGTGTAATTTATAAATGAGCATTTATTATGCATAGTACAGTCAGATGACAGATGACTGAACAACACTAGTGACAACTTCTGACATTTTTAGTGTATGATATTGTCCTGTTTTGTTGCTGCTGGTATGTTAGAGATGTCCGGTTCGCGAACGAATCGTTCTTTTTAACCGGATCTTTATAGTGAACCGGTCGAACCAGTTCACCAAATCGAACTGAATCGTTCTAAACGGTTCGCGTCTCAAATCAGAGCTTATCCCACAAATACTGTAGATATTAACTTTCTGCCATCAGTGACAGTCTCTCAAACTAGAAATAAAACTAATATCTTGAAGTAGATGCTGTAACTCCAATCGTTAGCTGAAGTGAGACATGTTTTGCTGAGAGATCTGATGAACTCATGAGCAGCTGATACTGAGCATGCGCGTGTAACCGAAGGTACCGGTTGTCGGATCCTCGGATCAGCAGTACAGAATCAAAAACCGTTTCTGTCGGACACGTTCGATACGGAGAACTGATGAGGCGATGAGCTGCGCATGCGTGTTATTTGTTCAGAGGAACGAAATGCAGGTTAAAGGGGTACTTCAGCGCTGGGAAGATGAATCTGTATTTAAACTGGCTCATCAATGCAGTAGAAATGTGAAATTATTTTTTAATTTGGTGTCTTCTAGACTGAGAAAAGACAGAAAATGTATTTTTGTCCCATGGGGATGAAAGACTACAATTCCCAGAATGCATCGCTGCCCTGTGAGGCCATTCCCAATGCCAACAACTTGATTACTGCGACTGAGTTAGAGAAGACACTACAATTAAAAACTGAACGTGCCTGTTCAATATAATGAGTGAGTCACCGCGCGAGTATCACAGCACTGAGCACTAACTGCACGAGTGATGAGAGCTGAGGTAATCGCGACTACACTCGCGGCATACATTCACAACTCGAGTTCAGTCTGGCACGTTTCAGTTCATGCCTTTGCAAGCTTAACTTTCATAGAAATTAATTTGAGAAGTTAAAACACTTACATTGCTCACCATAGCTCCGTTTAAATGAGTGCCTGTAGCTGAGCTGAGCTCTCCCTGCAAGCTGAGTGTAATCTCCCATCCCCATGCGCAGATTCAAAACATGCGGTAATGGCTCCCTCTGCTGGCTGTAGTCTTTAGCCTTTGGGCAAACATTCCTCCTATGATGCAAAAATCGTCAATTTGCATCATAGGAGGAATTTTTCCAGAAATAAAATGCATAAATCTCTTGTCTCAGGGAGATATGAGGGGGGAAAGCACAATAATTTGAATATATTCCAGGGTTTCTACTGATACAAAGCCATATGCTAATCGCTGAAGTAACCCTTTAAGTGTATAAAACTAATCACGTTTGGAAACATCATAACAAAGCTGTCACTATATTATTTTAAAGTTTTGGAAACAATGGATTGTAAAACGGTCAAATTAAACATTTATTTGTTTTATCAATAATGCATGATATTTTCTGGAACAGCTTTTATCTTATTTCTAAGTCGATACAGATTTTAAAATACATGTAATCAAAACAGTAGGTTTGATATAGACTATTCAGCTTGCAGCAGTTCGCAGCTCAGCACCCTGTGCTCAGCACGCACACACACACTGATACAGCGGTTCTCGAGTCAGATTGACCGGTTGCAACGGATCACCGGTACAGAATCGAGAACCTATTCTATCGGACACGTTCGATCTTTCGGACATGTTCGATTCTGAGAACCGGTGAGCGGAGATACTGAGCATGCGTGATAGCGTCGTAACCGAACTGTTTCTCTCGGACTGGGACAGCTGATGCTGATAATACATGAGCCCGGGTGAACACTGAGGATTTGTGTAAGTAGGCCTATTATGTCAATGTATGTTTATTTAATCCGTGTAAAACATCAGTGTTTGCACAACAGTGACAGTGACAGTCTCTCAAACTAGAAATAGAACTAATATCTTGACGTAGAGGTTGTAACAATCGATTCAGTTCGATTTGGTGAACTGTATTTAGTGCTGTTGCAAAACATAAATGAAAAAATGTTTCCAAGATGATGATGATGTCAATTATAATTATTACTATACTAAGTTTTAATTACAAATACTTTATATGGATGTGTTTGAATGTATTTTCATCCGCAGGGATTATAGAACTGACGTCATTACGTAAAGACGTAAAAGAACCGGTGATCCGGTTTTTTTAACCGGATCATGGAAACGAACTGTTCGAAAGAACCGGTTCGCGGAAAAGAACCGAACTTCCCATCACTATAGAACATGAGGTCTTAAAGATCCTCCTTGAAAGGGGGCCAGGAGCTCATTTGCATTTAAGGGACACACATAAACAGTGCATTTTTGCTCACCCCAAAAAGTAGCAATTTTAACATGCTATAAAAAGGTATTTATACATATTTTATTGGTCACTTATTTTACATCTTGTAAAAGGGGCATAATACGTCCCCTTTAAGCTACGTATCTCAGATTTTGCAAGGTCAAAATTAGTAATACGCCTTGAGCATGTCATTGGGCTAGCATCAACATGATAGAGTGAGCACCCTATGAATGCTAGACAGGGTGCTTGCAAACTGGTTGTGCACCATTCAAAACTGAATTGATTTGGAATTAAAGGTGCACTATGTAGTATTTTTGCAGTAAAATATCCAAAAACCACTAGGCCAGTGTTATATATTTTGTTCAGTTGGGTTCTTACAAAATCCCAAATGTTTCCAACTATTTGTAAAATGTGAGGAAATTGCTATTTTAACCAATGGACCAGGACGTTTCAGCATAGCGTTTGAGCGAATCGACGTTTTTAACGTCATAACATGATTTTAAACACACTTAAATGTATCTAATATGATAAACAGAGCTGCTTTAACTTATAATCATGACCGGAAAAAGTGGAAGTGCGGGCGCCCGGCGACTGTGTCCCGTCTTGTTGAATGAGCTCTAAATCAGCTCTCATACAATATCTCAGACCCGCAACCTCGCTTAATTTCTGTGTATTCACAAAGAAGATTCTAGTTTGTAAGGGGTGAAATGTGGCGGAAATACCACAGCCCAAACACATTAGAGAGACGACACCTGTGTATTTATGGATCACGGGTTTTCACTGTGGTGCTGAATTCCCTCAAGAGAACAAAAAACAGGAGATAAAGGTAAACAACTGCCCTGTCACAAGGTCCTCGGGAGCCTAAACTAGCTTCAGTCAGTTCCTGCTGTGAACTCTCTCCACCCTGCTTCCCTTCTGTTAGAGCACTACACCGCTGAGAGATGTTTCCTCTAGTGCCATGCTGACTTCAAAAGGAGCTCTTGGAAGCTCAGATTCGGGAACACTGAGTATTATATAAGCCACGAGAAAACAATGCAGCCCTGGGGAACTGATGGTCACCCTTCATCAAACAGTCGGCATGCAATTTTTTGGCAGGTGTGCATTGCGTTTTATACACTTTTTTTAGTGTAAACAACTCCGTTAAGATCCTATTGTCCTGGAACTGTGATGCAATAAGTCACGTAGCATACAAGGTTTTGTTTGATAGTCGAGTTATATAAGACACACTTTCAAAAAAGAATACAAAATGCAACTTTCTTGTATTGTTGAATGAACAACGGTAATTTCCTTGTGCAAACAGGCAGAGAACGAGTCTCCCAGCAGGAGAACACTCTCACTTGTAGTTACACAGGGTGGAGGGCTGAACACAACAATACAGCCCTTCAGCTCTCAGCATGGACACTGCCACCAGGCCCAGACGCTCAGGTCAGAGGTCACGCTGAATCAATGATTCTCTCTTTTTTCACAGACCTGCTGTATAGTTTGCACTCGGCTGTAACTGACAGTATCTGCAAGGATTGGTCACACAAGACACAGCTAGGTTTTATGTTCGGGGAGCAGCATAAGCAAGACTTATGGATGACTCGCCAGTTCTTTTAAAAAGCAAATGTTTTGTAATCCGATATAGCTCAGATATCAAAATGTTAGCTATTATCATTTGTATTTTAAGGGATTTCTGTTGTTTATCTGCCTTAAAATAGCCCTCGGGTCATGTTTTTGCTGTGATGTGATTTAAATTAAATTCAGATCATTTCTGAAGATGATTCATCCTAATTCAGATCATTTCTGAAGATGATTCATCCTCAGCAACTCACTTGGAGTATGATGACAATGTCTGGTAATGTGCAGTGACTGCATTGACCGTTCAGTTTTATAAATGCTTGAATGCACATATCCGCCCAGCTTGAGTTGTGAAATATCAAAGTGACACTCAAAGCTTTTCCGGGAAAGTGTAGAGAATGAGCAGTGTGTATTGTCAGCTTTTAGATGATAATGGCTTCTCCTAAAAATCTGACATCAGTGCACATAAACACATCCGTAATGTTAAAGATAGTTGGCCTTGTATATTTCGTCAACCGGTGGCAGTGATATTACACATACGCAAACACTAAGCCTGTGGTTTCCTGAGCTGATTGCAGCCCAGACAGTGCATCATTGTGCTACAGATGGGAATCATTTACTGGGGAGTGAACTACAGATCGATCTGAAATTCCAAAATCAAAATCAAGTTCAGGAATGTTGTAAACGAGAGGGGAAAAGTTATATCCTAGCTTAAAGTGCAGAGAAAACTATACACTATACAGTAAACAGCCGGAAGTTAGTTATTTTAGTCTATAAAGTTTTAAATATGGATATTTTTTTCTAACACAAACACGCCACTTTGCTTCAGAAGGACCTTATTAACCCCCCGGAGCCATGTGGACATCTTTTATGATGGATGGATGCACTTTTATGGACTTAAAAACTGAATCAGCCATTAACTGCCATTATAAAGCTTGGAAGAGCCAGGACATTTTTTAATATAACTCCGACTGTATTCGTATAAAAGAAGAATGTCATATACACCTAGGACAACTTGAGGGTAAGTAAATCATGGGCTAATTTTCATTTTTAGGTGAACTAAAACTTTAATGTATAAAAGTTTGGGGTCAGAATTTTTTATATAATAACACTTTTTATATAATAACACAGATAATAACACTTTATTTAGCAAGAATGCTAAAATTTACTGAAATTTACAATGTTACAAAAGTTTTCTATTTCAAGCAAATGTTGTTCTTTTTAACTTTCTATTGATCAAAGATTCCTGAAAAAATTCACCACGGTTTCCCCAAAAATATATGCAGCACAATGTTTTCAGTATTGCTAATACTCTTTCTTAAACACCAAATTAGCATATTAGGATGATTTCTCAAGGATCATGCGACACTGAAGAATGAAGTAATGGGAATACATTACATTTAAAAAAATATATTAAAATAGAAAACACTTATTTTGAATTTTAAAATATATTTCACATTGCTCTTTTTACTGAGCGTGAAGACACTTCTTTCAAAACATTACAAAATCTTATGGACATATTGTAAACTCACCCATAAAGGATCCAGTGCTGCAGATGAGACTGAAGAAGCAGCTCTCTGGAGGAAGTGTGCCGCATTTACTGCAGATCAGAACATCAGAGCAGAGGTTAGATGCCCAGGGTTCTCACCACATGAATAAACACATATGCAAACATACATGCGCATTCCAAAGCAAAGGGTCCTGAGAGATGAACTACCATTGGCAATTGACTAAAATAGCCCTGTCTGGCTCTTAGGAGCACACTGGCAGCTGTAGATTATTGGCAAAATGAGGGATGGAGCTAGAAGAGGGCTTGAGGACCCTCGGCTATTCTCACACAACTGTCACACTGTATGGGAAATTACAAAAGATAAGCAAAGATAGGGCCTCCACCGGTGAAAGACTGTGTAAGCGCCTAGCCTTGACATGTCACCATGGTATGAAGCTTTTCAAAGAAGATGCAGCTGTATACAGAATGGAGTAAACAAACTAAAACGGCCAACTTTCCACCATCTCATTGAGTGATACTAAAGGGAAAGTTCACCCAAAAATAAAAATGATGTTATCATTTACTCACCCTAAAGTTGTTCTAAACCTGTATGAGTTTCTTTGTTCTGCTGAACAAAAAAGAAGATATTTTTAAGAATGTTTGTAACCAAGAAGATATAGAGAAATCATTGACTACCATAGTAGGGGGGGGGGTACTATGGTAGTCAATGGTTGCTCTATCTGCTTGGCTAAAAACATTCTTCAAAATATCTCCATCTGTGTTCAGCAGAACAAGCTTCTCTTTCAGACGCAAAATTTATAGGATGAGACTATTTAAATGAATCATGCAAAGTGATTTACTAAGGTTTACGCTAGTCAATTCACTGTTTTTTTCGCTATCATTTAACACCCAAAATAAGCATATCTTAAACCAGACACTAATTTGGTCATTATGGAAATGACCCGGCTGTGTCTGTGGCAGAACTTTCCACTCTTATCGGCACTTTTTTAGGATTGCGCTCTCATGCTAATTTGCCCTGTTTAGTAAATTCTAATAATTCCCTGAAGCAAATTCAGCTAAACCAATTTTCTGCCAAATGAGCCTTGACTGGATTACATATAGAAATGCTTTCTATAAATAAATCACTGAGGTGTTAATCTCTATAATGATAAGCGAGAAATGTATGTATGCTGTTCCAAGGTTTTGTGAGTGTGTGTGGATTTGACCTTTTACCCACTTAAGATACCTCTGGGCTAAGAACCGCAGACTATGGTGGGTAGAAGTCAAAATAAACTCACACACAATCACACACACACTGCTGGTAGTGGAAATGCAGATCATGGACACACCCAAAGGCACTTCACATAGAACTGAAGTTCTCATACTCCATAAACCACACAGCTCTGAAAGCAACAAAGACAGATGGCCTATTTGTACAGCTAGGGGCAAAGATCCCACTAACTATTCCAGAATACACAATATATGCATTGTCAGATTTCCCTTTGATGGGAAAATGCCTGGAAAAGTCAAATAAATTAATAACAGATTTTAGCTAACAGGTTTTGTTTTTCCCTCAGTAATTTAGATGGGAGGAAAATAAAGATTGCACACAAGGAAAAACAAGAGATGTGTGCAGAGGAAAGGAAGGGGTTGTCGAGTGAAGAATGTGCTGACACAGACCACTGCTTCAGGTATGGAGGCAAGATAAGAAGGGGCACTTTCCAAGAATAAACTGCACTTTAGAGTTTAAATGCATTGAAAACAGATTTCATATTTTTGGTAGTGAGAATGATTAGGGTGCTTTCCCACATGGATCGTCCATGTTACCTTTCATGCAGTGTGTAATAAAGCTTTTTACGAATATAAATGGTCCACAAAGTTTTAACATAAACGTTCATCAACTCGCACATCAGTTGTGCTAAACAAAAGCTCAAGCATGTACGCAGCACATTTTAGCTTCCGCAAGAACCAATGAGGTTTGTTCTCGCACGTCAAGCAGGTTCGGTTGAGCTTCTGTTTATGTTCACTGATCAGTGTTAATTATTAAACATTGAATTAAATAAAATAAAATACAATTGAAATCTGTGAATTATAGAAAGTAAGAAATGAACATGAGCACGCTCTGTCGTCACTTCAAAATACAGCGCATGATGTGTTAATCACATCAAAAAAGAACATGATGGACGGAAAGAAGCACCTGTCAGGAGCATATAAGCGAAAATTTAAAAAAATATAGAGATGAAGACGTTAAAAGGATGACATTTTTCATTTAAAAAAATTGAAGAAAAGAATGGAAAGTTTCCTTTACAAATAAGTTCCTACAAATCAGAATAGGCTAAACAAAATGTTAGAGATGATTGTTGATCGCGGATGTGTCGAAGGACCTAACTCAAGAAGTCTGTAGTGCAAGCAGTCTTCTGTGTGGGTGCAAAACTCCAATTGAAAAATGTAACTTCTTCAGAGAAACCTTGAATAATTATTCCTGAATTTGGTTGTGTGTGCCCTGGGGGTATCTTTCTAGAGGCTCTATTATGTATTCTAGTTCCCGCAGCGTCAGTTTTTTGAGGCGACTCTTATTGTAGAACATTATTATTTGAGGACGTTTTATTTCCTTGGTGTCATGTCATGAAGCCACACAGACAGTTTATTTAGTTTTTCCCTTTTTTCAAAATATTCAAAAACTTGTTTACTATATCATGAATTGTTTAATATATTACAATTGTCAAATATGTGGAAGTGAATGTGTTTTGTCAGTTTAAACGCCTTTATAATTATCATGTTAGTTGATATAACACACAAAGAGTTTGAACCGCAATTCAGAGGATCTCTTTTCACTTGTTCTAAAACGGTAAAACCTCAGATAAACATAATGTGGTTGAAAACACAAATTATTCTAAAGCACTGAGCACATCCGTCTCTAGCTCAGCGCCAGCTAAAGCGCAAAAGCACATTTGATTATCAGTGATGCATTGAACGTTCTAATCACACCGGTGTGTTCTTATGCGTCAATGGGTTCAAAATAAATCTCGTTTTAAGGGTGGAGGGGGGACGAACTGAAATTTTCGTTACTTGAAATAATATAAATATATCTTCAGAACATTTGGACTAAAACGCTCAATTCATATAGATTAGTTTTAAGATCTCTTTATGAACTTTTTAAAGCATCAAAAAGTGTTGTTTAGCTGTCTATTGAGGAAAAGAAACCTCTCAGATTTAATAAAAATATCTTCATTTGTGTTTCAAAAATGAACGAAACTTTTACGGGTTTGGAACGACATTAAGTAATTAAATGACATAATTTTCATTTCTGGGTGAACTATCCTTTTAATATTTAGTAATAATCTACATAGAGCACATTGTGACCCTTAAGAAGTTACATAATTTGGATGTTTTTACAGCATGACAGAAATTAGACATGCAGCATGGAATGTAAAAATCTCCATAATAACCATTTTCGGTAACACTTTATTTTACAGTGTCCTTGTTACATGTGTAGTTACTGTAATAATAATTATAAACTATGCATAATTACATGCAACTAACCCTAAATCAACCACTATTGTACCCTATAGTAAGTACATGCAGTTACTTAATATCACTCAGTACTTCAATACATAATTACACTGTAACACAGACATAACCCCATTTTCTCAATGTTCTACAAACTGTAGTGTTTCCTCTGATTTTAAAGCTCAAGCAACTTTGTTACGTATTTCATGAAGAAATATTAAAAATACAAATACAATACAACTGCAAAAGATATGTCACTATATCTACATTCCTACAGTTACCCATTGTCATAGTTTTTTCTTATTGTTATTTAATACAGACCTTATGAGAGGAACATTGTCCAGAGTACAGCATAGGGTTGTCCCCCTCTGCATTGGCAGATCCACTTCACATGACTGGTTATACATCCTGCAAGCAAACAAACACACAGACCTAAATATACAAACATATACATTATGGAGTTATAACTCTGAGCCTTTGAGGTTTTTGGGTATCTACTTTGCTCACTTGCTATGAATAATAATCAGTACCAGACAGACCTGAGTATTAGAAAATCTGCACCTGTCTGTGAATTTGAACTACTTACACAGTGCTGCATTCCTACTGTACTCTGGATGATATGGTCAGAGTTATAACTCACTTCCAGTATAAACGTGTTTTGACAGCCGCCATCACTTCGGTTCATACTACACCATGTAGAATTCAAGGCAAACATAAAGTGGCTACACTTCATTACTAAAGCAAACACATCCCATGCTACAGGAGCTAATGCTCCTCCCACCAGGATAAAAGACTGAAAGACCACTGTTGTTTCCAGAGTGTAAAAATTACTCAGGAATGCAAAGCACCTAAAAAGGTAAAAGAGGCCTTTGGGTCACATTTCATTAAACAGACCAAATTTGATCTTGTTTGCTCAGCTTCAGCTCCACTATCCACTATTAACAAAATAAATGTTTTACTTGCTTTACACATGACATAAAGTACACATTTTCCACTGATATTCTGAGACACTGGGTTTTATTCATAAATCATATTAATGATGAGTAATCATCTCGGATTGCCTCTGTTCATGGATGCCATTATTACTGCTTTAAATAATTAAGGTACAGTGTGCCAACTCCCAAAGCCCAACAGCAGTGCTACCATTTAAGTTACCTAGACACCGCCATGCTCAACATGCTAATGTTTGACTAAAAACTCTCATGGTATGAAGCACAAGTTCACCTGCAGAGTTAAATTCTTCATTGGCATTGAGCCAATGTTAATAAAAAAGAAAGTTAATAAGAAAGGATCTGGACACTCGTTCAACATCTCATATCAAATACATTACTCATTAGAGCAGATGACACAGAAGAAGTTATAAGACACAATGTCAGGTTGTCTCTGATTGTGCATTTTAAAAAGGTGTTAGTTCAGTATCAGTAAATGGTTAATATCCTCAGAGCTCAAATGAAATGAAAGATGAAAATAGGCATATTTCAGTTACCAATATATTAATAAACATATACAAATACAAATACTCTAACAAAAGCATAATACATATTTTTAAATATTTGAATTTTAACTCTTTTTTTAAAAATATTTTTTATTTATATTTTACATTTTAAATGCATTAAAATATGTTATTGAACATATTGAAATATTTAATACATGTAACTATTAAATTACAATTGAATTGAATAAACAATTTAAAAATACCATAGTACAATGTAATCCTACAATTAAAAAGCTAAATTAATAATGAAAAGTGGACACAAGGATATATTTATATTATTTAAAAAAAAAAACATCTTACCAGTTGTCCACAGGACAGACATGTTGGTTATACAAAGCCATGGCATACCTGGGAAAATAGAAATGATGGTACATTAGCAACATAATGTAATAAGTGCATTTGTTAACAAAGGGTTAGTTCACCCAAAAAATGTTATTCTGTCATCATTTACTTACCCTTAAGTTGTTCCAAACCTGTATTGATTTTTTTCTTCTGCTGAACACAAAAGAAGATATTTTGAAGAAGATGGGTAACCAAGTAAGCCCAGGGTCCCATTGACTTCCACAGTATGGACAAAAAAATACTATGGGAGTAAATGGGGCCCATAAACTGTTACTGACATTCTTCAAAGTATCTTCTTTTGTGTTTGCCAGAAGAAAGAAATTCATACAGGACTGGAACAATTTGAGGTTGAGTAAATGATGACAGAATTTTTATTTTGATGCATTAACTAATTAACAATGAACAATATATTTCTATAGCATTTGCTAGCTAGCCTTGTTAACAAATTAACAAACTGTAAAGTGTTACCATTATATCTCATGAAAAACACTATCCAAAAAAATGGACACAAACAATTCATAAAAACATGTCCATGATCATGTCAAAATAAAAACTGTTTCAAAGCTGACCACAAGAGTAATGTAAACCACTGATGTCTAAAATTAAGCAAAGAGATGCAGTATGGCTTTAAGAGCTGAAACTTATAAAAAAGTTATAGGGTACACATGTGACCCTGGACCACAAAACCAGTTTTAAGTCACATGGGTATATTTGTGGCAATAGCCTAAGCCAACAATACATTGTGTAGGTAAAAATTATAGATTTTTCTTTTATGCCAAAAATCATTAGGATATTAAGTAGAGATCATGTTCCATGAAGCTATTTAGTAATGTTTCCTACTGTAAATATTTAGAAAATGTATTATATTAGTAATATGCATTGCTAAGGATTTCATTTGGACAACTTTAAAGGTGATTTTCTCAATAATAAGAATTTTTTGCACCCTCAGATTACAGAATTTAAATAAAATAGTTTTATCTCTGCAAATATGGTTCTATCCTAACAAACCATGCATAAAATGGAACGTTTATTTATTCAGCTTTCATTTGATGTATAAATCTCAATTTCGAAAAATTGACCCTTATGACTGGTTTTGTGCCTGTGGTCTCCTTCACTAATGCGACAGCCTGTGTATTCACTGATAAAATCAGATGCATGTCCTTTCGATGTAATTTTCTGTTAGCACAGAACCAAAAACCAGTAAGCTTTGCAAATTTACTCAACACAACCTGTACATCTTCAGCTTACCCAGTTAATGTGTGTCATTCTTTGCTCATGCTGATGCAACAAGTTCATCAAACTCCTGATCCTGTCACACTGACCCTCATAAGATGTCAATGAACACAGGACCATCAGATAATGGTCAAAGTAAACGTTTGCCTACTGACTTTTATAGAATCTGATGAAAGAGAATTTCCGAGCAAGCAAAAATTGCTTACTATGGAAGCTTGTTTCCACCACTGAATACAAAATTAAAAAGGTAATTGTGATTTTTTTTAACCACGATTTGGACAGTTTTTTCTCAGAAGTTTATATCTCACATTCTGCAAATAAATATACAAACCTGATCCCAAAAAAGTTGGGACACTGTACAAATTGTGAATTAAAAAAAATGCAATAATGTGAGTTTCAAATCTCAATATTTTATTCAGAATACAACATAGATCAGTGGTTTTCAAACCTGTCCTGGAGGACCCCCAGCCCTGCACATTTTATATGTCTCCCATATTTGGCACACCCACTTCAGGTCTTGCAATCTCTACTAATGAGCTCATGAGTTGAATCAGGTGTGTTAGATGAGGGAGACAAAATGTGCAGGGCTGGGTGTCCTCTAGGATAGGTTTGAAAACCACTGACATAGATGACATAGCAAATGTTAAAACTGAGAAAATGTATAATTATAAGGGGAAAATAAGTTGATTTTAAATGTCATGGTATCAACACATCTCAAAAAAGTTGGGACAAGGCCATGTTTACCACTGTTACATCCCCTCTTCTTTTTATAACAGTCTGCAAATGTCTGGGGACTGAGGAGACAAGTTGCTCGAGTTTAGGAATAGTAATGTTGTCCCATTCTTGTCTAATACAGCCTTCTAGTTGCTCAACTGTCTTAGGTCTTCTTTATTGCATCTTCCTCTTTATGATGCGCCAAATGTTTTCTATGGGTGAACGATCTGGACTGCAGGCTGGCCAATTCAGTACCCGGATCCTTCTTCTACGCAGCCATGATGTTGTAATTGGGAGCATGTTGTTCTAGAACTTGGAGACACCTTTTTAACATTGATGGTGCTTTTCCAGATGTGTAAGCTTCCGATGCCACGCACTCATGCAACCCCATACCATCAGAGATGCAGGCTTCTGAACTGAGCGCTGATATCAACTTAAGTTGTCCTTGACCTCTTTAGTCCGGATGACATGGCGCCCCAAATTTTGATTCATCTGACCACAAAGCAGTTTTCCACTTTGCCAGATTCCATTTTAAATGAGCCTTGGCTCAGAGAAAAGGCCTGCGCTTCTGGATCATGTTAAGATATGGCTTCTTTTTTGACCTATAGAGTTTTAGCCGGCAACGGCGAATGGCACGGTGGATTGTTTTCACCGAAAATGTTGTCTGGAAGTATTCTTGAGCCCATGTTGTGATTACCATTACAGTATGCATTCCTGTATGTGATGCAGTGCCGTCTAAGGGCCCGAAGATCACAGGCATCCAGTATGGTTTTCCGCCTTGACCCTTACGCACAGAGATTGTTCCAGATTCTCTGAATCTTTGGATGATATTATGCAGTGTAGATGATGATAAATTCAAACTCTCTGCAATTTGTCTCTGATAAACACCTTTCTGATATTGCTCTAATATTTTTCGCCGCAGCATTGGAGGAATTGGTGATCCTCTGCCCATCTTGACTTCTGAGAGACACTGTCACTCTGAGAGGCTCTTTTTATACCTAATCATGTTGCCAATTGACCTAATAAGTTGCAAATTGGTCCTCCAGCTGTTCCTTATATGTACATCTAACTTTTCCAGCCTCTTATTGCTACATGTCCCAACTTTTTTGGAATGTGTAGCTCATGAAATCCAAAATGAGCCAATATTTGGCATGACATTTCAAAATGTCTCACTTTCAACATTTGATATGTTATCTATATTCTATTATATAGAATTTTATATTCTATTATATAGAGATTTGTAAATTATTGCACTTTTATTTACAATTTGTATGGGTTAGGGTTAGAGTTCGAGTTAGGGTCCCAACTTTTTTGGTATCCTGTTCGTATTTATACATGTGTGGGTCTCAATAGCTAGTTTAGTATTAGTCACTTCTGACCATTTATCGCAATTGTGATATATAAACTCGATAGAGATATAAAGCCGTTAAAGGTTCTCAAGTTCTAATCGCAAGTCCAAATTGCAAGCTATAAACTTGCAATTAAAAAAAAAAATTAAGAATTGTGATATAAAAAGTCGTAATGACTTTTTTATTATTATTTTATTCCATAGCAGAAACAAACTTCCATACTTACAAATGGACAATGAGACAAGTCTATTAAGCGCTCTGTGAAAAGTAAACACAATCGACACCTGCCAATGGATGTGTCTTTCTCTCATGCAGATCTCACTGTTGACATACACACACAAACACATTTGCATTTATCCAACATAACTGCATCTGACAGCACACAGGGTCAGGCGTGGGCTAAGCAGCAATTAGGTTTGTTTTCATCTCTTGTAAGTGTGTGTGTGTGTGTGTGTGTGTGTGTGTGTGTGTGTGTGTGTGTGTGTGTGTGTGTGTGTGTGTGTGTGTGTGTGTGTGTGTGTGTGTGTGTGTGTGTGTGTGTGTGTGTGTGTGTGTGTGTGTGTGTGTGTGTGTGTGTGTGTGTGTGTGTGTGTGTGTGTGTGTGTGTGTGTGTGTGTGTGTGTGTGTCCACAGTGAGATCACCTGAGCCTTGCACTACACTTAACACAATGCTGAGAGAAATTACATTTGGTAAACAAACATTCTGCCATCTGCCCTGGCTGGTGTTGTGAATAATCATGCAGACTGTTACCAGGTCACTCTCAACATCCCAGAGAGACACACAAGACCTGCCTCAGAGAACACAGTCTAGCTACAGAGTAGCTCAGCTCCCGCTCTGATACCAGAGCCCATCTGTTCACCATAAAATTTGGAATCTCTCTCTAAAGTAATTCGTGACAGGAGTCAATGGAGAATTTTTTGGCAGAACATTTGTTACTTCTATATTTATTTATTTATTTATTTATTTATTTGAGCAGGGCACAACAAACCTCAAAGATTTTAAAGGGATAGTTCACCCAAAAATGAACATTCTGTCATCATTTACTGTGTATGAGTTTTTTCTTCTGTGAACAAAAAATATATTCTGAAGGATGTTGGTAACCAAACCATTTTGATGACCGCTGATTCCATTGTATGGACTAAACAGACAAACATTTCTCAAAATATCTTTTTGCGTTTTCAAAAGAAAGCAAGTCTTTGTTTGGAGAAAATCATGACAGAATTTCCCTTTTAAATAAAAGACTTGCTTTAACTCATTAATATTAATGAGATTGCACTTATGACCTTTACTGTTTTTGATTATGTAGTGTATTGTTCAGGTTTGTACATTGGGTTATTCCAAGTCAAAACTAAAATGTACAAAAAATATTAAGACTGTTTGTGTAAGGGGATGTATATACATTTATACACTTTTGTTTGCATTCTGTTTTGTTTTTTCACTTTAAAGGAATAGTAATAGATTTAAGAGCATGTCTAAGAACTGTATACTGGAAGCGGGAAAAAAGCTGCAACCGATATGTGACAACATGATTTATTATACATATAATTTTTTTTTAACATTAAACATTTGATTAAAAACAGCATATACATACACGTGTGCGTACGTGTATGTGTGTTTGTGTGTATGTCCACATGATTTGTAATGGAAAAAAATTTTACATTATAAATTTGATTTAAAAAAAAAGCATACACACATGTGTAAGTATCTCTCTCTCTCTCTCTCTCTCTCTCTCTCTCTCTCTCTCTCTCTCTCTCTCTCTCTCTCTCTCTCTCTCTCTCTCTCTCTCTCTCTCTCTCTCTCTCTCTCTCTCTCTCTTTATATATATATATATATATATATATACATACATACATACATACACATTTCAGCTCTGCCATCAAAATTACATAAAAAAATATTAAAATAGACCCAATTCCCAACGTTTCTGTTAGTGTTTTCACTGTAAATTCAATCAAATAAATGCAGCCTTTCAAAAACATTTTTTTTTTAAATTACAGACCCCATACTTTTTAATGGCATTTTACATATATAATACTTTAATTTTAGTTGTCTTAATAAGGTACAGCACTCTGAATAAAGGCTGTTTAATGAAGAGGAGAGGGTGGATGCTTCATCATGTTAGAAACCTGTTTTAATTAACCTTCTTGAATCAATTTGCTTTATGAACAACCTCCTAAACAGCTGTGAGACTCCACCAGTGTCCATACCGCCTCCATTCCACATCATGTACTCACAGTCAATCACAAAGACACCTTTTGCTATGCAACCACAGCAGGTGCCAGAAATGAATCCCCAGGAGCTTTAGGTCCAATCAAAACAGAGACCAGACCTGATCTGAATGGATAATTACGCTACATCTCCAACCAGAGAGGTACAAAGCTTGTATTGTACCAGTGAGGACACAGATGTAGCCGCTGACAGTTTCAGCTGTTAAAGGGCACAAGCTTTAAAATATAAAGCCTTTGTTATGAATTAAATATTCTCAATGTTGTTTGCCATAAACAGTACGTTCAACGTCGCAGGGAACAGCACATCATCGTGGGACTTATTTAAGCCTCTGCGACGTTACCATAAACAACAGTCCTCAAAGTATAGAAATAACATTCAAATGGAAACACTGGCTTGTAAACTTACTCTTGCCTAAATGGAATGTTTATTTTGTTTTGTTTTTTTACAATGTAGCCTGAATAATTTAAACAACCATTCCACTGGGGTGTAACTACATACATACTACTCAAAACGGCCTCCACCAAAGTGTTCAACTAAACAAAAAACTTGCATTGTGAACAATTCAATGTGAGAAAAATATGCCAATCAGTTTCAGCTGTGCTTTGAACTGTTAGTGCTGTCATTTTTAGTAACGTTATTTTACAGGTCATAATTAGAGGGTCCATATTCAGCTATGAAAACATGCCATTTCTTGCATAGATAATGGAAGAAAAAGTCTCTGGGACGGGACACGTTTATTCCATGTTGTATTAGGAACTTCTCCCAGAACTACAGGAGTCATGGAAAGAATAAACCAAACATTCTCTCTCTCTCTCTCTCTCTCTCTCCTCTCTCTCTCTCTCCTCTCTCTCTCTCTCTCTCTATAAATGAGAAGGCGCTGATGCTGCTCTAAGTTGCCCTCCTCTGTTTTACTCGCTCTTCTCCTCGCAGAGGCTTATGTAACCACCTCTGTCGCTTCAGACTCAAGGCTCTACAGGAGAGGAAGGGAATCTTGAACTCCCTGTTGAAGCAGGGCGCCTGCAGGCATTCCACAGGAAGGAAGTAGGGACAAGCAATGATACGCCTGCACAGCTCTGCACCTTTAAGCAAATAAAACTGTATAAAAGGTATTTCACAACCTTGCAAATCTTCCAACAACTTCCAGTCAAAAATCTGATTTCCCTACAATTCTTATCAATCACATGGCGGTTCATGCACAGCTCTTCCAGAACATCATGACTCTCCATTTCTGCACCATGAAAAACATTACTAATAATGACCTCAAAGTCTTCCACATTTTTCAGGCAAGTTCATGCGAAGTCAGTTGTAGGCAAGCTTGCCTTTTTATGTATAGCCCACTTCCCAAAGAGCAGGTTAAGGAAAATGAGAGAATGCTCCTGAATATCGCTGCATTTCAGATCTTTCTTGCACAAATAATAAACCTTTCCATATGTCACACTCAATAAGAAAAATGCATGTTTCATGTTTCTAAAAACTTTTTCATAACATTCTCAAGTTGAAAACGCCCTTTCTCAGCGTTTCCCTGAAGGTTCAGCTATTGAATGCTTCAAAAAAGTGTTTTCTTGTTTATGTGAGCATTAAGAGAACATCCATTTTCTCATGTTGCAAACATTATGGGAATATTACTTTTTAATTGGTTCTTCTAAACCTTCAAATAGAAGTAATGAATGTCCAACTAAAACATTTAGCAACAAAGGTATATGAACGATGTATGTTTTTGTGCCAACGATTTGAGAACATTATTAAACACTAGATTGAACGCATGATCTATTAATGTTACTGGGAGATCATTTGTTCATAAATTTAACCATGCCAAAGTTAAGAAAATTCTCTGTTAGCTGAGTGTTGGAAGGGAGAGAAGGCTACCATTTCAATACAGACCAAACCTAAAACTGTGACTACGTGTACTGGCTACATCACACAATTAAAACAATCTGTGGCATATACAATTACAACTATACAACAATTATTCTTCTAGACCATATCTATATACCTCTAAGAACATTGTGGTGTGCATCCAGTTAAAAATCAAACTAGCCTGAAAATTATGTAATCTTAAATCAGAGCATCCATGACATCTGCACAGGTTTTACCCATACCTATGTTCTTTTGTTTATATCCATGATCGTTGAATTTGACACAAAATAAAATGGACTTACACGACCCATATTCCAGTGATGGTCAGGAGCTGGGAGGCTGACAGGTAAGATCATCCACAGAGACATCTCCAGCAACACGATCCTCTACTGCTCCCCGCAAATCATCCACATTCTTTCGCCTTCGCCAGCCTGTCTCCCTCTGCTCATCAATGTGCATTTATAACTTGTATGACCCAAACTGGCTCATCTCAAAATATCATATCTGTGAGGAAAAAGAAATAATCTTAACAATGACAACTACTGTGATAAATATACTGTTACCTGGCAGTTTTATATTGCACAATGCATACCTGTTTGCAAAGCTGTGGATTTTGCATTATTCTAAACGTTTTGTTTAAGCATTTTTAACTCTCAGTGTGTAATTGTGATTCTGTGCTCTTTTCTGGACCTGTAGAAACCATAGAACATTTTGCTGCCTGCAAATAACTGCTCCATGCCTAATAGGTGTGTACAAGTAAACTTGACTGAAAAACGGTAAGAGACGCGTTACAAGCATATAGAACAATATAAATTTTGGAAACAAGCAAAATGGCCGATTGAAGTTGCAGTTTAACGTAAGTGTAAATAGCGTGTGTGTAGTGTAGAGAGTGGACACTGTATCTCACCTTCCCCCTGTGATAGGGGAACAGCAGACGTGTCTCCCACCTTTTGTTAAACCCTCAGACAGAGCGCAGACAGTTCACAAACGAATTACACAATCACCAGTAACCGCTACTAGTTTATCATTACTCCTCAAGCGTCCAAATGATCTTCCTTTGCTCTCTGTGCTTCTCTGTTCTCTACCAGAAAGGATTCTGGTGCTTCGCTCCTTTCGGACTATAAGCGCTGTCTCGTGTACCTCGGTGTGGGACTGAACGCTAGCGTCCAGCTGTTCGCGTAGCTCCTCCCCCCCAAAACAACACACACGCACTGCTGCATCCTGATGCACTGAAACTCCATGCACTGAACAAAATGTTTGTAATTTCGAGTCAAAACAACAAAACGCGCCACAGTTAACTTAACTATCAGTTGAGTTACTCCTTAGATATGCAGTAGGCCTACACTAAAACAATAAAGTAAAATCACATTAGCTATTCAACATGAGTTTGTAGCTACATGTGAGTAGGCCTACGTAAAAATTCGAATCACGTGAAAACATTATCAGAAGATTTTATCTAAATAACGTTTTTCTCCCCCACAAAAAGTCGAATTTAATAACATTTTTAATCAACTTTTTGCCAGAAAAAATAACAATATTAATACACATAAAAAATAAAAGAACAACGAGCAAAAATACCAGAGTAAGATAAATTAAATCAAAAAGTATATTCCTTAAAAATAAGTCTTTCTTGCTTTTTTATTTACAATATTCTCCAAACTGGTGCAATTAATAGTGCATTGTCTCGTGAAGAAAATGTGGTTTGGATCCATTTCTTCTAGCCTATATGAAATGTTCCCAAAATAATAAAAAGTTGTACAATAATGGTGAAATTATTATTATTATTACATTCATTGAAATAATATATATATATTTTAATTAACATGTCGTTTTTGACCTGTGACCCCAGTAGCATAGGCTATACGTGAATTTTAGTTTTCGATTAACTACGTGTATTTGTTTGATGGAAAGGCTATTGTACATTATGTAAGCTTGAAAAAATTATTTGACGAAATGTCATGACGTAGGCTACTTGCTGAAAATTATCTAATTGATTTGGCCGTTCTTATCATCTGTGATAAGCTAATACAGTCGCCGACTGTTTTTTATATTTTTAAATCTTAACCCAAATTAATGTTAAAACACAATAATATTTGTAATAGCCTAAACATACTAAATAATAGGCTATTATTTTTCCCCCAGTAGCTGTTTGGTGACTTAAATAAGATAGTAGCCTACAACCAATGAAAAATATTAAATATGGGTAGGCTAATATTTTTTATGATAAATTGCTTGTCATCAGAAACTGTCAGAAGTCAGAATATCTGCTTCTTTTCTGTCATACTTATTTAGTTCCAGCAATGTTTCTGTTAAAAAACTAAATTTGGGCCTGACTATCTGTTGTCCTGAAAAGCTAATGTGTGATGAGTGCATCAGAGTTAAGCAACTTTACATTATAAACATTAGTTAAACGATGAACAATGCTGAATGAACATAATGATAAGTTATATTACGTAACAAAATATGTTCTGCTAGACAAAATGTACTTCCCATGATATAAAACAATTATATCAGAGTTTTAGTACATTCTGATGTCAGTTCCCTTTTGATAAGATGTGCTAGTTGTTGTAATGTTCAATGCATTGCTCATTGTTTAAAAAGCTCATTGTTTTTATCAGACAAGCATCACAGCTGGCACTATTATCCTGTTGACTGGGTTGGTCAGATTTTCAGAATAGCTGTTACCAAACGTAGCCTACATATTGAATGTTTATTATCAGAGAGCAAAAATATATTTACAATGCACATTTTGCACTTTATTCAGAGCTGTACATTTAACAGAATTGCCTGGTTTGATGAAAACAGAACTCAGCAATAACAAAAAAAAAGGCTGTATTTCACAAGTAAATAATTACAGTTCCTTTTTTCTCCTATTTTCCATACAGCCAATCTGAAGAAAACACACTTTCACAGTTGTGCAATTACTGAAGAGTCCACTAGCAAATCAATGTGCATGTCTCTTCACCAGCATCTTCTTTGTTCTTTTGATATTCTGACATAACCGGCTGGTCATATTCTGCGTATGATGAAAATAATATTAATGGATAAGAACATGTGGTCAGAAGAATGAGTGATGTATGAGTCATAAAAACAGACTTGTGAATGTAGATATTGATTGTGAAAAGTTTGTCTCATTCAGAGCATATAAATATTTCTTAAACCTCACAATGATGTCATATCAGTCATTGTAATAGATTTGAAAATTCGTAAATTCAAGATAAACAACACAAAACACATGAGTTGCTTATTACTGAGAAAATGATTGTAACAAATCATAACTTTCAACAAGTTTGGAATGGCTCCATCTAGTGGAGAAATATACTATATGTTTCCCACATATGGACTTTTGACTAAAAACAGAAGGCCAATGCAAACATTTAATTTGATTACAGTTATTTCAGATATATAATAAAAGACAGTATAGTTTTCTCCTGTGTTAAACATACAAATATAGTGTATTTTTTTAATTGGAATCATAAACCAGTAACACAGCATACAGCCTTAAAAATAAAGTTGCCAGGAAGAACCAAAAAAGGGTTAGAACTAAGATTTTGGTTCACTGAAGAAACAGTTTGTGAAAGGTTCTATAAAGAACCATTTTATAGACTAAAGAACCTTCATGTGCTACAAAGAACCTTTTGTGCAATGGAAAGTTTCTTTGGATATTAGGTTCTTCATGGAACCATACACCCTGCCAAAGAACCATTTAAGAGCCGCAAAAACTTATTTTTAAGAGTGGTGTCCTTTTATTTAGATAATCTTTATATCTACTATGCACACAAAATATTCCCAGCCTCTGTGTTTTAGATGGGAGTCTGAGTGGCCTAGAGCAGGGGTGTCCAAACCCGGCCCTGGAGGGCAACTGTCCTGTAGAGTTTAGCTCAAATTGCCTCAACTCACCTGCCTGGAAGGTTCTATACAAGATCTTGATTAACAGGTTTAGGTGTGTTTAATTTGGGTTGGAGCTAAACTCAGTAGGACAGTGGCTCTCTTGGAGCAGGACTGGACACCCCTGGTCTTTGGTACCAAGACATAGTAAATACATCAATAAGCTAATTTGTGTATTACACATGAAAATATATAAGACTTTTGCTATTTTCTAGGTCGGCCCAACGCTGATAGTAATAACTGATGTGTTATATAGCCACGGATACATGTCAGAAGGAGTGTCAGTGATTCCTATTTTATTATGAGGCTGAAGCCCAAAGAGGGAAGCAAAGAGACTCACTTCCCGTTGAACTGACTAAAAAATAACAAGATAAATATGTGACAACCACATTCTGATCAACATTCAGCAAACAAATGTAGCCTATCGCTATATTTACAGTCGCACTGTAGTTCCGTATCCCCAGATTCCAAGTCCAGGGTAGAGTGGTTCAGTAAATTTAGCTTGAACCTTATGCAGAAGCTTCATTTTGTCAGACACACTATAAAATGCCATTGTTCCAGCCTCGTAGTCTACATACACTCCTATCGTGGAGGAACTGGGGACAGAAATAGTGGTGCTTTTGTTGTTGTGTACAAAGGAGTATTTGGATTCGGAGCAGTACAAACTCCAAGACTTGTCATTCCCCCCAAAGCTGCCGGCTTTGTCATTTCCTTTCCTCTGAATCCCCCTGTAAGTCACAGCGATGTCTATTTCAGTGCCACTCCAGTCCACTTCCCAGTAGTAGCGACCACCGGCCAGACCCTCCTTACACAGCACCTGCTGCCAGTATTCGAAGCGATCGGGATGCTCCGGGTACGACTTTGGCTCGTTGCTCATCCGCACCACTCGGTTTTTGTCTGACAGGTGCAGGTTGGGGTGGGCTGTTGAAGGATCTGTTGAGAGCTGACAGAAGTCTACATCGAGAAGGGGTGTTGTTAAATTAACCAGAATAAACAAATGTGTTTATATAAAACCATTGTCTCGCTGTTGATTATATTGATTATAAACTTACATTCTAAGAATTCTTCCCTTTTTCCTGGGTCCACAGTCTGGAGAATTTTAACCTCCTTCACTGCAGATAAAAAATATATAAGTGTAATACGTATACACACACACACACACACACGCACACACGTACACACACACACGTACACACACACACACACACACACACACACACACACACACACACACACACACACACACACACACACACACACACACACACACACACACACACACACACACACACACACACACACACACACACACTCACACAAACACACACACACTGCCGGTCAAGAGTTTGGAGTCAGTAAGATTTGCAATGCATTAAATTGATCAAATAAATTTTGAAGTGATGGGGAACGGGAAGTGATGCAACGGGAAGTGATGCATTAAATTGATCAAATAAAAAAAAATATATATTTTTTTTTAAAAGGAAACAAAAATATTAAGCAGCACATCAATATTGAACACCAAAGCAGCATTAAAATGATTTCTGATAAATCATGTGACTGAAGACTTGAGTAATGATACTAAAAAATGTAGCTTTGAGAACAGAAATAAATTAAATGTATGTATGTATGTATGTATATATATATATATATATATATATATATATATTCAAATAAGGAAACATTTTATTGTAATAATATTTCACAATATTGCTGTTTTTACTGTATTTGAGCATGGGAGACTTCTTCCAAAAACATAAAATCTCTCACGCACACGCACACCAAATGTCCATATATTTGTAATTTAAGGGACTTTGAGCACCTGCTGAGTAGATTTTGGTCAGTTCTTCCTTGCTTATGTCTTCTAATTGCACTTTCAGGTCAAAGATGGCTTTCTTTGCATTGTCAAAAGTGTGCAGAGGTGCTAATGTCACCTTAGACAAGTCTTCATATCCAGAAGGAGCAGAAAGAGACTGCCAGCTCTATATGGCGGAAATAAGCAGACATGTTATTTTATCATACTAGGGAACTGTTTAGCAAAAAAAATGGTAAATGTGCTTATGGTCCACAGCACCTTTTTTAACAATACCTGTAAGAAGTGGATATGATCATCGGATTGAGACAGCTGCTCCAGGTCATTATGTTTTTTTCTTAGTAATGTGATCTCCTCCTCCAGCCTGGCCAGGTGTCCCTCTGCGCGTGTCAAGAGAAGGGTTTCCTGGGCTCGGATCATCTCCTTCACTTCTCCATGCTTCCTTTCTAGTGCCCGCAGCAGTTCAGCGAAAATACGCTCGTTTTCATCCAACACACTCTGAGATGAATGCTGGAATGAGATTTATTGACAATGTATGAAATATCATGAAGTAACAATTTTTTAAAGTATTCATTATTGATTGAATTTATAAAACTTACATCATTTATCATCAATAATGAATGTATATTTATTTAATTAATGTTCATTTATCAACAAAAGATATTAAATATATATTAGGATATGCAGAAATTAACATCAACTACATTTTAATGTTTTAACTTCTCTCACTGCAGATAAAAACATGTATACCAGTACACTATTCAAATTTACATCTGAAATACACTTTAAATTCCATTAAACAACTCATATCCACTTATTCTACTAATTATTACTTCAGTAAGGATGCATTCAATTGATCCAAAAAAGACATTTGTAATGCTACAAAATATTTCTGTTTCAAATAAATGATGTTCTTCCAAACTTTCTGTTCTTCGAACAATCCTAAAAACATGTATCACGGTTTTCACAAAAATATTAAGTAGCACGACATATTTTGACAATATAATAATAAATGTTTCTTGAACACCAAGTCAGCATTCTGAAAGAAGATTCAGCATATTCAAATAGAAAACATGTTTGTTTGTTTGTTTTAAAAAGTATTATTATTTTGAAACCACTAATTAATTTTAATTTTACATTTTTATGATAATAATTATATTATTAGCTTTTCATCAACTCACAAGCCCCAGTTTCCTTAATGTTGGGAAAACCCTGACCTAAAGCATTCATTTGGAACCATGATTTACTAGAAAAGAATCGCGATACCCTGCTATTGCAAATGATATGATATCGATTTTATTACGCTTCTTTACATGCTAATAAGAGCTGTATTTCTCAATTTGCATTAATGCATGACAGCAGGAGTCAGGACATGAGTGCAGAGCTCTACTTCCACCATTCTCTAAACAAAGCCGAACAGTCAAATACATAAAGCCTACGCGCAGCACATGTCAAAGAAAGCAACATAAATGCATGCATGAGAAAATAAAACGTGGCCGCAGGGGCGTCAGACTAGGGGGGTACCCAGGCCCCGAGGCGGGGGGGCTTAGTCAGTTTAAGTCAGTTCCCTTTCAGTCGGTCACGTTCGACGTACGTCAGAACTGAACCGACGAATGAGATCCCATTCGTCGGTTCAGTTCTGACGTACGTCTCCGTTCCCTCCTTCAGGGAACGAGGGTTACATACGTAACCGAGACGTTTTCTATACATACATATACATTAATCAGAGTGTGGCTTATTTTGTTTACATTTTAAGTGTTTTTATGATAGAAATGCAATACCCCACCCATTGGTATCACTATGGTATTTGGTACAGGGGCCCAGCAAGATGGTTTGTACCCAGGGCCCAAAATTTGGTCCTACGCCGCTGCGTGGCGGTACATTAACATGATTGATAATGTAATTTTTGCAAACATCTCTATAATGATGTTCACACCGGCATGTAAGTACTATCACAATAAGCGGAGGGAATGGTCAAAAACAGGACAGGAACATGCTGGCCAAGTGAGTTATTATTTTAAAAAGATATAAAACAAGGAATAATATTTGTTTGTTTGTTTTTGGCCGTGGTATCGATTTAGTATTGGTATCGAGGTATTTTAGACTGGTATCATATCAAAGTCATAATTTTGGTATTGTGACAACAAGTGACAACACACGACCATTTTAAAAAAGTAATTTTTTTCCAATTGAATCATATAAAGCAGAAAAGACTTATATGGTCTTGGACATTGGTGTGATAGAAGGTGTCAGTGTAACAGCAGAATTTTATGAGTATTTAAAGCTGCTGTCCGTAACTTTTTTTGTGTTCAGGATGTACAAAAATTATATAATGAGAATGTACAACATGAATCCATTTTCCAAACCGTGTTTTTGTCTTACCCTGAATCATTATGGTACACTTATAATAAGTATTTATATTGGGACTATTTCCGCTGCGGAGGAGCACAGTCCCTGCGTGATCCGCCATAGACATAAACAGAGAGAAGTAGCTCCGACTGGAATGTTCTTCCGCAAGACGCATGCAGTTCTGTTTATTAACCACTAGAGTGCAAAAAAGTTACGGACTGAAGCTTTAAGTAATATAATAGATATAAACAGAGGATTCTTCCCAATTTTCTTACTTTTAGCGCTGCCACTGCCTGACGGAGATCTTGCCATTTCTTCGCCCTTTCTTCAATCTTCTGCTGCGAATTCATCAGTTTCGCTCCAAGCTGTTTCTGTTGACAAAAAAGCACATTTGTGAGACACTGAACTATTAAAGGGATAGTTTACCCATCTTTATCTAGTTAGATCTTTAGATAATTTATCTTCTCACTAAGTGAAACAATAAATATTAACTGTTGATAAGCTCACCTGCTTTTCTGTCCTTTCCGCTGCTGCTGAAACAATATCATGTTTTTTGTGTTCCTCCATGATGCACAAAACGCAAACGCATGCTTGGTCAGAACGACAGAAAACCTCCAAAAGTTTATCATGCTCAGCGCAGATCTTCTCACGCAGTTGCCCTGTCGCGGCCACCAGTTTGTGCTTCATCAGAGCTGGATACTCATAATGAGCCTGGAGATGAGTCTCACAAAATGAGGTTAAGCATGTCAGACATGACTTCACTGCCTTGTTCTTCTTTGCCAGACAGAAATCACAAAGCACTTCTCTGGAGCTGTTCCGGTTGCTGGAGCTGCTGTACCTTCCGTACCTTCTGGGTTTTTCTAGAGTGCTGTATTGGCTTTGGTTTGATGTACTCCTCCGAGACATGATAAAACTCTCTCTGCATAATCCAAAGACAAGCTTGTGGGGTGAAAAAGAGTTTCAATGAAACTGTACTGACACATTCATTATATAGAGGAATGTGAACCATGTGTGATAAACCAGTTTACCAGGTTAGAGGGTGACATCTCCTGAAGAGGTGTGACAACTGATGTCAGAACAAAGAGAAAAGCAAAAATGTGAATGTTGTAACATAAACATTGTAAAACATCTTCATACAAAGGCCCTTTTGTTGACAGTAAACCAGGAGTGAAGAGTCTGCGGTTTCAGTTTTTTTTTTTTTATGGTTAAGTTCACAATAGTCAGGTTAATGGTGTGTAAGTTTCCTAAGTAAGGAAAAATTGATGACGGACCACTCAATGACTTGCAGCTGTTTGTATATGGGAGAATTCCATAGATAATTAAACATAATTTTGTGGTGAAAAATAGCTTGTCATTTTTATAATATTGTTATATCTATTTGCTTGGTCAGTGTCTTTGTGGGTTTTGGTTCCTTTGCTATTGTAGGCTGGAAGGACGTTTGAAATCATGTAAATACCCTAGAGAAGTGATCTGGAAGTGTAATGCGGTCAAGAAATGCCTGGAACTACTTTAACTGCATTTACTAGAAATTAGTTGCACACCTTAGAACATGTATGAACCAATAAGAAAAAGCATTCAACAGCCCCGTACTATAATGAAAGCTAAATTTCCATACATTTCCATGGCCCGATTTTAAAGGGCTTAGATTAAGCCTTAGTTCAATTAGGACCTTTAAATCTGCACTATGCAACTTTCCGTCCACTGGAGGGCGTCTATTCAAAACAAAGGTGTAGTTTGATGACGCCAAGTTTGAGCGCAGCATCTTGGGACATGTGGTCTTCACCTCACAGCCGGTGGAAAATAGGACTCGGGCAGAAATCATGTTCATGGATGCGGTTATTAACGTTACTGTAGTGTAAAGCAGAGCAGGACCGAGTGTTGTAGAGCTGAGCACGGCCGCTGGAGCGATTGTTATACAAACACCCGCCTCGCGAACACCGGGACTTTTATTATGACGTGACGGGACAGGACACAGTCGCTGGGCGCCCGCACTATTTCCGCTTTTTCTGGTCATGAGTATAAGGTAAAGCAGCTCTGTTTATCATGTTAGATACATTTAAGTGTGGTTAAAATGATGTTATGACATTACTCTGTGCGTTCGATCGACGCTGCTGTCAGACTGCTAAGAGAAAAGCGCTTCTGCCCAATAAAACCGAGGGTAGCGCAGATTTGACACAATTGACAGGCGACTCCCTCAAACGCTATGCTGAAACGTCCTGGTCATTGGTTATTGCTATTTTCTCATAATTTACAAATAGTTGGAAACATCTGGGATATTGTAAGAACTCAACTGAACAAAATATATAACACTGGCCTAGTGGTTTTTGGATATTTTACTGCAAAAATACTACATAGTGCACCTATAAGTAGATTTTATAAACGTGCCTAAGAATAAAATATTATTATAAATTTAATGGATATGACATTTGAAATGCCCCCAAAATTATAATAACTAATTTTTAATAACTTTCATTAAAATGTGTATGTGAACTTTCGATGCTCAGGCAGAAGGAAATATATATGTGAAACTATTATTATGTAATGAAGAGAAAAACAACAAACTATAGTCAGAATGTTGTAAATACAGCTACATAGTCATCTGCACTAGGAACTGTTGCTATAGAATTTTACTTAAAAATGTACATATCAGTGTTTCCAGTAACACATTGATGAGATGTGGGGCTTAAATCTATTTGACCACAAAGCAAAATAGTGTTTGATAAAGATCTGTTTACACTGTATTGTGCATGCAACTTTCACTTCTCCCTTTTGTTTCATGTGCACTGCCAAAAGTTGAGCTGAAAGTCCTCTGTGTGCAGTATTCACAAAAACAAAACAAAAAAACAATGGCAATAGCACCCTGTGAAAAATGATTTACTACAAAATAAAATATGATGTCTATTTTAGATTAGTTGAAATAAAAAAGCGTCCATTTATTTGAATACATTTGCATGTACATGCTCAGATTATTGCTTTTTAATAGCTCTCCTGAGCCGTATCCAGAATCTCATGTTACTCAAAGGGTCCCTGCTCCACTTCAGGTAAGTGTTCTTTTTCAGATACTTATGAAGACCAAACACTTTTTTGGACTTCCTCTCTTCCACATCTTCCAGAATGATGATGATGATGTTGGCACTGCGTTCCATCATAAACCGCGACTGGGCTAATTCAAACTCAAAGCGACACCAGGCGCTATCAATGAAGTGTTGAGACACAACCACAATGACTTTACGACTGCCCAATATTCCTTCATCGATAATGTTGGAGGTGATGGACTTTCCTGCTTGAAAGTCCCGCATGTGAAGGCAAAGATGAATAGGTGGAACACCGTTCTCCAGATTCTCCATCAGTTCATTGATGACCCAGACTTCGTCATAGCTGGAGAAAATCACGAATGCGTCATAGGAACATTCTTGTGGTTTTCTGTAGTCTATCAGTAGAATACAGCAATACTGAAGATAAAACTGGAACCTATAAGCCAACGCTGATAACAAAACTACTAATGTAACAAAAACTACTGATAAAACAATTGTGAGTATTTTCCTGTGCACACAGGTGTCAATGTCAAAGTCTGTTGCTCTAAAATCTGAGCTTAGTAAAATAGATTGACAGAAAATATTTTCTGATTGCTTCAAAATGTTCTGATTCTGCATAATCCACAAAATAAAATCTGTCTGAGAGCAGGAGCAATCGATGGGGTTGGAGGACAAATCAAACTCTGAAAGGTTTGTGGGCAACTTTTGGAGAACATGAAGTGGGATGTTAGTAATGCTGTTTTTATCAACATAAAATGATGTAAGCTGTTTCAGCTCTGGTTGGGCCAGAAAGTCCAAAATCATCAACTTGTTTTTACTTAAATATAAATGCCTTAGTTTCTGTGTGCCAGTAAAAGATGTCCTGGATATTTCTTCGATGCCACAGTGTGAGATGTCAAGAACCTCCAAATGTGTCAGATTTTGTAAGAGATATTTGAATATATCTTCACCAAAAGTGTTTCCCGCCATTTTAAGCACAGTCAAATTTTGCAGGTCCTGAAAAGTCATGTAGTTTGTTAAAGTAATACTTGTGTAGGAAATATCCAAATACTTTAGATTTTTTAGACCTTGCAAAAACCCAAGGTAAAAAACTATCACTAGTTTTGAATGGTGGAAGTCCAACTCTTCAAGCAATTCAAGTCCAGAAAATGCCTTATCGACTATCCTTATATCAGAGTTTCGACTGAGATTCAAGTGTCGAATATTTGGTGTCCTTTGAAAAAATTGTTTACAGCAGTCCTTCAAAATCAAAAAGTTTCCACTCAAATCTACATAGTGAAGAAGAGGGAGGTCATGGACACCATTAAAGGTCATATGCATAGTATTCTTCACCACCAGTTTTTCTAAGCTTGGTATGTGTGAAACAAATGGTACAATAGATAATGAAGTGCGACCTAAATACAGTTCCTTGAGATGGTGGAATGGAACATGTTCCATGCTGTTGAAATATCCACCTTTCACTGTGATTTTGGTCGCATTAATCATACAATGGAACATGTGTATTTCAGAATCAGACCATTCTTTCTGAATAAAATGTATTTCATTGAAATTAATTGAGCAAAGACCATCAAGATAATTTGAATCTGACACCTTGATTTTCCATTGCATTCTGTAACTTCCAATAAACAACTTATCCACACTGAGACCAGTAAGAGCCTCTATACACCTCTTTTGTGCATTAATTGAAACGAAGGCAGCTTGTATGTGAAACTCCCTGAGATAAACGTTTCTGAACGCTCCTGGTTCAATGTGCATTAATGGATTCCTAGAGAGAATCAAAGTCATGTTTCTGCCAATCTCTCGCAACACAACTGTGTGATCAGTTGTGATGATGGATATATTATTGGCATGTAGATCTAGTAATCTAATATCTTTAAAGGTGCTCATAAATGGAGGGAGAGACAGGGACTGAATGTTATTTGTTCCAACTTTAAGTTCCTGCAGCTTGGTTAGGTTATTCACTTGAAGCTGTAATGATGTGAGACCAACATCCACAAGAACTAGACTTTGTAGATCATATAAAGTATTCAAGCATCCAGGTCCAAAATATGTAATAGGGTTTCCAGTGAGAATCAATGTAGTCAAATTCTTCACATTGTAGAAAGAATCATTTTCAATGTGCTTGATGTGGCATCTGAAAGGCCAAAAGATTTCAAATGAGTGCATAAAAAATAAAATAGTTAACATGTTTAAATAGTAAACTATGATGATTAATGAACAGTAGCATTAATTTACCTTGTGAGATCCAAAACTTGCAAATTAAACAATACAGGAAATACACACTTATGTAAAGAGTTCAAGAAATTGAAACTGAAATCCAGATACGTCACAGTGAAGGGAAGACTGCTGGGAATATGAGTCAGATTTCTCCCAGAACATGAGTATTCCATACTCTTTATTATCTATTAATGAAACAAAGACAGAGGAAGCCAATTTTTTATTTTTACTTTAACATATTTTTGGTATTTCTAATTTTTAAAGTCCTTTATATTCATAGAGATAGATAGATAGATAGATAGACAGACAGACAGACAGACAGACAGACAGACAGACAGACAGACAGACAGACAGATAGACAGATAGATAGATAGATAGATAGATAGATAGATAGATAGATAGATAGATAGATAGATAGATAGATAGATAGAATAAGAGGCTAATTTGGAAATTAATATAATATAATATAATATTGGAGAACAATAAAGAACAATAAAGAACATGAGGGTCAAATAATGCAAAATAAGAAGTTCGGCATGTTTATAATACTATAGCCTTCTATGAATCATACTACTACTTCAAAATACTACAATAATTGGGCACACCACTGTAAAATAAATAAATAAATAAAAGATGCTGACTTAAATTTTTAAGTACAATCAACTTGGATGTTTAAGCAATTTAAATTTAAATTACATTAACTGATTGTAAAAATGTTTTTTTATTTTTTATAACAGAAGTTAAGCAAATAGTATTATCTAAGAACCTAGTGTAATTCCAAGTATAAACTATATTAACAATAATTATTTAGAAACTGTATATATTGTTCTTACCGTGGTACATTCCTGTCCCTCTCCAGCATTCACAAGAATTAAGATTGAGCAGATGAAAATCATCTGTTCCCGATAGGACATAATCATTGTGAGAAATGTTAATGAACGAGATCTATGGAAAACTTGACGTGACAAAGAAAAAAAAGTCAGGAGATCCAAAATCATTCAACAGCACACTAAAAGATTTTCTATCTCAAGATTTGGAATATTACTTTACAACAATACACACATCAGTGGTTGTGAAGCTGTAATATTAGGCTATTAATAATGTAAAGCTCACCATTTAGCATAAATCTGTTCATACTCTTTTGTCGAAGTATTGTATGCGTGCAAGCAACTCTTACTTCTCCCTTTTGTTTCAAAAGGGAAGTTATTCATATTTAACGTGCATTCCCATGATGAATAGAAAGCTTTACGTGCAGTACTTAAAGGGGGGGTGAAACACTCAGTTTCAGTCAGTCTCATGTCAATCTTGAGTACCTATAGAGTAGTATTGCATTCTTCATATCTCCGAAAAGTCTTCAGTTTTATTATATTTATAAAAGAAATATGGGCTGTATCGAGACTTTCCAGAAAAAGACGAGCGCCTGGAGGCGTATCGTGTGGGCGGAGCTAAAGAATGACGAGTGCGCACAAAGCGGTGACGTTCTCAAACGTGGAGAAACTCATGGCTATCGATCGGATTCAGCTAATACGTGATCTAGAATCACATTCGGAGGCTGAAATAAATTGAACAGGAGAAACAGCAACAGCAGGACGTCTGTCTCTGTGGTATGTACTGTATTTAGTGGCCTGTCAACATTTGTGTGTCTTTACTCGAAGGTTTATGAGGACATGATTCGGTTTATGGACTATTGTATGCGACTAAACCTTAGCAGTAGCAACCAAAACGGTTTTGCACGTCAGACTAGTGTAACGTTATACAAAGAAAAACAATTGAGTAACGTTAGCGCATTTGAATGATGAAGCACGCAATCGTGTCGTTCACTGATGTTTACTCACGCGACGATAGCCAACAGCACAGACATTTGAAGCAGTTTTACTCACCGACCGTGAACCTTTATCGCTGGGACCGCTCCGTCAAAAACACACTTCTTTGGTATGATTTGGTGAAGTCCTGACAGCAGTGACCGTGGAGATCCGCGATGTTGTGAAGCTTCCCGTCATTTCTGCGTTCAAATCGGTTCAAATGCAGCGCTGCCTTCCCGAAATGCTGTGCTGAAGTGTTGAAGTCGCTTGATGTCCCCCATAGGAATAAAGTGGAGCGCGGCGCGGACTATAACGCCATAAGTGTTCACGGACGACTGGATCTGCAGCTGAAAGCATTGTTTATGGGCGTGCATTTCCTCTCTCGCTCTAGTCACGCGCGCGCGCACCCTAACGGGAGAAGAGCCCGTACGGCCCATACAAGGACCTTCCGCTCTATTAACGTCAAGTAGACCCATACTCGAAAAAAACTCTCTGAAATTTGTGAGAAACCGGAAGGAGTATTTTTGACACAGAAATATTCTATCAAACGTCCAACATTAGTTTTTGAAACTTTGTCTATGTTTAGGATGGGAATCCAAGTCTTTAACAGTGTATAAAGCTCAGTATGCATGAAACAGCATTTCACCCCCCCTTTAAAAGTAGCAATAACTTTACTCTTTGAAAAATGGTTGGACAACATAAAATGCAATAAATCTTCTTTAAATTTGTGCAAAAGTTTATTTATTAAAAACATGTATGCTGTATAAAAAGTAGGTAATGTTATTGTTTTGTGTCAATAATAGCTCTCCTGAGCCGTATCCAGAATCTCATGTTACTCAAAGGGTCCCTGCTCCACTTCAGGTATGTGTTCTTTTTCAGATACTTATGAAGACCAAACACTTTCTTAGTCTTCCTCTCTTCCACATCTTCCAGAATGATGATGATGATGTTGGCACTGCGTTCCATCATAAACCGCGACTGGGCTAATTCAAACTCAAAGCGACACCAGGCGCTATCAATGAAGTGTTGAGACACAACCACAATGACTTTACGACTGCCCAATATTCCTTCATCGATAATGTTGGAGGTGATGGACTTCCCTGCTTGAAAGTCCCGCATGTGAAGGCAAAGATGAATAGATGGAAAACCGTTCTCCAGATTCTCCATCAGTTCATTCACGACCCAGACTTCGTCATAACTGGAGAAAATCACGAATGCGTCATAGGAACATTCTTGTTGAGTAGGTGTTCTGTAGCCTCTCAGTAGAATACAGCAATACTGAAGATAAAACTGGAACCTATAACCCAACGCTGATAACAAAACTACTAATGTAACAAAAACTACTAATAAAACAATTGTGAGTATTTTCTTGTGCACACAGCTGTCAATGTCAAAGTCTGTTGCTCTAAAATCTGAGCTTGGTGATAAGGTTTTACAGAAAATATTTTCTGATTGCTTCAAAATGTTCTGATTCTGCATAATCCACAAAATAAAATCTGTCTGAGAGCAGGAGCAATCGATGGGGTTGGAGGACAAATCAAACTCTGAAAGGTTTGTGGGCAACTTTTGGAGAACATGAAGTGGGATGTTAGTAATGCTGTTTTTATCAACATAAAATGATGTTAATTGTTTCAGGTATGGGTGGGTAAGAAAATCTATAGTCATCAAATTGTTTCCTCTCAGATTCAAAAGTCTAAGTCTTTGAAGACTTTTAAAAGAGCTTGAGTGTAACTCTACCATACGACAGTATGACATGTCAAGGTGCTCTAGAACTGTGAGATTATTAAATAAATATCTCACTACATCACCCTGAAAAATATTGCCAGCCAGCTTGAGAACATTAAGATTGCTCAATCCATAAAAACAATATATGCTAGAAAAAGTTATACTGGAATAAGAAACATCTAGATAAATCAAATACTTTAAGGTAGACAAAAGTGAAATGTGTCCTATTCCTACAACCCTTGTGTGATGAAAATCTAGAATCTCAAGAGAACCAAGTCCATCAAATGCTGGACCATCAAGATTAATTTCTGCATTTAGACTCAAATTCAAATACCTAATTTGAGGGGTGCCAGATAAAAGTGTTGTGCAGCATCGTTTTAATGTCATTTGGTTGGCGCTCAGATCCACAAACTGAAGCTTAGGCATGTCTATGAAGGATTCCTCACGAATAATTTCATTGTTGTCGGTGATAACTAGTTTCTCTAAAGTAAGAATATGTGACAGTTGTTTACCTGGCAAAGTACCCAAGTGATTGGAAATCAAGTAAAGCTCCTTGATTTCATGAAAAAATACATACTCCATTTCATAAATTATACCATGTTTCACAACCACAATTGTGGCATTAATCATACAGCGAAAGATAGAAAACGGTTCATCAGGCCTTTCACTAATATAATAATATACTTCTTGGAAATAAATAGAGCAAAGGCCATCTAAAGCATCAGCATCTGAGAACTGAAATTTGAAATCTCCCCTGTACTTTCCAAATAACAATTTTTTGACATTAAGACCATATAGTGATTTTAGACCAACTTTCTGAGCAGCAAATGAAACAAAGGCAGATCGAATATCCAGCTGTCTGAGATAAACGTTTCTGAACGCTCCTGGTTCAATGTGTATTAATGGATTCCTAGAGAGAATCAAAGTCATGTTTCTGCCAATCTCTCGCAACACAACTGTGTGATCAGTTGTGATGATGGATATATTATTGGCACGTAGATCAAGTAAACAGAAGTCTTTAAAGGTGCTCATAAATGGAGGGAGAGACAGGGACTGAATGTTATTTGTTCCAACTTTAAGTTCCTGCAGCTTGGTTAGGTTATTCACTTGAAGCTGTAATGATGTGAGACCAACATCCACAAGAACGAGTCTTTGTAGATCATATAAAGTATTCAAGCATCCAGGTCCAAAATATGTAATAGGGTTTCCAGTGAGAATCAATGTAGTCAATTTATTAACATTGAAAAAAGTATCCTTTTCAATATGCCTAATGCGGCATCTGAAAGAAAATACATACATTTAATATTTTTTATGGAACAACGCATTATACAACAAAAGAGTTTTAGATGGTAACAACATTGCTTACCTTGACAGATCAAGGACTCGTAGAAAAGACAAAACTGGGAATACAGTCTTCTGTAAGTGTTTCAAAACATTAAAACTGAAATCCAGAGTTTGAACCGATGAAGGAATACTTGCTGGTATGGAGCTGAGGTTTCTTCCCATGCATGAGTAGTGCAGATTCTCTGTAACCTAAGGTTAAATTAAATAATAACGTCAATGAAAACAGTAATGAAGAACAGATTTAAACTCAGAAAACTTACTTCAGTGCATGATTCTCCAGCACCTATGGAAAAACATATAATAAAAGCACTTATAGTGAAGAAACTCATTCTGAATGATCTTAACCGGTCATAAAAACGTGAGTAGCTTTTGTAGAGAACTTTGACTATAAGGGAACAAATGCAATGGTTTACAACAATGGGGAACTGTGGACAAAAGGATGCCATAGAGAAGTAGGCTTAGGCTTAATTTGGTCAATTTTGAATGAAGAAGTATTTTTCTGAATAGATTTATTGTAATATACTTGAATTGCTTCTACAGCTCATGTCGTGATGTTTTAGAACAAATTTCGGGAGAAGCAGGTCAGATAATCAAACCTAATTAAATACGAGTGGAGCACTAAATACTGAATATGGAAGAGGGGAATTTCCTCAACCACCACCAATGTGCAGGACCATGTGGATGATGCAATGGCAGCCATATTGCACCAGACCATCCAAAACACACCAGCTTATCAGTGAAGAGGAGATGTTGAAGCCAAAAAGGGTATACATACCGATCATAGCATCATTAACGCTGATAGGGGAAGTGATAAACACTGATTATCATCATGGCACCATATATTAAGCAGGAAGTAAACATTTTGTGCTCAGTGTTGATGTGTTAGAAGCAGGAGCGAGTTTGACAAGATGCAAATTGTGATGGCGAGACGACTGGGTCTCAGCGCTTGAGGTGCAGCGCTTGAGTGACCAGTGGCACGTGAGCATTAGAACTGGACCACGGAGCAATGGAAGAATGTGGCCTGGTCTGATGAATCACGTTTTCTTTTACATCACGTGGAAGGCCGGGTGCGTGTGCGTGGCTTACCTGGGGAACACATGGCACCAGGATGCATTATAGGAAGAAGGCAAGCCGGCAGACGCAGTGTGATGCTTTGGGCAATGTTATGCTGGGAAAAAGCGGGAAAACGTCTGACGTCATCGCATTTATTTTCTGTTGTCCAATCGAATGAATAGAGAGGCGGGCCTTCCGTTGTGTTGACCTTTACCTTGATTTGACTGACAGGACAGCTTGATTCAGGGGGTTGCCCAGAAATATTTTTTAAAAACGCAGCGCACTGCTTTATATGCGCCTCGCGTTTTCAAACCTGAAAAAGGTGTTCTGTGTGATCGGGGCCTAAGACAGTCTGACCGAGTCTCTCCGATTTAAGGGAGCTTTTACTGTGAGTTTTCGCCATTGTTTGTTTAACTGCAGTTGACATCCAGAAGAAAATACACTGAGATTTTTTTTTTTTTTTTTGCTTTGGAATAAAGCTGATGCAGATCGAGTGATTTGCTTCTATTATTTAAAGGGATCCCCTGGTGTTGAGACTTGTATGGCTTAATATAACATAAATGATGTCTCTTACTGAATTATGTAGTAGAAAACCCATGAAAGATCTACGTTATTTAAAAAATCGATTTTATATTTGGACCATGGGCGGCGCCATTTTGTTTGCGTTCTAGGTTGATGACGTAGAATGGTTGAACTCCTCAATCAGCTGGCGTTACCCGTAGCTATTTTTACCACAACGCAACTCGAAAATTGTTTCAGAGTTAAACAAAACCAATGAATTGCTTTGTAATTGTACTTAAAACACACTCAAACATACATGTGCACACAAACTCACCTACACAAGTCACAAACAGATCGGCGGGCGGGCACACACACCTGACAGACTGCGTTGTCTCAATCGAGATGTTGGGCTGCTCAGTCTCCACGACAGGGGCTGAATCCGAAATCGACCCCCTATACCCAGAAATAGGGCATTATTTGAAGGGACGGCCATTTGTAGTGTTGTCCAACATCATAGTGGACATGTTCGAGTGCAGTCATTCAGTCTCACGTTCACCGCAGTGTACAGCCGATTTACAAACAGCTGTCCGACTTCACGCACCCAAACATACATGTGCACACAAACTCTCTCGCTCACACAGACTCACACACACCCCAACAGATCGGCGCGAACACACACACACACACACACACACACACACACACACACACACACACACCAACAGATCGGCGCGAACACACACGCACTGCGTGCGCGCATACATAACCCTCAATCACTATTCCCTGTGTTGATATCATAGATAGACTGTTGATATGCAGTAGATTAACTGTAATGCCTAATGTATCCAGCAGAGGGAAATATCTAGGTAGGATGATGGGATAAGTTAACGTGAGGAAGAGAGGCAGGATGTTTTGGTGATGATGCATGGGATTGGTTTGTGCATTAAAGTTTGAGCACAAGCTCAGTGAATTAACCTCAATCTTTAAACTTTCACTTTTAAGACACAAATTACTTTCGCTACTTTTGTTCACTAATACAACTTGAAGGAGTGAATGAAGACGATCGAGTGCGTGAAGTCGGACAGCTGTTGTGTGTAAATCGGCTGTACACTCGTTATTGCGGTGAACGTGAGACTGAATGACTGCACTCGAACATGTCCCTATGGTGTCGGACAACACTACAAATGGCCGTCCCTTCAAATAATGCCCTATTTCAAGGTATAGGGGGTCGATTTCGGATTCAGCCCCTGTCGTGGAGACTGAGCAGCCCAAAATCTCGATTGAGAGCGCAGTCTGTCAGGTGTGTGTGCCCGCCTGCCGATCTGTTTGTGACTTGTGTAGGTGAGTTTGTGTGCACATGTATGTTTGAGTGTGTTTTTAGTACAATTACAAAGCAATTCATTGGTTTTGTTTAACTCTGAAACAATTTTCGAGTTGCGTTGTGGTAAAAATAGCTACGGGTAACGCCAGCTGATTGAGGAGTTCAACCATTCTACGTCATCAACCTAGAACGCAAACAAAATGGCGCCGCCCATGGTCCAAATATAAAATCGATTTTTTAAATAACGTAGATCTTTCATGGGTTTTCTACTACATAATTCAGTAAGAGACATCATTTATGTTATATTAAGCCATACAAGTCTCAACACCAGGGGATCCCTTTAAAGGAAAAATCCTTGCTTGCCATTTTTGACACATTAGTGTCGCTATGTGGATGCAAACGGCATAGCGAACTCTTTGAAATTTTTCTCTGAAAGTATTTTCCTCCAGCACTTCAGCCACTGACCCAGGGAATTTTTTTTCTTCATTTCTATATTTTCTCTATAATTACTTTTTTGGACACTTTGCAGTGTTTTTTTTTTTTTTTACTTTATTTTAAGATTTGAAAATCCTTTTTGAACAAACTTTCTGCATAGCCTATATCTGCATAAACTTTCTGAACTGGTAGCCGTTTTGTTGAGCGAATCTGCATCACTGTGGTTTCTTTAAAACAAAAAAACACCTTGTCTATGGGAAAAGCTCATGTGGATGATATATATATATATATATATATATATATATATAGAGAGAGAGAGAGAGAGAGAGAGAGAGAGAGAGAGAGAGAGAGAGAGAGAGATCATATATTCAATAATTAATAATAATAATAATAATAATAATATATTGATATTTGAACATTTTCACTGAACTGTTTTTCTTGTGTTTGAAGAAAGAAGAGACTTTTTTGTAAGAAAGAGATGTTTTTGAACAGGTTGCCATTTGTTGGTTAAATTATCCTGCCATATCACCAGCTCAGCTCTACTGTGAGGTAAAATGTATCTCTGGATTGTGATTCTCACTCCGGTATGTGGACTGACATGAAAAAAAATATCTGACATGGAAAGTAACATCTGTAATGTAATTTTGAGTGAACTGAGTACCATTTAAAGGTTCTATCAGAACTGTTGTTGTTCTCCTATTGTTTGTACTTTTTTATTTTTTTATTTTGGTGAAACCATAAGTGAAGTAAAACGAGAGTTCCACTCATGACTGTTGTTTTTTTGCTTGTTTATTATTTACTGAACATTTTGGTAAATAATTCTATTGTCTGCATGGAGTAGGGGCATTCCTCCTATCTTGTAGGCTGGTTCAGGAAAAAGAAAATTTATTTTGAACAGACTTTGAGAAGCAGTGGAGAAAATTCTGAAAATATATGTGTGTATGTTTGTGTGTGTGTGTGTGTATGAAAATGTTAAGAGGCCATTGCATTGATTTACACTGGCATTTCAGATCTGCTTCTTCAAAAAAAAGACAGGTCGGGATAGAAGTTCATAGAAATTACAGTTTTGTTTTTGATTGATATTTCGACTCCAGTCCAATTTTCTTTTTTTCTTTTGGCTTGTTAAATTCTTTATGAGTGCCTGCCCGAAGGGCTACCAGGGATTTGGAAATTTTGCAACCCTTGTATTATATTATACGCATTTTTCAAAATTGGTTTATTTCTAGATTTTCAATGTGGTCACCCAAAATACGTGTTAAACAAATTGCGTATTAATGCATGGAAGTCTTGCCAATTTACCAATTCAATAAACTTGTCCCAGGAGCTCTTAGGTAGAAATTTGATAGCATAAATTTAACCTACAAGAAGACAAACACTTTTAAAACAGTTCTGATCAAAATCTGCAATGACCTTTATGTTACATTTCCAAACATTATGTGATTAAAGCAAGAGTAGATTACCTTCTGGCCATCAAATCTACACGTCCCTTCACACACAATGCCAACGCCCCCCTTCCAAGTTCTCTTTTAACTTTATGGAGGAAACTGATCCTGAAAAAAAAACTAATTGGCTTATGATTCCTACATAACATGGCCCATCAGAATTATACGAATGCCAGTAGCATAAACACTTCCTAACTAGTCACACATGTGAATTAATGAAAGCAGACTCACCTGTAGCTGGCCAAAAACCAGATAGACCTGGGACAGCTCTTCATCAATGGCACCTGGGACAGCTTTTGGCTCGGGATTGGCCAGAGCCATGTCAGGTGCAAGTTCAAGGCTGGATAAATTGGAAACAGACGTTTCCTCGCGACTGGATGGTCACAGGACAGACAACTCTGAAAAGGGATCGGATGATCCTGAATCAAGCGTTAACTGTGAATTGAGGCTGACTGAACCTGACTGGGAACTGAGTTCAGCCACTGGCACCAAACCAGATGGACCTGGGACAGGTGACAGCCCAGGATGGTGCAAGGCTCAGATGTCCTCTTGTAATAAGATGGACCTGGATCAGCTAACAGCAAAGAGAGGATGGACATACGTGGCTGGAGATCTCTGGATCCCAGTGAGCCCTTGGGTTAATGCCGCATGGATCTGGAGCCACTGTGAAATGGAAATTGAAAGGTTAATTAAACTATGTTGCAGCAAAATGTAACGGCTTGTGAAAATCTTTTCATATTAATGAAACGTATACATGCTAAATGTTGCATAAAAAGAACATAAATACTAACTAGACAACTGTCAAACAGCAGACTAGGGCAAAATAAAAAATACCACTATAACAAAAATAATGAATTACCAACAGCTGGCGTTATCCCAGAATCCAGTGCGGATGGACCCAGGACAGGTCTGATGCATGAGATCTGCTGGATATGGTACAGCGTTTGGCTTCTGCCACCAGCTCATCAGCAAATGAATCTGGGGCCACTTTGTTGCCCATTTGAATGCAGTGGACAGAACGCCTTACATCCCTCCATTTCTGGCGGAATAATGCACAGATGCTTTTCTTCTTTTTTTCTAAAGAAAGGTAAAAACATCACCACAAAAAAGGTATGACAAGATTGTTAGGCAAGATAATTGGTAAAGTGGGACCAAATTAAGCTTAATTGTTAGCCTGACAAGCCAGACCCACATCAAGATGTTTGGTCTGGAAACTCACCATAGACAGGGCTCAATCCGAGGGGCGGGATAAACGGTTGTCTTTCAAACTCCCTCTGCACGCGATAGGATAGCGCTACACCAACCGGAGCAACGACGGTGAAGGGGAGCTCGCTGACTGATTAAACATTCGCCGGTCGGCTAAACTCCGAACACATCTTCCCTTTTTAAGAATGACTTCAGTGCCGCTCTTTGTTCTTTTCTCAGAGGAAAGCTTAACTCCAAGTCTTCCGGAGGCGCGGGCAGAGCTGATTCGAAAGACCGCCGCCGTTCGCCAGTTTCTGTGATACTAGAAGCACGCAAACGCAACTCGGCCGTCGTCATTATGGCCCCGCCCGCCAACTCTGTAGCCTACACGATGTGATTGGGCCGTCCAGATTCTGAGGAATACAGCTCAGATAGGAATTGAGAGTTGCTAGACCACACTTGCGGGCAAATTAAATTTGCTGCCGCTAGGGTGCGTCTAGATTTCTAGGCTACTTAATTGTCTGAAAAGGCATAAATGCTGAATAATTAGGCACAAATGTGCGGCACATTAACTATAATGTATGGCGGAATAACACTTCTGAGAGTACTTCGACTCGGTGCAGTAAAAAGTCCCACCTGGAGACGTGAGGGAGGATTTTTCAGACAGGACTTTTTACTGCGCTGAGTCGAAGTACTCTCAGAAGTGTTATTCTGCCATACATTATACAGGGAGTGCAGAATTATTAGGCAAGTTGTATTTTTGAGGATTAATTTTATTATTGAACAACAACCATGTTCTCAATGATCACAAAAAAACTCATTAATATCAAAGCTGAATATTTTTGGAAGTTTTAGTTTTAGCTATTTTAGGGGGATATCTGTGTGTGCAGTTGACTATTACTGTGCATAATTATTAGGCAACTTAACAAAAAACTAATTTATACCCATTTCAATTATTTATTTTTACCAGTGAAACCAATATAACATCTCAACATTCACAAATATACATTTCTGACATTCAAAAACCAAACAAAAACAAATCAGTGACCAATATAGCCACCTTTCTTTGCAAGGACACTCAAAAGCCTGCCATCCATGGATTCTGTCAGTGTTTTGATCTGTTCACCATCAACATTGCGTGCAGCAGCAACCACAGCCTCCCAGACACTGTTCAGAGAGGTGTACTGTTTTCCCTCCTTGTAAATCGCACATTTGATGATGGACCACAGGTTCTCAATGGGGTTCAGATCAGGTGAACAAGGAGGTCATATCATTAGATTTTCTTCTATTATACCCTTTCTTGTCAGCCACGCTGTGGAGTACTTGGACGCGTGTGATGGAGCATTGTCCTGCATGTAAATCATGTTTTTCTTGAAGGATGCAGACTTCTTCCTGTACCACGGCTTGAAGAAGGTGTCTTCCAGAAACTGGCAGTAGGACTGGGAGTTGAGCTCCATCCTCAACCCGAAAAGGCCCCACAAGCTCATCTTTGATGATACCAGCCCAAACCAGTACTCCACCTCCACCTTGCTGGCGTCTGAGTTGGACTGGAGCTCTCTGCCCTTTACCAATCCAGCCATGGGCCCATCCATCTGGCCCATCAAGACTCACTCTCATTTCATCAGTCCATAAAACCTTAGAAAAATCAGTCTTGAGATATTTCTTGGCCCAGTCTTGACGTTTCAGCTTGTGTGTCTTGTTCAGTGGTGGTCGACTTTCTGCCTTTCTTACCGTGGCCATGTCTCTGAGTATTGCACACCTTGTGCTTTTGGGCACTCCAGTGATGTTGCAGCTCTGAAATATGGCCAAACTGGTGGCAAGTGGCATCTTGGCAGCTGCACACTTGACATTTCTCAGTTCACGGGCAGTTATTTTGCGCCTTGGTTTTTGCACACGCTTCTTGCGACCCTGTTGACTATTTTGAATGAAACGCTTGATTGTTCGATGATCACGCTTGAGAAGCTTGGCTATTTTAAGACTGCTGCATCCCTCTGCAATATATCTCACTATTTTTGACTTTTCTGAGCCTGTCAAGTCCTTCTTTTGACCCATTTTGCCAAAGGAAAGGAAGTTGCCTAATAATTATGCACACCTGATATAGGGTGTTGATGTCATTAGACCACACCCCTTCTCATTACAGAGATGCACATCACCTAATATGCTTAATTGATAGTAGGCTTTCCAGCCTATACAGCTTGGAGTAAGACAACATGCATAAAGAGGATGATGAGGTCAAAATACTCATTTGCCTAATAATTCTGCACTCCCTGTAGTTCTCCTTTTTAATCCGCTTAGGAAAGCGCCACGTTTTATTTTATGTCACCATACTTGACCGTTCAACTCTTTGTGCAACTTTATTTAAATAGGGAAAACGTGGAGGTGTTTGGTCGCTTCAAACTTGATCTCTGTTTGGTACCATAGTGAATGAACTGGGCTAAGCTAAATGCTATCAGATCGTCAGAGCGATTAAGTGCACGCACTGAGACAAGCAGAGGTGGAAAGTAACGAATTACATTTACTCGCGTTACTGTAATTGAGTAGTTTTTCTGTGTACTTCTACTTTTTTAAGTAGTTTTAAAAATCTGTAATTTTACTTTTACTTAAGTACATTTTGATTAAAGTATTGTACTTCGCTACATTTTAAACCACATCCGTTACTGAGTAAAAATAAATCATTAATGCAAAGAGAGGAGGAAAAACACCGCGATCCGGAAATGACTAATATTGAATAGACGGCGCGGGAGAGAACATGCGCGCAAATATCAGATGGAGACAAACAAGACAGATGTCAGTGACGCAGACCCAGGTGAAAGCAAAACGCTGTCGTGAACTCCTGGCTAGTATGGAAATACTTTGGATATAGAAAAAAATAATGTGGTGTTGTCCTGGAGAATATCAAATTTGCACAAAATGTGGATGCAAATGAAGAAACACATAGAACATGTTCGGGCACATCCCTCTGTGCAATAAAGGTATGTTTATAACTTAGGCCGATTGATTTCTGTGACGCAGAGGGAATCCCGGAATCCAGTCATGAACCTTAACTTTACATTATAACGTGTAATACACGCAAACTGGTGGAATGAACGAAAAACTCGAATGTAGAGCTGTAGGCCTTAGAAATAAATCAAATCGCGACATGGTCTGTGAACATTAAAGCACAACATTTGTAACGCTTGTGTCCGGGTGAAAAATGCGGATAGCTCACTTAATATATCTGGAGTGGATGCAAACACGGAGGCGATTGACGTCAAACAGATCGCGCTTTATTTCCCGCTGAACTCTCATCACAAACTCCATTTCCGTCCACAGCATTACTCAATAAAACAAAATAACTGACTGTTAGCAACAGAAGAACAGAGAATAATCCCCACACATGGGAGCTCAAAACTCAGGCCCTGTCCACACGAACACGGGTATTTTCAAAACCGCAGCTTTTTCTACGCGGTTTGGCTGTTCGTCCACACGCAAACGCTGTATCCGGTTACTAAAACTGGACTTTTTTGAAAACTCCGGCCAGGGTGAAGATTTTTAGAAACGCCGGTTACAGCGTTGTCGTGTAGATGGTGAAACCGGAGATTTCGGCTTTTTAAATTGAAGTGCGCGCCGTTCTTTCCTTTGTTTGATATCAGATTTTCCACATCTCCTTTTGATTTACGTGAGTCGATTCTATGCGGTGGACTCCACTAACAGCGCTAATCACACGTATATCCTACAGATACATGTTCAGTTATTTCATTGTATTGCAGATCAAAGGCCAGAATGCAATAATACAAAATAGTAAAGCAAGTGTGTGAAGCTATTACAGTCCACTTCGGCCCTGCACCTGTTTATACAGTTACCTGTCACTGAGTCCAAAGCAAAGGAACTTAGGAAGTGTTTCACTTGAGCCCATGGCATCCCTCAGTCAGCGCAATGTGCATCGGTGCAGTGAATGGGACCCATATGGAAATCAGGCAGCCAATCATAGCGTAGTTTTGCCTTCTCATGTGGACAGAATTTTTTTAAAAACCGTGCTTGTGTGGACGCGATTGTTTTTTAAAACGGAGGAGGAAAAACTCCGGTAATAAAAATACCCGTGTACGTGTGGACTAGGCCTCAGTGCGCACATACACAAGATGCAGAACTCGTTTTCAGGGAGCGCGCGCAGCTCTTAAAGGGGCCACACTATATTTCTACTCGTTACACATTGAATGCTATATGAATATATGATCTGCTTGTTCTCTCTCTGTGAATGAGCTGCTCCGTCTACTACATATGGACTCTATTATTCTTAAACATGTTTACGAATTAATGATAAAAATAAGTTGTTAATCTAATTCATAATAATTTATTGAATTTAGTTTATTAGACGTATAATACGTTTTATTGAAATTTTGATAAACAAAATAAACAAATGGTTTTAAGTTTGTTATAATAAAGCATTTGTTCAACCAAATAAAAAAAAGACCAATCTTCTTCATTCATTTAACATCATTTTAACAAGTGATAATAACCATCATTTAATAATAGGTACAGTAAATGTTTAATTGATGTTTTCTGAGATAGTTTTCATATCGTGAAAATCTCATTCTATCACAACCCTACAGGGGAGAGTCCCCACCACCCACTGTTAAAAAAGTAACTAAGTAACTTTTACTCTGAGTACATTTTAAATGAGCTACTTTTTACTTTTACTTGAGTAAATTTTTAGACCAGTAATTTTACTTGTACTTAAGTAAAATTTCATTGAAGTAACAGTACTTTTACTTGAGTAGAATATTTTGTTACTCTTTCCACCTCTGGAGACAAGAGAGGTATGTATTAGCTCGTTTTAATTAAGGGAATTACATTGTTATTTTAATAACAATGTATTAAAACAATACATTGTTTTAATATGTACGTTTGTCCTACAGTTCTTTGTGATCCTCATCTTGCCTTGATGCATTGTCTTTGCCAATGTGTGCTCGGCCAGACCGTTTTATGCTTTTGCGCCACCAAGTCATGTTTTACTGTAACTACAGCGGCTGCAGGCATGTGAACAAAAGCAGCAATCTCATTGGTTGGCTAGTTTTTAGTCACAAGTCTTTACGCGTCGGTGATAAACGTGTCCCGGTGTGAACAAGCCTTAAAGCTTGTGTGAATAATCCTTAAATAATGAAAGTACTGACTGTAGAATAATAAAGACCACAGACTCACCAAAAGCTGGTCCTAAACCAGATAGACCGTGGATCTCAGAATCTAGTGCGGATGGACCCAGGACAGGTGATGGCTCCGGATCGGCTGGATCCACGTCAGGTGTCAGCTCCATGCTACAAAAGCTTGGTACAGGTGACAGCTCAAGACTGGATATATCAGAATCAGACATCAACTCCATGATGGATGGACCCGGGACAGGTGACAGCTCCAGACTGGATATATCTGTGACGAGTGACAGCTCCAGACTGGATATATCAGATACAGACGACAGCTCCAGACTGGATATATCAGATACAGACGACAGCTCCAGACTGGATATATCAGATACAGACGACAGCTCCAGACTGGATATATCAGATACAGACGACAGCTCCAGACTGGATATATCAGAGACAGACGACAGCTCCAGACTGGATATATCAGATACAGACGACAGCTCCAGACTGGATATATCAGATACAGACGACAGCTCCAGACTGGATATATCAGAGACAGACGACAGCTCCAGACTGGATATATCAGAGACAGACGACAGCTCCAGAATGGATATATGAGTCTGACGGCTGCTCCAGATCAGCCATATCGGCGTTAACTGGCAGCTCGAATGGTATCGCCCACTGAAGGCAGGATAAATCTGGCTAGTCATCCGTGGGATCACTGCATGCGATATCATCCTCATCGCAATAGAAGATGTGACGCTTTACAGCATTTTGCCTATAATAGGCAGATAATATCGCCTATTATCTGGCATAACGCAAGAGACATCCCAGATAGCAAGCATGTTTGGGCCACATGTGGGTATTATCTGGCACATATGGCCCAGCTGGACAGATATGGGCCAGAATGTGACCATATTTGTTTTGCCATAACTTTAAAATCGGCGGGAAATGTTGTCTTGGGGTTCACAAATAATTTTGAGGTATATGGCCCAGATAACAATGTACACATAAGGGCCATATGTGTTTGAGCTATGGCACAAAGTGAGAAAGGCTGACTTGTGGTAAACCTTTAGATTATATATGGCAAAAACATGGAAACCTGAAATCAGCAATTTATTTGCTGTTCTGTTTTGTAGGCACTGTTAAAAGTCACACTGGTTGACATTGAATAAATAGTCTTCAGTCTATCTTCCCATCTTTTTTTTCTCCTTCCAATTGAATTTGTAATTGTTATGAACTAAGTCTGGTTATGTTAATTGTATCACTGTAGTGCTTAGAATATAGACATTTAGATTTATTTCCTGAGAGTATAGCTAGAACGCAATTAAAATGTGTATTCATGTGATTAGGTTCATTTTACTAAGAATATACATTTCATAAAACCTAATTAAAATGAGTACAGGTTACAATGTTGGTTATACTTAAAAAAGGATGCAAGTCGACTCAACTTATAAAAAGTGAGGCAAGTGGCTGCATTGGATGTTTTAAGTTATATCTAGGTATTCATTTTTACAGAAATGGCTGAACAACATAAAATGGAAAAAAACATCTTTAAATTTGTGCAAGTTTATTTATTCAAGACATAATATAAAAAAAGTAGGTAAAGTTATTGCTTTGTGTCAATAATAGCTCTTCTGAGCCGTATCCAGAATCTCATGTTACTCAAAGGGTCCCTGCTCCACTTCAGGTATGTTCTTTTTCAGGTGCTTGTGAAGACCAAACACTTTTTTCGAATTCCTCTCTTCCAGGATGACGGAACCGCTTCTCATAAACCATCATAAACCGCGACTGGGCTAATTCAAACTCAAAGCGACACCAGGCGCTATCAATGAAGTGTTGAGACACAACCACAATGACTTTACGACTGCCCAATATTCCTTCATCGATAATGTTGGAGGTGATGGACTTCCCTGCTTGAAAGTCCCGCATGTGAAGGCAAAGATGAATAGGTGGAACACCGTTCTCCAGATTCTCCATCAGTTCATTGATGACCCAGACTTCGTCATAGCTGGAGAAAATCACGAATGCGTCATAGGAACATTCTTCTTGTGTAGGTGTTCTGTAGCCTCTCAGTAGAATACAGCAATACTGAAGATAAAACTGGAACCTAAGCCAACACTGGTAACAGAACTACGAATGTAACAAAAAATACTAATAAACCAATTGTAAGTCTTTTCTTGTGCACACAGCTATCAATGTCAAAGTCTGTTGCTCTAAAATTTGAGCTTGGTGACAAGGTCAGTATTCTGACCGCTTCAAAATATTCTGATTTTGGATAATCCACATCATAAAATATGAGAGCATGACCAATTGATCGTGTTGGAGGACAAACCAAACTCTGCAAGGTTTTGTGGTCAACGTTTAGCGAACATGATGTGGGATGCTATTTATGTTTTTATCAACATAAAATGTTGTTGTTTCAGGTTAGAGGGCCAGAAATTCTAGAGCCTATAATTATTTAGGTAAATTGTTTCCTCTCAGACTCAACTTTTTTTAAGGGTTTTTTAAAAGAGCTTGAGTGAAACTCTACCATATGTCAGTATGACACGTCACGGTGCTCTTATGCTCAGTGAAAATCAATTTAATCAAAATCTTTTGTCGTAGAATGTATCAATGTGCATCTGAAATAAAAACATACTCAATTTTATGGAACAACACATTATATAACAAGAGTATTAGATGTTAACAACATTGCTTACCTTAATAGATCAAGGACTTGTAGAGAAGACAGAACTGGGAATACAGTCTTCTGTTTCAAAACATTAAAGGGATAGTTCACTTTGAAATTAAATTTTGTGTATGTTTTTCATACACAGAGAAGTCCAAATTAAATATAACGAGCGGTTTGTGTGAGAAAACGAACAGTATTTATATAGTTTTTACCTCTTGTACACCACAGGAAACAGTCGGACGTAGTGGTGTACAAGAGGTAAAAACGATATAAATACTGTTCGTTTTCTCACACAATCCGCTCGTTTTGTTTAATTTGGACTTCTCTGTGTATTCTCTTTGAGGTGGTGACCATAGACCTGCATTATGTGAGGCACAGACAAGAACGGTTTGACCTAAAATGATCAAAACTGAAACTACTGGGGAAACAAATACTCCTACATCTCGGATGCCCATGAGGTAAGCTAAAACATATCAAAATTTAATTTAAAGTGAACTATCCCTTTAAAACTGAAATCCAGAACTGATGAAGGAATACTTGGTGGTATGGAGCTGAGGTTTCTTTCTATACATGAGTAGTGCAGATTCTCAGTATCTTTGGTTAAAATAAAGAAATGACAGCAATAAAAACAGTCATAAAAAAAAAAAACAGATTTACATTCAGAAAACTTACTTCAGCACACTTCTCCAGGGCCTATGGAAAAACATATCAAGACACTTACAAAGAAACTCATCTTGAGACAAACAATTGCAATGGGTTTAACATTGGGGAATTTTGGCCAAAAATACGTTGAGGCCTGTGCTCATTCTGGTAAAATCTTGAATAAAAATCTTGAGTAATTTCTGGAATATCCCAAATGAATGAACAAAAACTGTTTAAAAAGATTTGAAACCAATTTGGAAAAAATGTTTTGTAAATAAAAATAACCTATGAGATGAGATGCATAATGTCAACCATGAATTAATAATACAGACTATACCATTTAACCTCCAGTAACAATTTTAAACGATCACCAACATAGGAATTGACGGCTCAGGTGAAAATCTACTGGACCTAATCTCACATTCAGATTCACAATATAGCTGTAGTGTTGATGGTGTAATTAGTAATACTTTAAAATGTACACTATGTAACTTTTGGCACTCTTAGCAGTTAATTAAAAAAACTGGATGCGTCTTGGGACATTGTAGCCAGAGCTACAGATCTTTCTAAAAAAATTAGCATATTGTGATAAAGTTCATTATTTTCCATAATGTAATGATAAAAATTAAACTTTTATATATATTTTAGATTCATTGCACACCAACCGAAATATTTCAGGTCTTTTATTGTTTTAATACTGATGATTTTGGCATACACCTCAATACACCTCATCTCAAAAAATTAGCATATCATGAAATGGTTCTCTAAACGAGCTATTAACTTATTCATCTGTATCAACTAATTAACTCTTAACACCTGCAAAAGATTCCTGAGGCTTTTAAAAACTCCCAGCCTGGTTCATTACTCAAAACCGCAATCATGGGTAAGACTGCCGACCCGACCCTGTCCAGAAGGCCATCATTGACGCCCTCAAGCGAGAGGGTAAGACACAGAAAGAAATTTCTGAACGAATAGGCTGTTCCCAGAGTGCTGTATCAAGGCACCTCAGTGGGAAGTCTGTGGGAAGGAAAAAGTGTGGGGAAAAATGCTGCACAACGAGAAGAGGTGACCGGACACTGAGTGTGGAGAAGGACCGATTCCAGACCTTGGGGTACCTGCGGAAGCAGTGGACTGAGACTGGAGTAGAAACATCCAGAGCCGCCATGCACAGGCATGTGCAGGAAATGGGCTACAGGTGACGCATTCCTCAGGTCAAGCCACTTTTGGTCTACAGAGAAGCAGCACTGGACTGTTGCTCAGTGGTCCAAAGTACTTTTTTCGGATGAAAGCAAATTTTGCATGTCATTCAGAAATCAAGGTGCCAGAGTCTGGAGGAAGACTGTGGAGAAGGAAATGCCAAAATGCCTGAAGTCCAGTGTCAAGTACACACAGTCAGTGATGGTCTGGGGTGCCATATCAGCTGCTGGTGTTGGTCCACTGTGTTTTATCAAGGGCAGGGTCAATGCAGATAGCTATCAGGAGATTTTGGAGCACTTCATGCTTCCATCTGCTGAAAAGCTTTATGGAGATGAAGATTTCATTATTTAGCACGACCTGGCACCTGCTCAGTGCCAAAACCACTGGTAAATGGTTTACTGACCATGGTGTTACTGTGCTCAATTGGCCTGCCAACTCTCCTGACCTGAACCCCATAGAGAATCTGTGGGATATTGTGAAGAGAAAGTTGAGAGACGCAAGACCCAACACTCTGGATGAGCTTAAGGCCGCTTTCGAAGCATCCTGGGCCTCCATAACACCTCAGCAGTGCCACAGGCTGATCGCCTCCATGCCACGCCGCATTGAAGCAGTCATTTCTGCAAAAGGATTCCCGAACAAGTATTGCGTGCATAACTGAACATAATTATTTGAAGGTTGACTTTTTTTGTATTAAAAACACTTTTCTTTTATTGGTCGGATGAAATATGCACATTTTTTGAGATAGGAATTTTGGGTTTTCATGAGCTCTATGCCAAAATCATCAGTATTAAAACAATAAAAGACCTGAAATATTTCAGTTGGTGTGCAATGCATCTAAAATATATGAAAGCTAGATTTTTATCATTACATTATGGAAAATAATGAAATTTATCACAATATGCTACTTTTTGGAGAAGGACCTGTACTTCTCTCCGTTTATTTATATGACGAGTCACACAGGTACAAGGCTACTCCAGAGGTGGTCGTCGTCCCGTCCGGTCTAAAATAGTCAGAATAGAAACACATTTATAGGCATACTGCTGTGATTCAGGATAAGACAAAAACAGTTTGACATGCTCATTTAAATTCTATACAATTTAAACAAATAAATGTTACATAGTGTACCTTTAAGAATCAATAAAATATCTTCACATGTAATCTTGCAATAAATTAGATTATTTATAATATACAATATTTATAAGCTACCAGCAGATGGCCCTGCACACATCTATAAAGGTCAAAGCTGGAATTGTTGGAAACTTTCAGTCATAAACTTGAGTAACTGAAGTTACAGCAATATCCTCACCAATATCTTTTAGTCTTATCTTCACATAAAAAAAAGACAAAAATAATTATTTCAAGTTACAATTCCTTTGTGACGGTGTTGAAGTTGCCATTTCCCTCCCTTTTGTTACAGATTTCTTGTTTTACCCCACCTTTTCAATATGAAATCATTAATAATGCATCTTCTTCAAAGACATGATACATTTTTTAACAATGTTAAAGGGATAGTTCACCCAAAAATAAAAATTGAATGTTTATCTGCTTACCCCCAGTGCATCCAACATATAGGTGTCCGTTTCTTCAGAACACAAAGGAAGATTTGTAACACAAAGGAAGAACACAAAGAACACAAGGAAGATTTGCAACTCCAATCATTGATGTGTGTAGGTCATATAATGCATGTGAATGGGTAACAATTCTGAGAGCAAAAAAAAAAAAACATGCTTAAACAACATGGACAGAGCCCTGTGGCTCAAGACGACAAGTTGATATCTTGACACAAAGCGATCAGTACACGCTCTGGCGTCGTGTACGTATAAAGACATCACTTCCAGTATACACGATCTGGTACCGTTTACGCCAACGCCAGAAGTGAATCTCGTAAATGACGCCAGAGCGTGTAATTGACCTTACCGGAAGTGAAGCGCGCTCCAGGCTGTTGGATATAGCGTTCTTGAGGTAAAAAATGATATAAATACAGCTCGATTTGTCACACATACTGATCGTTTTGTGTCTTAAGATATCAATGTATCATCATGAGCCACAGGGCTCTCTGTGCATGTTGGCCAAGAATGTTTTTTTTTTTTTTTTTTTTGTCTGATAGAATTGTTACCCATTCACATACATTATATGACTGTCTCACAGCAACGGTTGGAGTTAAACACCTTCATTTGTGTTCTGAAGAAACAAAGACACCTACATGTTGAACTGGGGGGTAAGAAGATCCCCCAACATCCCATTTTCATTTTTGGGTGAACTATCCCTTTAAATTCACTAAATACACTACATACAGTAGACCTTGATGGATGCAAGAAGGTACTATAAAAAAAACTGTATGAACCTGTTGATAGTCAACAACCTTTATTTATCCATATATGTGAGCCACTCAAAGATGGGGGAAATAGACAAATGGGACAAGAATTGACCATTAAAGAGGGCAATCAACATATGGATCAATGACAATGCAACTTTCCTTAACCTCTAATCTATAAAGAGGCTTGTTGACAGTAAATTAAAAGACATAAGTAACAGCGTAAACATTCATGTACAGAGAAGCAAAAAAACAAAAAAATCAAATTAAAACATTGATTAGTATGGAAAGAAACAAAAAGGGAGGAGAAGCCAAAACCTTATTTTTTTCTATTATAGCTCAGCATACATTTCTACACGGCATGCAATAAGGCACCTAACTAACACAATGAATAAACCTATGCTACGTGATGAAGCAGAATTGTTATCCAATGGAAAAGAAAGAGAATAGTTCCGATACAATGTTCACTCCCATAAAAACGGTATTCCTTTCATTTCCCTTTCAATTGCCCAAACCTTATTAAAAAAATACATCCATTTGTAAAAGATTTTCTCCATACACAGAAATGTAAATAGAAAGCACAAACGCATGGATTAAGGTGAGAAAATTAATCAAACAATTAAAAAAAAGCAAGCTATATTTTGTATTTGCATTAAAGTATACACAATCTATTATTATTATTATTATTATTATTAAATGTTGATACTCTATACACTGCTGTCCGACTTTAGCAATGGCTGAGAAAATCTGAAAAATGCGCAGTCAGCCACTGGTAGCAGGGAGAAGCACTAAAGAAATTTAGGGGAACACTTAGGCTGAACCAAGTTTGCCTTGTATAGTAAAATCAGCTATATAATTCTGTAGTCCATTGAAAACTGGCACCGTGAAAAGTGAAGAAAATTTCCCAACAGAATTTATAATTTATGATTTTGTTGGGTTGACCCTTTAAGAACAAGATCTATTTTTCGACGATGTAGAAGATTACATTTTGCAGTTGTGCTGCTCTCATGAGCCAACTTCAGGGAGTTAATACGCTGTTTTAAGTTACAAACTCTGTTGGTTTGCATTGTAAGGGGTTTGATGATTAATATAGCCTTTATATTTTGCAGGACAGCTTGTTCAAAACTAGCGACGTCCCCTGAAAGCACCATCCCACTTCACCGACAATAGATGGATAAGACTAACCAGATCATACATCAAAAATGCTCCATTTTCAGAAAATAACAGCACTACTTACCTATACATATCTATATAAAAGAAAATCAACATATATTTACACATGATATCAGTTTCTCAACCCATTAAATGATGCAGAGATGGTTAAAAGATACAGACTAGGGGAGTGAATCGTTGCATCTAGACTATTTGCTTAATTGTCTGCCACTCAACTGACTTGACTTAATACTCGGTTTCAAGATTGTGCCAGGCTTTGATAAACTTCCAAAACCAGCTTAAAGCACAAGTCAGTGAATATGGAATCTCAATATGTTTTGTCTATGGTTTTAATAACACACCACGTTCCAGAATTACATATGTATCTAGTCATGTGCACATTACACAGGGGATTTCAGTGTCAATCATACCAAATTGAAATTTACTCCTCTTATAAAGTCAACGGACTTGATTTTAGAACAAGTTCCCTTAGAGCAGGTCCACACTGACTTTCTGGATTTTCTTGCATCTTTTGCCAAACCCTTTAACATTACAAGCTGGCCTGAATCATGGATGAATGGTAGCACACCACTTGTGGTGCAAAGGAAAATAAGCTTATTGATCAATATGAATTCTGTGATGCCTAGACAGAGAGGACGAATGATTGAAACCCTTTCCACACTGAGCACACCTATATGGTTTCTCACTCTGAAGGATTCTCTGTTTCAAGATGGTAGTGTGGGGGAATCCCTTTCCTGTTGCAATAGCACTATAAGTCGACTTATCCTCCAAATGAACCCGTTGGTGCCTTGCAAGAGATGAGGGATGATTGAACCTCTTTCCACATTGAGCACAGGTGTAAGACTTTCCATCAGAATGAGTTCTCTGATGTCTGGATAACGACGATGAGTGATTGAAGCTCTTCTCACAATGGTTGCAGCTGTATGGCTTTTCACCTGTATGCATTCCCCGCTTCAGTGTAGTATCGAAGGGGAAATCCTTATCACCCTGGGCATACATCTTGGCCTCCAGGTGGACCTTGTGGTGTCTTGACAAGGAAGAGGAATGGTTGAAACCCTTGTCGCACTGAGAACACCGGTAGGGCTTTCCACCCTGATGAACCAGCTGATGCTTCTTGAGGTGGCGTTTCCTTACAAAGCTCTTTCGACACTGGGTGCACTTGTAGGGCTTCTCCCCTGAGTGGATTCTCTGATGCTCTCTCAACGTGGCCGCTGCAGCAAAACATTTTCCACACTGGGTGCATCTGTGCGGCTTTTCACCAGCATGAGTCTTCTGGTGCTGTTTAAGATTGGAAGCTGTCGTAAAGCCTTTACCGCACTGAAGACATGTAAACGGCTTGTCATGGGCATGCAGCTCCTGATGTTTTTTGAGATGACGTCTGCGCACAAAACTTTTTCGGCATTGGGTGCATTTGTAGGGTTTGTCATCCGAATGCATTTTCATGTGCTCCCGGAGAGTGATGGCAGCTGCAAAGCTTTTACCACACTCTGAACACCTGTGTGGCTTTTCAGGAGAGTGCATCATCTGGTGCGGTTTCAAGTTAAATGCATCAATGACTCCTTTACCAACCATCTCAAGACCAGTGGTGTAACTTTTCTCTTTCATGTGAATCCTCATGTGACTTCTTAGGCTGGCTTCAATAGCGAAGCTCTCACCACAGTGGACACAAATGTAGGGGTGAGTGGCTTTGTGGATTTCAAAGTGTTCATGCAGATCAGACATACAGTCAAAAATCTCACCACACTCACTGCATTGCAGGCCATGGGCTTCGTGGATGATAACGCCATTCTCTGACTCCACTGTAAGCTCCCCTCCATGGTCAGACTCCACCTTAACAATATGTTCTCCACCACCTATCTCCGTCTTTAACAGCACCTCACCAAGCAAATGCTCATTGCCTTTTATTTCCGCACTGCTGAAATACTGATGATGATCATGGTGTATTTCAGATTTAATATAATCATGGTCCGTCTCTGTTACCACATCCACGCAGGTCACTGCCCCTAAATCACCATGAATGGCCTCCAGGTCAAGTCTTTTGTCCTCTTGAGTCATAATCTCTGTCTCTGCTCCATAATGCAAGTCACCGACTTGAGTATGGGCTATGACACACTCAGATCCCAATGTATCGAGACCTGGTGTGTCACAGTCAGTCTCTGACTCAGCCATCAGGACGCACTCCAGCCTGACGACTTCCGTCTTCCCGGTTAAGTGAAACTTAGCGTTGCTCTAAGAGCACCGCTTTCCCGCAAAGAAATGTGAAGGGTTGCCTGCCACAGGCTCAGTCAGTTGTTGAGTCAGGAGCAGTCCTGCCTGCTGGAAGAAGGAACACATTTTAACTTGATAAAAAATACTCTGCAGAAAACAATTAACTTTCCTCTCCACTTTACTACTAGAGAAACAAAAGTAAAAATAAGGCATGCAAAACATTCAGACGCTAAAGTAGTGATCTCACTAGTTATCTAGAAATTAAATAATCCTGAAATTAATTTAAAGAAGACGAAGAAACAAATTGCTTAAACTAAATAGGTAATAGGCAAGGTTTATGTCTAGCCATAAACTTAAAATCAGGAGACAACAAAAAAAGTGCATAAATCCAAAAATCAACAGCTTTCAAAATCGATGTAAAAAGAGAGTTGGATAAATTAACAGAACTGTAAACTGAGCTGTATACACCATAGCTCGCAAAAACATACTTAAAATAAAATGTAAACAAATTAACCTCATCTTGAAAACCATAAAGCTACTTAGCAAAAATATCAGTGGCTACAAATTGGCTAAGGTTAGCCTGTGGGTAGTTTATATTTGGCTAACTTGACAGGCTGGAAATGGATGAATCTGCAGTTCATACATTCAGTTCTCTCAAATGAATACTGAATCACAGCTAACTCCTTTAAAAATGCCTCACATATATAAAAAAATAAAACCCATGTTTACAACTTTCACATACTGCTGGTTTGTCACTACTGGCTAGGATAGCTGGCTAAATAGCTGCTAGTTAGCTTCCTTGAGCCTGCATTATCAGCTAACTAGCTGGCTAACTAGCACAATAGCTGTATCATAAAATGAGACTGAAATGAAAAGCGACAGACTGCCTTAAATTCGGAGCGCCACTTGTATTTTATAGTAATACATTCAATTTTTAATGCCGCACAGCCACGTAGAGACTGACGTTACAGCTTCTAGAGAATACGAGTTTAAGGGTGGGCATCTTGTCCGCCAGAGGATGGAAGAGCTAACTAGCTGTAAAATGGCCGCCGCGACTAGCTTCCGCCCCTCATGCAAGCACGCAGATGCAACACGCAACGTAAGGAAAAGCAAATAAACCGGTCACAATAATACTAGGTTAGTTTTACTACTCGCTAGGAATCCGTGCTGTCATAGATCTAAAAACTCGAGATTATCAAGACACACGGCAAACCGCTCGAGTTACTGGGCTAATCACTGATGTACGCTATTCGCGAAAGCCCGGGAAAGGCGCCCCCCTTCTTACATAACGCGTTTTTGTTTCGTGGCGTCGAATTAAAAACAAAATTAACATGTACCCAACATCTTTAGTGGCTATATGTTATTCTCAAAATCCCCCAAATTTACTGACACGAGCAGCGCGTTGCTATAAGCTGTGCTTACCATGCTATAGTCCTAGCCCATTTTTAGCTGTGTGAAACAAACATGGCCTGTCGTCCTGCTAAGCTGCATCGCTAGCGGAACACTAGCTGCCTCCGCCGCCATTGCTACTGAACACCTCCGAACTTCGTGACGTCCACAATTCATCGGTAGCGCTGCCGAGCGCTACTTATCGCAGTATGCTCAAAAATCGACCAAGAGTCAGCATATGCCACATCGTATGGTGTAACGTTAATTAAATAGCAACATTGTCTCAGATATAGCACGCTAGTTAGCCAGCTAAGTTAACTTGCAACGGTATGTAAAACCCTGACGCACATAAACATTAAACGGTCATGTATAAACAATTTTTACAAAAACATGTCCGACCTCTTGCCCTTTAATGGCTTTTTTGCGAGATCCGCTGCTGGTAGTCACGGTGTAGTCAACGGCCTGAAGATCTTCGTTCTGTTGCGTCTTTACTGCCTGGTTGCGGTTTGCACTCTGTCACTCTTTCTCTCTCCCTCCCTCCGTACGTACGTAACGGGATGGCGCCGCGGATCATCTGGCGCCAACTATGTTGGAGCGCATGAGCAAAAAAAAAAAAAAAAACAAAGCGGCGAAGAAACAAGCGCTCGAGCACCCCCTATAGTCTCGGCGGAAGGCACAGTCTTCGCCTTCAGTCCCAATCAATTATGCACAAATAACATTATAAGAAAATTAGGTCAACACTACTATAAGGTTTGGTTTAATACATTAGTATCATGTACTAACAATGAACAATACTTTTATAGCATCTATTAATCTATTTAATGTTAGTTTATACATAGGCTACATTTAAACATTCCTTGACAATAATTATAAGTGAATATATTATGAACTGACAAAAATAAATTATAAAATATTTTATTCAAATCACCATGAATTCTAAATGGAATATTTAAGTATTTATTATGAAGGATTTATCAGTCTGCTATTTGTGCATTCATAAACTTTAATCAAAAGAACTTCCCCTCCCTCTCACAATTACTTTGTTGGCTATTCAATGTTAGAGGATTTTGTTTTTTTGTTGTGATATTTGCAACAATCTTTGTGTGTGTGTGTGTGTGTGTGTGTTAACAAATTGAACCTTATTGTAAATTATTACCAAAAACAGAAATACACTTTCACCAAATCCTAAATAAACTTTGATTGACATTGACATGATCCCAAATAAAAGTACTGACAAAATACAGACTGTGTGCACACGCACAGGTGAGCCTTAGAGGTTGGTGTTCTTGATCTAACCTTCCTGCTTAAGATGATCATCTAAAACCACTGTATTAAATGTAATTAAAACATCACATCTTGTCATGTGGGGAACACCAGTTAGGAGGCCCTAATCCAAACATTAAAAGGATGTGAGGATATAGTATGGCCATCCTGAGGAAACATGGCTTCCTCAAAACACTGTGATCAGAGACCACTAGGGTGCGCCCTCTCCCTTAAAAAAGTTAAAAAAGCACGAGCGCCATTTTTTGTTGACAATTTCTGATGGAAAAAGGTAAATACTGTATTGGTATTTTATTTTATTTTAAAAAGAAAAAAAAAAAGACATTGCTTTAAACCTGGCTTTTTTGTTATTCTTTGCCAACATTTTAAAGAATTTAGAACTCTTGAATAGTAAAAAAATACAAGACAAACTGGCTACATTATAGTGATTCAATTTCACTGACCTCATAAAAAACATGGTTTGTAGCCTACAGTATGCCTGCTGTCGTTTATGAACTGGTTTGTAGCCTACAGTATGCCTGTCCTGGCTTTTATGAACACACGCAGGAAGGCATTGTTCTCTGCCAGTGAGGCTGAATGAAACATGACACAGTCAGCCATCATTCAATACCTGTCATTCAGAAACCTCATCTGTTTAGCTCCTGCCTGAACCTGTAGAGCCTCTCACCTCGGCCCCCTGGTTACAGGTGCTGGAATCAAACTGTGTGTGGCTAGAAATGCTTCTAAAATAGTTGTGCACCACCCACATGTCCTACTATGTGTCTGTATCATACATTTTATAACAGTAAGCTATGGCTACCTCTACTTGCCTTTGTCAGTTTTGAATGCTGCATTAGCTGCAGGACAGGTCTATCATGAATTGTTCATGACTGTCAGTGGCATTGTAAAGGTGAGCTTTGCTGACTGTAGCAACTCAACTGACAATTTTGATGAATTCAAAAAGTATTCATCGCCATTCAACTGTACTGGCGGCCAAACTGTTCATTTGTAGAGGTACAGGTGAAAACTTTTAAGCTAATGTGAGGAACTTGGAGATTTATTAATGCAAATATGTATGCTTCAGGCACAGATAGAGATTATTATGCTCCTTTTACACACTCACCTTTAGTGGTATGACTTATAGAAAAATTTAAATGTATTCTTAACAAACATTGCTTGATTTAGAAATTACACTTAATTAAATAATTGGGGAATGATATTTCCATGTAATTACATAAATGTATGCCTTTAATACACATACCCTTATTTCTATTGCTGACAGATTTATGCATATATTTTCACAAAGCTGTCTGTTCCCCTAAAAATATTATTTAGTTATCACCCATTTGACTGTTGTATATTTCAGGCCATAAGTGTATCTAACAAGACGCCATTTTTAAACACTTTATTTCTGCGAAATACCCGCCATTTGTACATAGATAACAGAGGACTGACTTGAGCAGATAACTCCTTGTAATGTTCAGGTTTTCCCTCTAAACAGCAAAAGACATGTACAAAATTATGTTAATAAAAAACCCTTAAAATTATTAATCGGTTAAAATGTAAAACTGTACTGAATTAGGTATATAAAAACCACAACCTACATTCCATTCCTAGTTTTTGTGTGGTGTATTTACATTTGTTGGATTATATACATTTTTACATGATAACTATACCCAGATGCTGAGCTACATTTTAATTAGTTTTAAACATTCATGACAGGTGTAAGCTTGAGCAGTGAACTCTGAGGGTGAATGCCATTGGAGTGGATATTTTCAAGGTTCTGCAGGAAGCCACGATGCTTCAGTCCATTAAGAATAGCCGAGTTACTGGAGGTTACACTCATGTGTGTCCTGCAAATAAGCAGTGAAATAAGAAATATTTAATCTGGAATAAAACCATCTGTAAAACTTTCTGAAATGTTCCTCCAAATGTAAGTAAATGGAAAGAGTTTAAATACAGGCAACCATTAACCCTTAAACTGTACTTAGTACTAAGTTTGATTGTAGTATAAATACTTACGTGAACTTTTAATTGTAAAAACATTAAGTGACTGTATTTAAATTATGGATCAAACACATCTCAGATTAAAGGGATAGTTCACCTAAAATTAAAATTCTGTCATCATTTCCTCACCCTCAAGTTGTTCCATACATGTATGAATTTCTTTCTTCTGCTTAACATATTTTGAAAGAAGATATTTTGAAGAATGTCTGTAACCAAACAGTTGATGGGCCCCATTGAGTTCTATGGTACACCCACCCCCAGCCCCACCATAATATGGAAATCAACGGGGCCCATCAACTGTATGGTTACCCATATTCTTCAAAATATCTTCACTGGTGTTCAGTGGAAGAAATACATTTATTCTTGTTTGGAACAACTTGAGGGGGAGTAAATGATGACAGAATTTAAACTATACCTTTAATGACCTTAGACTAACCTTGGAGAGTCAATCCCACTATCTGCTGTGTAACTCTGACTCTCTGCGGTTTCTCCTGCACAGGCTCTTGAAGGATCATTCAGGTTTGCACAGATGTTCCCAGCATTCTCAGATGTCTCTATTTTGCTCTGATGGCAGACCTTCAATTCTTGGTGACGGATCCACTTGTTAGATTTGCCAGCATCAGCTTCATCTGCAGATTTATGTATGGTCTCAGAATCAGACTCCACTTCGCTTGTCTGACAGTAGTCAAAAATGCTGCTTTCCAGGGCTTCAGTATGTTCATTATCTGCCAAACTGGATTCATGTAGTCTTTTCCTCAGACACTGGACTTCTTGTCTGGGGCTAGCACCTTTCTGAAGGATCTGGTGATCAGAGGACTGCCACCTGTATTCATGCGGCCTGTGTGTGGTTCTGGTGGCTTTGTGATGAACATGCTCCTCAATGAAATGGCCATCCCAGCCACCATCTGCACAGACAGACTCATGGAAATGAGCCTTACTGGTTTGTGATAGCTCACAGTCAAGTATGCATTCCTCATTTAGGCAGACAGAGCTACAACCATCCTCATCCTCCCCTACTTTCTGATAGTTGTGATGTTCATCATCTGTATAAACCTCACTCTCAGTCTGGCTTGTGTTTCTGTCTAAGGTTTGACCATCAAGCAACTGATGACTTGTTATGCTGCCAACTTGCTGGTGTGAGGACAGCAGATCAGGACGGTGATGAGACTCGTCTTTACTGTTAAGTAGATGTAGGGAAAGCCTACGATGAATTGTAGGTTTAGGCCGTGAGATGGGTATTTGTGTTGAATCAAAATGTGAAGGATTATCTACAATGTTATTTTGGTCAGGAACATTTCTCAAGTGTCCATCCTTATGTTTAATTTCTTTTAATCTGTCATATCTGAAGTCTCTGCTTCGGACTTTATTCTCTCTCAGCTTAATTTTGTCCTCTATCCTCAATGTGCTGCTCTCAGGGTAGGCTGAGCTGTAATCTCCACAAAGCTCTTGTACTGGTTGAACATCCAGAGTGGAGTCCACAATCTGAGCTCTCTCATGGACCTGTTCACAAGGTGCATCCTTTAGTGTGTGTGATTTCTCCATGCTGTCAGTTATCGCTTTGGCCCGATGAGGATCCCAGGATTTTGACCGGTGACCTGTCTTTTCCCGCCGTCCGGTGGTTGGAATCTTGGGTTCTTTCCTGCTTTGTTCTTTATGGTTGATGTTTGTTTCCACATCTCTTCCTGGCAATCCCAAAAATGGGTTGTCTATTCGTTTTTTGTAGACACATTTAGGATTCAGAATGGTACTCTCTACATTATTGTCTGGTTCATCCAAAGCAAATTCTGCTCTGGGGTGAGGCATAATCTGATCATCTGCCTCTAAATCTTCAGCACATTGAAATGTCTTATTCTTTGCCCTTTGTTTCTCTTTGGATGAAGGTCCTCTTCTCTTGCTACGAGTAGCTCTAGGGGCCAATTTCTTCCCCATGGCCTTTGAGGTATGGTGCCTCTGCTTAGCCAGAAGAGTTTCGGTGGAAATGCCCTTGTCCACAGCTTTCTCTGTTCCTCTCTCAGCTTTCTCCTCCAGCTTCTTCATAAGAACTGTGTGCTTTACTAGATTGTCCACAGTCAGCTCTGGGTTGATCCGTTTGATGATGGCATGCTCTAGATCCCTGGGGAGGTTGTTTAAGTCATCCTCATCCCTGACAGGCCATTCCTCTGGTGGGAATTGTCCAGAGAATGTGGCATACTCTTTCTTTAGTTTGTTGTCCTTCTTCCCTGTGTTTCGTCGGAAGAGGTTAAGCCCAAATTTGCGTCCAGCTTTCTCCTTGTCCTTGCGGCTTGTGTTGGTGGATTTGCTAATCTCACTGGCCTGGTAGTCAGCTGCAGTAGATGTGGACTGATGCTGAATGGAGGGTTTGTGTTCTTTGGACCACTTGAGGCTTTTCCCAGTGCACTCACTAATGCTGATGGACTGATGTTCTTGGACAGATGGAGGTACAATGGACGGAGGGGTGAAGCAGCTGCAGGACTTACAGTGGGCCATGACAGGCACCTCACTAGAGGTGTCCATGCAGCTCTCGTTGCTCACCAGGTATGTGATGGGAGGTGGGGAAGGCAGTTCAGTGTCGCCAGCACTCCACCAATTCCTCTCTTTCTCCATGTTGTTGGTGATGAAGTATGTTTGAGGTGTGACTACAAAGTAGCCCTCACCAGTATGATAGATCTTTCTCTCCTTAATAAGCGTTCCCAAAGCATTGTACAGGATGTCCTGAGTGGGAATGGTCATTCCTGAAACAAATATGTGTTGGTGTAAATATATGGGTAATATACAGTTATGTGAAACATTATATAATATTGTGTTACCTGGGTGTGCTTTCATCATGTGATTGATCAATGCTTCCTGGTTTACGACAACATGGGCCGAATTCATGTCTGATATGACAGAGCACAATATTTCAGACAGTGGAATAAACTGAGACTGGGAGATTGGTGACATCTGCACAGGGGAGAGATCACCTATAGAAAACAAACAAAAAATATATAGAACATAGTTAGTTGGAGTCACACTTTGTAGCTATGTGAAAGTGAATACCACACAAAGAATACCGTAACATGTAGATCCAAATAACATGTCTAAGCTAATTCATGGCGAAGCTAGGCATTAAGCTTTTCAGGTACTTGGATCATCATTTCCTTGTCCTAAAATGTTAGTTGCTTGTTCCACAATATTTCCATAAGCTTGCAATTATTAATGTTAAGCCCTATAATGCATTTCAGTTTTAACTACAATAGCAAATGGTTTCTTCAGTTATCTGTGATCACTCAGAAAGCCAAAGTCTTGATTATTAACTAGGGATGGCTAGATTAATTGTTAAACACTTGTCAACACTGACTTTCCATTCTGTTTTTAATTAATTAACCCCAGAATAATTACACTCGGCAAGACTTACTCTAAAACTCACAAACCTGGAAACAATATTGGTTGATTTAGATACAACAGCATATGTTGTTAAAAATGTAAAGTTTAGAAAACACTCAAAGTTCCCTCAAGTGTTTTAAAATATAATATTTACTATATTACTTATATGTAAAAGTAAACTAAAGTAATGTTTTAAAAGAAGCCATTCCTATTCCTGACCTGCGGATTTAGCTTCATTCATCTGCTAGTTTCCATTAAATGTCTGACTCTCTGCTCACTTAGCAACTAATCCATTCTTCTTTGTTGTAAGAGCACTCAGAGAGTAAGCAGAGTGCTCAGAGTAAGCTGAAACATGCCTTTGCCCATCGCTTTACACTTTTGACACCGTTTTTAACATTGGAAAAACATCCCGTCTAAGGTCTTAAACAGGAAACATCTCATCTAAGGTCTCTGACCACATGTAGTCTGAGAGGTGTAATGAGAGGAAACCCCAAAATGCATGCACTTGATAAATCCATTCTTGTCTTCCTTTATTTTCAGGAAGGTGTAAAAAATGTGGAAACAGCACATCTTTAGGTTGTCCTTGGGATGTATATAATTGTTTATATTCTTTAATGGCAGTAACTATCTGTTTAACAATACCAGTCTTTTTGGGAGTAAGTGTGCTTCAAATAGTCTTTTTAGAGAGAAAGTGGGAAATGTTTTGCACAACAATTGAGAGTTCCAGCTCCAATTGAGCTGATGTGGGCATGTGGTTTTACTAAGGACACATGTACACTTAATTCCTCTCTCCAGGGAAATACCCTGGGCTCATTGTCTCATGGAGCTGCTTTGACAACATCTTTTTGTCACAAAGAATACCGCACCAGATACCATGGCAGCCATGTCACACTGCAAACAGTGGCAAGGAAAAAGTAGAAAGGGAGTGGGACAAGTCTCTTCAATTATAAACTACAAATGAATATAAAAACAACCAGTGGTTGACTTTGAAGCATAAATTAATTTGAGTAAACAAGATTTGAAAATCACATGTGAATGCATGTCCTGGCTTATATAATAACCATTTTGTCTTTATCACATTACCCAACAGCACTAGCCACTCAACACAACTAGGCAACTTTTATGGTATTGAAATGACAAACAAGGTCACCTGACCGCAAAAAAAAAAGAAGTAAAAATAAATAAAATAAATACAATCATATATAAAAAATAAAATATAGAAACCATAACAAATTAATGCACAATTGAAGTTTGAAATATTTTTAGATAAAATTCTGGTCATGTGATTTACAACCTGAAGACAGGTGTACGAGGCCCACAAAATACTTAAATATCGTAATATTCAATTATTATTTGATAGCGTGGGTAAATCTATACATAATCCATATCATATCACCACACATATAAATGGCTCTGATTATCAGCTTCAAATGTTAATTGTCAAATTTGTCAATTTGTTAGGATTGAGTTCTTAAAGGATCTTTTAGTTAGCCTGACTCTGCCCTTGTACTTCCGCTCAATTTTCAGTAATTAGTCTGGGACTGCAGTGTATTCTTAGGTTTTCTCAGAATTTTGTTTTACTGGTCAAATCAGCGAACAGAGGGAGTGGCTGAGAACGATGACGTTGATGTCGTGCGCTAGTTTGAGTTGTAGTTCAGTAATGGTGGTGGAGAAAGATGCGAACGAAACCAGAAATTCAGTTGTGGGCCTGCTGCCGAATATCCAGAAGTAAAACAATAACAAGAACAATCTTTGCTGAGGTTTGTTGGTGGCCCTCCTCCCCAAAAGGGTGAATTCGGGAAAAGTTAGATTTTCCAGCTCGCTCCGTTAGTGGTGAAGGAGTTGGCTGAAGCCTTATTTTCGGATGGTAACCGTTTCTATTGGGGTCGGAAGGTATTGCCATCATTTAAGTTACAGGAACTGGTCAGTTATTATTTCATTGCCGTCCGTTTCCCATCACCCACGTAAAAATCCCCGGCCGAGTTACCTACTGCTTTTGACAAACACCAAGGTCGTGTGGTGATGTAATAGCTTTCTGAATCCACATATCTGAGTTTTCAAGAATATATCACTTCAAAATTCACTGTTTATAATCCTTTTTGACCACTGCAGAGCAACGTACAGTTGCGCTTTGCTGTTATGTGGATACATTTCTAGACTTCTATTTCTTTAAAATGCTGGCAAGTATTTACAAGAGCAATATATTTCATCACCGCTCAAACAAATTAAAATAAAAGCACAAACATTTGAATTGGTCCGTTGTTTAAAGCATTCCCGATTACAAAACTCTCCCCTTCACCGTGGCGTGAATAAATCACAATCCGAATGCACGAGTTTTAGGTTTTATCCTATGGCTTTATCACTGAGGTGGCCTGCACATTTATTTTGATGGATTTCCATGTGTGACCAAATATTAGCGATTGGATATAACAGATTGAGAATGGCTCTGGACAGATCCAATACAAACCAAAACAGAGAACCCGCCTTCGCAGAAGTAAACGCTTGACAATCGAGAGTGGCCAGATATGTACAAATGAAATGTACCAGGGATGGAAATTAGCACCCGCTTCACCTACCGGCTACCGTGGCGGGTAAATAAAAATAGCATACTGTTTCACCTCTTTGTAAACTTTGTTCAATGCATGCGAGTGCGGCCGTATGTCTGAATATGAGCAGTCGTTTTCCCCGTCATTACCCAGATGTAGTGCCAGAAGACGCATATACGAACTCGCGCACGCTGAGAGAAGATCTGTCTCTGTGCATCATCCGAGAGATTAAATAAACTGCTTAAGTATCGTAGAGCTTGTAGTATTAATTTTTCACATGCAGTTACACATTGTGGGTTAAAAACAAGAAAGTGGCTGGTAAAAACATTGAGTGGCTGGTAGATTTTGAAATCCACCAGCCACAGTGGCCAGTGGACAAAAAAGTTAATTTCCACCCCTGAAATGTACGAGAGTCTGGTAAGACCAGGGTATCTTTTAGTGGCTTTTTGAGAGAAGTTTTATTTGTCATGTGTACAGAATGCAGAATACAGATTTTTTACACTGAATGCGTCATTGCAACATAATACAATAAAAAATGAATGAATTAAGCAAGTATTTACAGTAATGCGTGTATATAAATATATACTCCACACACACACACACACACACACACACACACACACACACACACACACACACACACACACACACACACACACACACACACACACACACACTTAAACAATAATCAAGCTGTGGTTAACCTTTCTGCACCTTGACAAAGCCTTGGTTGAAGAGCCACACATTTATTTGTTTTTATAAAAATGTATTATTGGAACTGAAATAAAAATATAAAAATGTGTGTGTGTGTGTGTGTGTGTGTGTGTGTGTGTGTGTGTGTGTGTGTGTGTGTGTGTGTGTGTGTGTGTGTTAGTAAATTTGTGGCTTTTCAGCCAAGGCTTTGTCAAGGTGCAGATAGGTTAACCACAACAGCTTAATTATTGTTCGAGTTTCTATTAAAAACAACCTGGTTAGCTGTGGGCGTCAAACTTCACAGAAGGAATCCACAGAGGTAATTAACGTACAAGTGCTCTGTTGATTCAAGTGCACACATATACACCGCATATAAGGTGCTCTTCAGTGATGAATGAGCTTGTACTAATAAATACAAGATTTGGATGTGGTAAGGTTGATTCCTTACTACAGCTGTAACCATTACCTACATTATCTCTGGACCACCTTGAGTGGCTGGAACAACAAAAACACACAGCGGACTGTGATCTTTTGAAAGAAGGTGGGACAGAGAAAGTGAATTAAAGGTAATTTGATAATTCCAAACACGTTTAACCCCTAGGCAGGAGCAAGTTCCTCCCTCAGAGGAATTCTGTGCTTCATGGGTGGCTGAAATCACATGCTTTTCTAGGTGTCACACATAGGCCTGTCACGATTATTAAATAATCGTCTGATCATGGCTGTTATCTAAATTGCAATTATTTGAAAAAAATGGAAATAATTGTGCAGTTTAAATTACAATCATATACAATCACATTTAAATAAATTCCATTAAATGCTCGATATTGTGTCTCCTTTTCCGGCGTGGAGAAGCAGAGGAGTCAACAGGCACAAAGATGGTAAAAGGTCTTGTGGGTCTAATCAGACTGCATTATATTATATTATATTATATTATATTATATTATATTATATTATATTATATTATATTATATTATATTATATTATATTATATTATATTAATTATATTATATTATATTATAAATCTTAGACAGGACTACACAGAAAAAAAAACGCTTTTCTTAATATTTGAAAATAAATCAACTAAATACTCTTTTTGTATTTTACAATACAAAATATGCCTTTTTCCAAATCCATCTCACTAAAGAAAGTCCTGCATTATACAGGTGGAAACACTAATATTGTGAGTTTTAAAAAGCCCAATTATTTGAACATTTTTGTGGTGCAGTCCCTTCGCGCAGCAATAAAAATGTCCTCAGAAGGTTAAGAGGTCAACTATCTCATAAAATGGCACTTTTTAAAGAAAATTGAAGTAAGGGATTGACAAACTTGTGTGTACTAAAAAAAATCAGCATGCACTAATAAAAGCTTGACTTTAGCTGGTTACTCAGTGGGGAAAATATATGTTTAATTTAGCAAAAGATATGTCTTGTGTCAAATAAAAAATGATCTCTTGTGGTCACTATGACTTTGAAAAACAAAGGGAGACTTGCACATCTACACATCAAAGATGTCTTTAAGATCTCCAGACATGCCCCACAGCCATCTAAAAGTTATGGGTTACTTTAAAAGACTGGAAAATCTGTTTCAGGCTGATTTCTCTGATCCGATTTTGCGTGGTTTATGTGACTTTTCACATTTTTGGCGTATATGCTTACCAACACAACGTCATTGCCATAGAAACCAATGCAGATATTCCCGAAAAACTAAAGAGTGGCATAAACAAAACATTTGGATTACACAATGTTGACATCAATAATTTTAGATCAGATTCCAATCCGATACACAAATAATTGGATTTGAACATAGCCTTAGATCACTTTAAAATTCGCTATGAGTCCACGACAACACGACACACGACGCCCTCTATCATAATATCACTTCAGTGCTTCAACTCTTTAAAGCCAAAATATGATGCATGCATGATTACATTTTCATGCAGTGGACAAATACATGCAAATCAAGGTTTAAAAAGCCCCATAGATCTCTCAGTCACATAAAGCTTCTGTGGAGATGGTTTAGTTCCCCTTGAGTTCTTCTGCTGGAACTGAAACATTCACAGTAATTGTTCAGGACTTCAGACACTCTATTAACACGAAAAACAATGAAGCAAGCAGAATCATATGTTGATTCAGTTCACTACTCAGTATGTATTTGTGTTTTCATGCATGCACACGTTCATGTCAGCCTTTGCGCGTTGTTGGTGGACTGATTCAAATGTTTTTGTGCTATCATTAATGGCTAGGGTTCGTGTCACACCTTAGGCTGTACAATGTCAATGTCACAAGTAAAAAGGCCAAAAAATCCTAAAAGGCCCCAAGCGTTTATCCCTTTTACTTTACCACTAACAAAATATCAAGTGTGTTACCTATCAAGCATGCGTCTGGTGTAGTTTTCAAATGACACGCCTGTGTTAAATGTTAACCATGTCGCATGTCAAATGGGAAAAATGAAGCTCTTCTACTGATCCTCCCACAGGGGTATCATGGATGAACTCTCTCTCTCTCCCTTTCTGGTTCGTTAGACTGATTAAAAGGGCCATTTTACAATGTTGACATGCTTCATGATACTCTGTGGACTTGTGTATTGATTAACAGAAGAAACCGCTTCACGGTGATAACACTGCTGACGAAATATGTCTCCACGTTTTTGTTTTCATTTTGAAGCAATAGTATGCCATTTTTAAGTAGCAATTTATCATACAGCCGTTACAGTGATTGACACTGACAAACTTGTGAAGTACAGTGAAAATGAATGACTAAAACAATATTTTGCCAAGAGTCACAAAAAGCCCCAACAGCTCGCTTTCCTGTATTGAGACTGAGAGAGAGTAATGTTTTGTAGTATCAGGTCTCACAAAAGGAGGTCATTATCAATTGGTAACATATCTCAGGTTTCAAGGCAAAACTATAGGGACCCTTTTGAAGCTGATGCAAATAGGCCATGTTTCCTGGCCACAGGAAAAGTAAATGTTCTTTGGCCTCTTGGTCTATAGATCAGATTCAGGAGGAACAAATACCATGAAAAGTGATGTGTTTGGAATATCAATATCTACACTACCATTCAAACATTTGGGGTCAGTAAGTTTAAAAATAAAATTAAAAATACTTTAATTCAGCAAGGACACATTAAAAAATAAAACTGATCAAAAGTGACAAAGATATTTAATATAAAATGGAGGGGGGGGGGGGGGGTAAATTTGACAACAACATTAAGCAGAATAAGTTTTCGCAACCCATTCTCACTCCCAAGGCGTCAAAAACCGAAGCATGGTCAAGTGCCTTCCGCGTCACAATTAAGACGCTAAAGGTGCCCCTGGGCGTCATTTTGCGACGCGCTGGGTGCTCCATTCATTACAATGATAAACCTTTGGCGTCATAAACAGACGCATTTAATTATTTGCGTTTATAAAAGCAGACATGATTTTATTAATATTTAAAGGCTACTTTTATATTTCGGAGCAACTAACTCCACTCCTACCCTAAACCTACCCATATCTAAACAATATAAAACACATAACAGGCAAATAAATGTACAGTCACAAGTATTTATTGCAAAAACTGACCAAAGCAGTATAAAAGTATTAACTCATGTTGCATTCCAAGTCTTCTGAAGTCATACGATATCTTCATGTGAAGAACAGAGTCGATCTTGATGTTTTAATCGCTGAAATGATGATCCCGCTGCCCCGTGAACGAACTCATTCATTTCTCATTCAAATAATTCAAAAGACTCCTGAGCATGACGCAATCGGTCACAAGACACACGAGAGCCAATGACATTTTACAATCAATGCTGACGTAATGACGCAATTGGTCACAAGACATACGAGAGCCAATGCAATTTCACTATGAAATCTCACGTAACCGGCGCCAATATTTGAAATTTGATTGTGTTTGTTGATGATCTTCTGCGGATGGAGATGCTGATCGCTTTTCGGGATTTTCTTCATACAAATCAATCGTTTGGCCTCGGAAAACTCGGATTATTTAACTTTTTTGAATAACTTGTGTATGCAGTCGTATATGTCAGGCTATATCCTGTGTTTTATATCATGTTCAGACAAATGGGTAGGTTTAGGGATGGGATGGGATGGGATGGGGTTGGGTTACATGTTAAGCATGTCTAAATAGCGTAAATAAAATAAATGTAAATAAAATTATGCTTGCTGATTAAATTGAAAAACACACTCCAACATGTCATAATGGCAAAATTATAAACTAATACAATTTCACCATGACGATAACATTACTAATACCCAGCGCGTCTGTGTATGACGCCAAAGGTTTCTCACTGAAATGAATGGAACACCCAGCGCGTCGAAACATGACGCCTTGGGGCACCTTTAGCGTCTTTATTGTGACGCGGAAGGCAGTTGACCATGCTTCGGTTTTTGACGCCTTGGGAGTGAGAACGGGTTGGTTTTCAACATAATCATAAGAAATGTTTCTTGATCAGCAGCTTCGGCAAGCATAAGACATTTATTTTTCAAAAACATTAAAAAATCTTACCCATCTCATACTTTTGAACGGTGTATATCTGTGATTTAATCACTGAAATAAATAATCATGTGTAATTATGCTATATATAATACATTATAAAGGGTAAAACTAAAAGATAAAACTGCAAAAAGTTATCCGGATGGTCTGTTTTTATTATAAACCTTTTCCTCATCCCTCAAGGAATATCCGCGATACAGATTCAGGATTTGCATGAAAATATGTTAAAGGGAAAGTTAACCCAAAAATAATTTTTTTGTCATTAATTACTCACCCTCATGTTGATCTAAACCCGTAAGACTTTTGTTCATCTTCGGAACACAAAGAAAGATCTTTTTAATGACATTTTTAGAAATTTCTGTTCCTCCGTTGATAGCTCCGCAACTACCACTTTGATGCTTCAAAAGGTTCATGAAGAGATCGTAAAACTAATCCATATGAATTGAGCGGTTTAATCTGAGAGACTTGTTCGCTTTATATGACGAACAGATTGAATTTAAGCTTTTATACACATTGATCAGCAAACTAAACAGAAGCTCAACCGAACCTGCTTGACGCTCAAGTACAAACCTCTTGCGGAAGCTCAAACGTCATGCGAAACACACAAAAATTAACCTAAATGGTTTGCGCATACCAAGCGAACAAGCTTAAGCTTCCATTGACCATTTCTGATGCGAGTTGATTAAAGCCTAAAATCAATGTTCATTATATAATCGAGAAAATTTGGAAACTGAGACAATTTGGACTAAACTGCTCAAATCATATGGATTAGTTTTACAATTTCTCTATGAACTTTTTGAAGCTTCAAAGTGGTAGTTGTGGTGACTGTCATGTCAACGGAGGGACAGAAATCTCTCCGGTTTCATCAAAAAGGTCTTCATTTGTTTTTTTTTTAAGATGAACGAAATTCTTACGGGTTTGGAACAACATGAGGGTGAGTAATGAGTTACTAATGACAGAATTTTTATTTTTGGGAGAATTATCCCTTTAATGTTCCAACTAGTTTTACTAGAAGTTAAAGGAGCCACAGTTTACAACATTCTTACACCGCTAATCAAGTTCCATGCTGGTAATTTCCACCAGATGAGAATAATTTCCTCTGACCAAGGCTGAGCTACATCAGATTTTAGGTTTGTTAACCTTATATTTGAAGGCTTTTTTACATAGTGAAGCTTAATCTAAGCTGGAGACAGCTTTCATGCAAGCTTTGATGCAATATCTTGATTTTAGCATGGAAATGGGTGATACGGGTCAGGTCTACTTGACAGTACACCATTTATTTACATCATTTTTGGAAGGGGAGAAGTGGAAATATGAGGGAAGTACTGTCCACTAATTGCAAACACATTAGCTGGGATGCTTAACAGTAGGAGAGCGGGATAATCTTTTCATTTATTTGTACTGGCCTAGATCTCAACCTGGCTGTGAACTACTTAAATATTTCATCCAGCTTAGATTTCATCAAGTTTACTCTTAAAAATAATGGTTGTTAAATGGTTCTTTGGCAGGGTGTATGGTTCCATACAGAACCTTTAATATCCAAAGAACCTTTCCATTGCACAAAAGGTTCTTTGTAGTGCAAAAAGGTTCTTTAGACTATAAAATGGTTAGAACAAATGGTTCTTAAAAGAACCTTTCACAAAACGGTTCTTTGGGGAAACAAAAATGGTTCTTATATGGCATCTGTGAAAACCAATTTTTGGTTCTTCCTGACACCTTTATTTTTAAGGGTGTACAGACTTCCTGTCTTATGGAAAAATGATGCCATCTAATATACTTTAAAACAGAGGTCAGATTCTGAAATATATAGGGAGATGCCTTCAAATCAGGACAGATAAGGGATAATCCATTTCAGATACATTAAAAGAGATATGACAAAATATCTCCAGATCATTCATGCACACAGAAAAAACCAACAGGCAAGTACATGCCAACACACAATCACATGTGTTTTTGTGAAGAAGAAAAAAAATCCCAATCTGAAAATGAAAAGTCTTATGTGCTGTGTTTGGACAGAATTTAGATGGACAGCATGAATTTTTGGATGTGAACATAATTGAAGTCACAGGAAGAGAAGCATTTTTCACATGTTAAATTAGTGTCAGCAGACAGAGGGTCAGAGAAGAGCTCTATGAAGGAAATGGAAAAGAGCGTCCTGTCAGAATTGTTTAACTATACTAATGGATAAAGGATCCATGATTTCAATGGAGGAAAAAAGGAGACGTATGGAAGAAATACACATGGCTGCTCGTGGCAGGGTGTTTGGTTATCTTGGAAAAATATTCCATTGGATGCTTTCTTAGAAACCAGATCCATCTTCACTTTAATCTCCCAAATCTGGGCATGTATATGACTCTCTTTTATTCTGACCGCATGGATTAGTTAATTTACTTAAACAAACAAGAAAAAAGCTTTTACATAAATAAACATACCTGACATGTTTATACTGGAATCTCTGTGATGAAACTTTAATTTAATGTAGTCCAAATTGACAATAGTTTTCTAGAGATCTATAAAGCACAGGTTTAAAAAAAACATAAATATTAACCCACGTTTATCCTGGAATCTCTGCTTCTGATGATGCCGTGTGCAATTTAATTTCAAAGGTCCAAAATAATAACCGTTTTCTATGTAATTAAACATGCTGGTTATTTTATTTATTTAAAAAAAAAATGAATATAAATAAATAGTATAACCACATGTTTATCCTGTCTTCTCTGCTTGTGATAATACTGCATATCTTATTTTTTTTTTTTAAATATAATAGTTTATTGTGTAACTCAACAACCAATTAATTATTCAATTTACTCAAAAACAGGCTTGTGGTGATCCTGAATGCCACTTTTAATGTCATTCCTTTAATTTCAAGAATCTTACAATAGTTTTTTTATGTGTAAGCAAATTTCATTTTTGCTTCTTATAGGTTTTTCCTCAAGAAAGATATGCTTTCATGAGAATAAGAAAGCTTTTGTTCTTTTACAAACACATGTTGGCTGAACTGTGCCTCCTCTGTTTACAGTGCACACCTGGAAGTGTTGTGGTCAGCAATGACATCTTTGAGAAAAGCACTGGGGAGCGATGACCTCTGGTGCCTTGTTAACCAAGAGGGCAACTTTCAATGCATGAGAACTGTGGGTGTTGACCTCGGGATAAAAGAGTCCAGCATGACGCCATGTCACGGCTAATGAGCTGAGATCTGAGAGAGATTTGGTCTGCATTGCATAGACCTCTAACAAATAAGTTTGCTTAGAGGCAGTCCAGATAGAGGTTCGAAGGTATAAGTGTGTACTACTAACAAATAAAATTAAGTTAAACCAGATAACATGTTAATGAATATAATATCAATACTGTGCTCAACACTACTGAACACATATAATACCCCATTGAGTAATGACGGCATGATCCAAAGCTCCTCAATAATGCAGACTTCAGACTTCAGCCATTGTGCACCTCAGATTTCAATAGACAGGCGGAAAAGGGTGAGGCATTCTTGAAAGTTTTTACAGTCATCATCCTAAATCTCTATAAGTTCAATGCACATTATTATGACTCCAATTCCAAACAGCTTTACTTATAAATGATGCATGAAGAATTCTCAGTTGTTCTGTTTCTGCACTGAATTACTAACTATTCAGCTTTTCATTTTTAGAAGCCTGCCAGTTAACTTGCTTTACGCTTCTTCTACACCTAAAGACCCAAAACCCCAAAAAAGCCATTGTGTTGATATTTTATCACTTATTTGCCATTCCCAAATTATATATTATTTCTATGGAACATGGCATCTGTACGCCCTCTTGTCATATAACATTAGTTCATAGTAACAAGGGGCTGTCGAAAAAGGACATAAACAGAAAAATACAATAAAACTATCATAAAAGTTGTCCATATGACCTGTTCACTAGATTCCAAGGCATAAAATAGCTCTGTGTGACAAAATAAATTAACCATATTTGCCCAGAATTTCAAGGTGTTCTATTGTCGTTTTGGCTAAAATTATGACTACCAAACTTTTTTCCAGATCATAAAATTACATGTTGAGATTAAAATATTCTGCTCTGCTTAAATAGGAGCGTGTAGGTTTGGAATTACATTCTTTCTAACTAATAAGTCACAAAAATTGTGGTCTAATCAATGTCAATGCATTTATTGGAATTCAGGGAACATACAAAAGACAGAAGGCTCAAAATCTGAGCTGAAAAGGTCAATGAGTATTATGAGCAAGAGGCCAAAAAAAGCAGTGCAGGCCCCAGTGAACAATCCGTCTTTTCACTTAATGTATACTGATAATCAAGAGGACAGAGAGCAAGGCAGGCTCATTCATCATCCCATCTGCTGAAGGGTAATCACAGCCACTAACCCTTTCCTGCTGACCAAACAGGCCTAGAAAAATACTGAAAGAATTTAAAGTACTGAATGAACTGAAAATTTAACTAGTGTGATGTCATTTCATACATTAGGCCAAAACAAAGTTCATTTGGAGTTTGCTTCTGAGACTAAAACAGAGTGCCAAAGCGGACTTTCTGGAAAAGTTTGCTCTGGCTGCAAACACCTTCATACCAGGATTCATCAAAGAAAAAAATAAGTGATTATATTAAAAAAAGAAAGAAATAGCTTCACTATTTATTTATTTTTAGAAATAATGATGCAAGATTACACCAAATTACTTATGACAATATATTTTATCAATTTATTCATTTGCAAATTCCAGCCTTTGACAGACTTTTACTTTTTCAAAAATTATACCACAAATATTTTAGTTTTAAAAGACTTTTAGTTCTCAAATCTAAACATGTTCATCATAGAAGATGTGTATTCAAGTCATTTGTATATAAAATAACTTCATTGATCTGGACACAAGAATGAGTAATTGACCATTGGGTATAACTTTCAGGATAGCATTATTGGTCAAAAAAGGGTTAAAGGGTTAATTAGGGTTAGTTCACCCAAAAATGAAATTTATGTCATTAATGACTCACCCTAACGTCGTTCCACACAGTTTAAGATATTTTATATTTAGTCCGAGAGCGTATCCAAGTGTAGGCACACTATACTGTCCATGTCCAGAAAGGGAATAAAAACATCATCAAAGTAGTCCATATGTGACATCAGTTAGTTAATTAGAATCTCTTGAAGCATCGAAAATACATTTTGGTCAAAAAAATAACAAAAACTACAACTTTATTCAGCATTGTCTTCTCTTCTGTGTTTGTTTTCAAACCTCAAATAAAGATTCAAACGGTCATGAATCAGCTTATTGATTCATGATTCGGATCGTCAATGTCACGTGATTTCAGCAGTTTAACACGCGATCCAAATCATGAATCAGTAAGCTGATTCATAACCGTTTGAATCTTTATTTGAGGTTTGAAAACAAACACGAGAGATTCTAGTTCTAAAGAGATTCTAATTAACTAACTGATGTCACATATGGACTACTTTGATGATGTTTTTATTCCCTTTCTGGACATGGACAGTATAGTGTGCCTCTACACTTATGCCTGGTTCAGACTACAAGATATTTTTGTCTGTTACGATAGTTACTGTGTCAGATTATGCGATTTTTACTCCTAAAATCTTGTCGTGTCCTAGACTAGAAACATGTCAGACTACACATTGCTACTCGACGAATCATCGCTTGTTGTCACGACGTGTGTGATGTCATTGACTTTAAGAAACAAGAGCGTAAACAACGATGCCTGAAGCAGCGTGTTTTGGCTGTTTTATGTTTAGAAAAGCGCAAAAAGAAAAAGAAAACCCAACAAAGAACATGTTCCTGACTTGCTGGAAGAGGACATTATGGCCTGTCAATCCTCCAAAGAGAACTTGAGGTAAAATATTGTTCTTTTTATATTAAATATTTAGTTATTAGCCAGTAGTAAAAGCTTGCCACCACAACGTATTTGTAAAACATCTATTAAGCTTACATTCCAGTAACGTTACTCACCGGGTTCCTGAAGTGCTTCCTGTATCGTTCGCCAGCATTTTTCTTATTTGGTTGTGGTAGTCCTTCGATGACACATCATACAGGCAGGAGTACTGTTGCAACAACTCCACAAACCTTTCCTCCATTGTATAATTCCATCTAAAGTTAGCCGCTCCTTCATCTCTCATGCATTTCGCCGTGTTTGAAAGCTGTGTACAAAAACTGTCTGTGCTCCGGTTGGTCAGCGTCACACGTGACAGAACCCGTCGTGAAGGACCGCAAAAAAATTAAACATGCTAGTCTTTCTGTCGTGACGTCGTGAACTATCGCAAACGCGGATTCGGTTGTCGTATACTATGACACACTATACGAGATGAAACGATCGATTCTTGCGTCCCGACGTCCATTATCGTTTACGAATCCCTACAACACCTTACGTCAAACAGATCGTGCCAAATTCGGGCTAATATCGTGTAGTCTGAACCAGGCATTAGATACGCTCTCTGACTAAATATAAAATATCTTAAACTGTGTTCCAAAGATGAACGGAGGTCTTACGGGTGTGGAACGACATTAGGGTGAGTCATTAATGACATCAATTTCATTTTTGGGTGAACTAACCCTTTAAGCAAGCACTATAAATTAAAGGGACAGTTCACCCAAAAATGAAAATTTGTTGTTTATCTGCTTACCCCCAGACCCATTATGAAAGTAAAAAAACACATAAATATACAAATCTATATTAAACCCTGTGGCTCGTGGCAACACATTGATGTCTTAAGACACGAAACTATCTGTTTTTGCAAGAAGTCGAACAGTATTCATAGTAACGATCCTAGACAGATATATATATATATATATAGATTCCTCATTAGTGCCTGTGTGGATTGCATGGATCGGTTGAATGATGAATCTATGTAAATATGTCTATGAGTCTATGTAAAAGTGTGCTACACATATTAAAACATTTATTTAAACACTTTTCCCAGCATAATAGATGCCATTATTCTGGATGTTCACTAAAAGCATACTGCTGGTTTTTCAAACTTCGCTGTGAAAGTATGTCAGGGCCTTTAAAGTGATCTTTAAAAAAAAGCTCTATGAGATGTTATTTGCCAATTATCTTTTCATTTTAATATTATTTACAGTTATATAATTTCAATACTTTCATCAAACCATACCTCAATCTTATCTGCAAGCTGACTTTTCATTGCCAACACAATGTCCTGGCGCCGTTTCCAGACAACAATAAAAAGACTCCATGGTACCGCCCTGAGAATGAAACAAGGGACATCGGCTCCAGTGGTCAAGCTATAAACCCGGCTGGTGGACAACCACTAGACAGGACATAACTCAGCACTATGAGATCTGGTGAATGGGCAATAAATTATGAAGACACTGGTGCTGGGCTTATTTAACCACAATGGACAACCTGACCTGAGGCCTCAACAATTTGTATGCGTATGAGAGTGTGCTTCCAATATCCGAGAGAAAATGAAACAAGTGAAACTAGCTGTGGGTTTAAGATCCCTCTTCTCCCATTATCCTGTGGTCCTAACTCAAAAATGCCCTGGTGGTTACAGGCTGTATACTCTCAGTGTGTTAACATGCACCTTCATTGCTTGTGACAGCAGGAGCAAATGGTGGTTCTTACAATCTGCTTCATGTTTGTAGTGGGCAAGCCAGATGCCTCCCAGAAGCAGCGACACCTGAGGCAACAGAAATCCACACTATCACAAAAGGTCTCTCACCTCAACATGTGACCAACAAAAACTATTTAATCCCTATTCAAATCAATAACTAACACAACACTGGGCATTCATTTTGTACTTACTCCAATGTTACTTGGAAGTGAGCTGCTTCAGCTGAAACTGAGCAGTGAAAATTGAGTCAGAGACTCACAGCTCCCCAGAAATCATATTTCCTGTCATCTGGAAATAATGCACTTATGTTGCACGCACACAGTTACGCCTAAAGCATGTTAAGGTCTCATGGGGACTTGTTGGTCAGGTTAGGTTAAGAGGCTACCTTCTACAGCGGACGGAAATTATGTGGTTTTCTATTATAGCAGAAGGAAAACAATCTGGGGACCTTTAGAGAGACACTGGAGGAAGAAGCATTCATAATGTGGATCTCCTATACACATGAGGATCCTATAGAGATCTGCTGGGAAATGTCCACAATCACAAATAAAGGTTATATTTTGATTTCCTAATGAAATCTGTCAATGTCAGTAAGGATCTTTGAGATGATAAAAAATAAATCATTAAAAAATCTTTTTTAAAACACACATGCCGAGTTCTTAGAAAATGTTTTCTAAATATTTATGTCACTTTCTAAAAAGCCTTTGACTCTAAAAATGTCAAATGGCGTAACCATCATGTAAAAAATACTAATATATTTTCTGTGCATCTTCGAAAAGTGTATGTAGTTCAAGATTACACTTTTTTTGTTAAGGTTACTCCATTTAACACAAAATATGTAATTTGTTTTAGACAAAAACATAGTGACCTTGACATCGCCAATTAATATTTTTTTAAATAGTAATTATATATATATATATATATATATATATATATATATATATATATATATATATATATATATATATATATATTTGAAACATAGCTTCACTATTTATTTTTTTAGAAATAATAATAAAAGATTATGCCAAACTAATTGTGACAATTGTATTCATTTACAAATTTCAGCCTTTTAAGAGTAATTTTATTTTTCAATAAAAATTACACCACAACAATTTTAAAAGAATTTTAATTAAAAAATCTAAACATATCATAGAAGACCTTTTGTAGATCTGGACACAAAAATAAGTCGTTGGCCATGGGCTATAACATTCAGGATTGCATGTCTGCTTAATCAACATAACCAATGTGTTCTTTTCAAAATTCACCATGTCACTCATCAACCAAGCACAAAAGACACAAATGATAAAGCCAAGCCTCCCTCAAACGTCGCTCTCGTGGGACTTACTTCTGTAGAGCCATCGTTCTGATCAAGTTCAGTTACATTACTACATCTGCAGAGTGACCAATGTAGACACGCTTTGGGACGATCATAAGGATCATTCATGAATGCGATTTACACATCTTATAATACCACTGCAAATAGTCAAATGTTGATCACCTACCTACTGCTTTGATAGTGTATCCTTTGGGTGACCTCAGCGCCCTGCGCATCCACGCTTCCCTCAACACCTCCAAGTTATTGGCATTGCCCTGCACAAGCAGCACGTAGTTCTCCAGCCATCCCTGGAAGGAAACTTCCGCCACCGCTTTCACGAGTCTTTTATTCCAGAAGCTTCGCAAATTTTGCGACTTAAAATCCGCGAAAACGTCCTGTCCAGTAGTGCTGCTCGCGCTGTATTTGATGTCCTCGTCCCGGCTGAGAACAACAGCGAGCGACGCGGCTGACAGTTGGACCGAGCGCTGTACAGACATTTCTGCCGTCACTCGAATCAAAATCTACATGTAACGTTAGTTCTGGGAATGACACATCGTCATTCGGTTTACTTAATCCAACAACTGTAAAATCACAGTCTGTATGTCACATTTCTGGATAGCAGGACGCCGCCCAGTACGTCTCGACTCTGCATGTGTACTTCGGTGTCTACGGGCTCCCAAGGCAACCGCCGCTGCTGACGGACTGACGCAGGGGAGGCGCGAGGCAGCGCACCAATCAAAACGCTCCTTTAATTGTACGGGCGTGTTCGCGTCTGGACTCCCGCTGAAAATAATCTACAGGTAGTAAACAAACAGGGCAAGGAAATAGATTGTTTAGTGGGCCACTTTGGGCATTTTTGTCATTAAACCACAACAAGTAAGTGTGATGTTCAAAATCTTCTTTATTACATTTTGCCAATGCATGTTCTTTGAGGACTAATACAATTTTTTTCTTCAGTTCTGCAGCAAACTAGGAAAATACATTAAGACATCGCATTATTCCATGCTTTTTAATACTTTACTATGGCGCAGTGGAGCTAACTTTTTTAAAGCGCAAAATGGTCACAATGGAACCATTAAATATAATATTTAGTGAAATATAAACAATGAAACAGCACAAATGTAAAATATAACAGATAGAATATCAACGCATTTCTTTGTCCAAAAAAGATTGTAATTTATAAATTAATAATACATTTATGACATTTAAAACGTGACAACTTTCCCCAGTTGGTACAATTTGTTACCAAGCTTTATCAAACATATTTTAATATTTGGGATTTTACCTCGGAGGACAGATTTCATAATTTTTTGAACTAGGTGTGTGAAACCTCTGCCAGAGAAAACACACTTTTGTGTAACTGGACTTAAACCTTCCTTAGGCTATAGTTATATGAGATATAGCTCGACAACTTTCTCATGTGACAACTAGCTCCAATCCCTCCTATATCACACTATCATCAGCAATGTGGTGAGAGTGGAAGCATGAATGGCTAAAATATCACAAATTACACAGTAAAAAATCTGTAGGCTGTAGGTTTAAAACCTGTACACATTCAAAAAAGAATTTTGACATCTGAAATCTTGTGCAAAGTTTAAACTCAAGCTTTGTCCCGAGAGTAGGTTATGACAGAAATCAAACCTAAAGGTCTGGCATATGACAGACAGATCAAAAGATGGCTAAAATGTATGTATGACCATACGGCGAAGGTCTGGCAGTGGAACAGGATATTGTGTTTCCTCAGTGTATGTAAAGAATACATTCCCTCTTCCCACCATAAATCATGTTAAAGGTAGACGTGCATGACGGCACACTCTTTGGAAGATTGCCATACAACACATTTAAAGACCCCCTTCCAGTCTCCATGTTCAATGAATAAGACCTTGTATGTCTTTATACATCTGTGTTTTAAAATGAGTTAAAGCATCTGTTCTGACCACAACCACATCAGGACTGGTCATGTTCTTTGTATATATCCAGTTTCTCTGAGGTCAGTTTGATTCAAAACTTTTATGCTTTGGTATACAGAACTTAATCAACGTGCTATTTTTAGAGATTATGTGAAAGCATAGATTTAATCAGGCATTAGAGCTTATTTTTGATAATACTGTGTATTATATATAATATAAGTGTATTATATATATATATATATATATATATATATATATATATATATATATATATATATATATATATATATATTTCTGTCACCCAAGAGTATCCAGTCTTCACAGATGTTCTCATTATCTTTTCAGAAGAATTTTAAAGTTAAGATGTCCACAGAGGAATTAAATGGAGTAAATTACCACTAGAGCTAACGGACTGGTAAGTATTGTTGATCGCTCTTAAAATAAAGGTTCCAAAAGTGTATTGTCACCATGCACTCTTAGAAAAAATGTTTAATGGAACCCTAGGTTTTATATAGAACCCTAGGGTTCTTAACTCAATTTTAAGGAATGCTTTATGCCAAAAAGGTTATATATCAGGAGAAATGTCTTAAATAATATGCATAAAACCTTGATGTTTAGCAGGTTATTTCAATATTTTCTATTGATAACGCATTTAATTTATTAAATTTAAAACAAAAATGAATTAACAAAATTTTGTGATTGTGATTTAAAATGATTGTATGATGGAAATGTTCAGTATATGAAGCTGAAGGTTCTAGAACCTTTTCTTACAGTATAGAAGAACCATTTTGGGTTCCTCAAAGAACCTTCATGTTATCATTTCTTAGTGTGAAGAACATTTGAATACTTTTACCTTTTTCCAATATAAAGAACCTTTTGAATTATAAAGTGTATTATAAAAAATGATATTTGAATGTCATCTTTAGTGTAATCTAGTGCAAGGTTAGTACACTGCACAAATAAAGTTCTTAAAGCCATACTTGTCTGTTCACTTGAAACATGACTCCTTCATTACTCTTTCATTATGAGTGCACATGTACCCTCCTGCAGTAAACTGGATCAAAGACACTTTTCACTGCTTCCTGTTAAAACTTTATGGTGTGAGCTGATGTAAGGGCAGTTAAGAATGCTATTAGACATGAAAAAAATCAATGTGGTACCGAGTGCTGCATCAAAATTAGGTTTTGACCGAACATAATTTTGTTAATTACAGGATCTAAACCACATTTTCAAAGTATATCTTGGTATGGTAGGTATGTCAGTGTCAGTCAATGTTTATGTGACATTCAAGACATGTAAAAAAGATAAATCTGGGGAAAATATAAACTACCGGTAATATGCTAATTATATTGTGATTTTATCGCAACATTTAGGTCAAGATAAATTCAGCTCATCAGCAGTCCAGTGTGACAGAAAAGTCTTCACAACTGTGCGGGGCTGTTATTCAAACATGTGTCTGAACATGGTGATGTTCACAGTAGAGTGAGAGTTTAAACCACTGCGCTAGAGTAATTGTAGGGTGTACAGCGAGACGGGAACACACACACGCTCCACTGCAGGTGCACTTGATGGTGTCTGCAATTAGGGGTTTACACAGTGCATTAAACGTTTGAAATGATAGGAAAGGGCTTTTTGTGCAATAAGTTAGAAATGGTCTAGTCATATGTAACTCTGTGCCATGTCATCTGTCACCTCATAACTAGTGTCAAGACATTGTTGACTTCCATTTGCTTTAATGAAGATTTTTTTTAATCTATGCCGCAAGGAACAACCAACCTTCCAAATGCCTTGTAAAAATCAACATCAAACGTAGCATAAATACTAGAGGTTACTTAGGCGAATGCCGGCATGTTAAAGAACTCCTGCTGATTCCAGTGACCCTGCACCAGGGTGACTACATCCATGCAGGAACTGCCTCCCTTGGACTTCCTGTTCTGTGTTAGTGCTTTTCACATCAATGAGGGAGATATCCGGGTCAGTGCAGTGTATAGGATTACACTAAAAAGGCAGACGTCTTATTCAAACCTCGTGAGAAAGCTCAAGACACATTTTCATGTGGTTAGACAAGATACATAGACTTTTTTTCTCACAAAGCTACATTGCGTAATCATCCACTACTGTTCAAAAGTTTGGTTTGAGTCAGTAAGAATTATTTATTCTTTGAATTAACATTAATACATTTTTTAGTGAGGATGTAAGATCAAAAGGGTGGTAAAACATGTATAATGTTACACATTTCTATTTCAAATAAATGCTGTTCTTTTGAACTTTCCATTAATCAAATAATCCTCAAACAAAATAAGCTCAGTCACCACAAATTTATATATTTTTCAAAATTGAAAATACAAAATGTTTCTTAAGCATCAAATCAGCATATTAAAATGATTTCTGAAGAATCACGTCACTCTCAAGAATGGAGTAATGATGTTGGAAATTTAGCTTCGCCTTCACAGGAATATTTTGTGTTAATTACTGTATTTTTTACTCTAATTACTGTATTTCACAAATAATGTATTTTTGACCAAATAGCTGCAGTCTTGGTGAGCATAAGAGACTTCTTATAAAAAAAAAGTTGAAAAAATATTTCCGACCCCAAACTTTTGAACAGTATAGTGTTTATCCGGTGGTGATTATTCATTATTGTTCATGTTAGGGTTTATGTTGTACAAGATGGCTTCCTTCAGACTGTTTAGACTGAGAAATGGTCTATGGCGCTCAGAATCAGCCTAGAGACTAGCAGCAAAGGAATTGTGTTTTCCTGTGTTTGTTTCCATTGTTGGTTGGTGTATAGACTGAAACATGCATGCCGGAAGAGTTACTGTAAATACTGCTGGGCGGTCGGTTCCCCAAAGTGTGTTTTGTACAATCTACAGCATCATTTAGCTATATCACCATGCAATATTAATGCATCAGACCGTAATGCTAAATATAAAACATACTTACAAGTACGAAACGAAGGACTGTTTACCAATGCATTTACCTGCATAAAGCCATGATTAAAGCCATGTAGAAAGCACAGGGGTGTGGTGTTCCCACTGGGAGATACCAACCGAGCCAGTCAAACACAACCGCACAGGTTTCTCACACTGTAACCCAGTATTCACTTGCCTTAGAGCCAGGAAAAAGGATAATTTCCTCAACAACTGCTCCACTTTGCTTGTCCCTGGGGTTGTCCAGCTGACTAAGAACTGCATATAAGTGCCTCTCAAACACGGCAGGGCCTAGCAGTTTATAATAATGCCACTGGCACAGATGCCCATCAATGGTCTCTCTCATGTATCACAGACTCAAAGCATCATAAGCGGGTGATTTCCTTGTTTTTTAATGTTATGTGAAGGAGTGACGAGAAGCAGCCACCATATATCAACGGCATTCAAAGCAGACAGTGGTGTGTTCATGCCATGTCAGAAAAAAAAAATCTCAGTTTTTATGAACTACTTTGTTAAGGGTAGGGTAGGCAATTTCGGAAAGGCTAACAATAGCAAGCTAGCTTTGAAAGCATAAGATCCCACCCTCCCTTCAGGGCGTCTACAAAGCCAAGACTCCTCCAAAACACGAGTAGCGTCAGCAAAGCGTCACAAGATGAGAGTCGGCCACCTCATGTCTCAAAGCACATAACATTACTATATTAACATATCATTACAATAATAATTAACAAAAACAACTTACCACTTGACTGCTGCAGATTCATTTTGCCGTTGACAGAGAAATGCATAAATCCGAGTCTGAGGACGTGAACAGCTCTGGGTAGAACATCACGGGTTGCCATCTCTTTATAATGGTTATGATGTGTGTGAAGTAAGCCTGCAGCACCCCTCTCTGAAAAACTGAAGCCTCTGCGCCTCGATCGCCCCCAGATGACCGGTTCCAGTTTAGCCGCTCCTCCGTGTTTTCTAATGGACACAAGGCAAACTAAACAATCAAATTACACTTCAAATATTTTTTCCCCAAAGTTAGTTCATGTCAGTGTAGGCAGTTATCATCACGATGATTTCATTTCAAGTGTTCGTTTTTTTAAATAAGTTTAGTTTTAGTTCGTTATTTGATGCTATAAAAACGGGTGTGTGACCTCATGATTGACAGCTGAGATCGACGTCTTTTCTGAGTGAAGTTGTTACTGAGGCACTAACAGATTTTTTCAGGATTTTTGGGAGCAGATTGGAGCTTTAGCTTTAATTTCTACATTTCCATAACTGTTTAATTCACACCAACATAATTAAAGGAGCTGTATATAAGAAATGTATTTCAATTAATCATTAAATGGCCCTGATATGTCACTAGACATTAAGAAATCATGTTAATTTCAAATACTTATATCACTGACAACAGTAGTCCGGCCAGGATATTGTCATTTAAAAGTTGTTGTTGCAGCCCTCAACTGATGTTGATGTTGACATGTTGTGTTGTGGCTTGAAGCTCCACTCTCCACCCATCGACCAATCACAAAGTCAGTAGTGTTTCGGCATCCGGGTTGCCAGATCTGTTCTAGTTTCCACGGCTGCAGATTTACAAACGTTCCTGCAGCCTGTCTGGCAACCTCGAGTCAGGGGGAGGGGGAGAGGGGATACACCGCACTACAGTCATTTGAAAGTGATTGCAGTACCAGTTTTGGCCACAATCTTACATACACTTCCTTTAATTGTTCCTCATCTGTGAGAGTGTGGGCAGGCTTTTGATATCGCCGTTGTACTTCCTGCTCTCAACTGCGCAACTCCGGTCCCAAAATCACTAGTGCGCAGACTCCGGTCCCAAGATGTCAGTGCCGTGCAAAGCGTCTGAAAGCTTCAACTCTGGCCAGTGGAAAAGGATGATGTCGCATCGTCCATATTTTGTACGGTCTATGGTGTGAACGCAGCTTAAGCTTTTTTTTTTAGTTCGCATGGAACTGTAAAAGGTGGCTGCTGTTTGTAATGCTCAGTGACCGTCTGTCTACAACTATGTATAGTCTAATGAAACCATTATGACGTATGATATCTGTGCGGAGTTACAGAAATGCGTAGGTTGCCAGGCAGGCAACTGAATGCATTGATTGGACGAACATTTTAAATTATAATTTATTCCTGTGATGGCAAAGCTGAATTGTCAGCATCATTACTCTACAGTGTCACATGATCTTTCAGAAATCATTCTAATATGCTCATTTGATCGAAACATTTCTTATTATTATTAAGCTTGAAAACAGTTGTGCTGCGTAATATATTTGTGGAAACCGTGATATATTTTTTCAGTATTCTTTGGAAAAATAGACAGTTCAGAAGAACATCATTTATTTTTTATAAATGTCTTTAGTGTGACTTTTGATTAATGAATTAATCCTTTCTAAATAAAAGTCTAATTTCCTACCATAGTATTGTACATGTCAGCAAACACAACTCACAGACTTTCTTCTTTTGGAATTACTGTGAGGCCACAAAGTCAATTCCATTTCTAAGAAGTCACGCAAATAACAACAAAAACGGAGAAGCACGACATGTTATGAAAAGCTATCACAGAGTCTCCAGAGGCTGCATTCCATTGTCATGATAATTATACCTTTGCACAAGTGACTTGTTGAAGGCGGTGAGACTCACAGCAGGAGCAATGAAAAGTGTGATATAGTGTGAGGAGGAGGAGCAGCAGAGGGGCTTGGACAAAGTGTGGGGTCTTCTGAAACAAAGCTATGTGCGAAAACAGGGGGAGGGGATGGCGAATGTCAGTGCAGACACACACAACTCAGACAGAGATGAGGGGATAATGGGTCTGACCCCAGACAAAGGAGAAACATTAGCCTCTATATGCCACCCAGGAACGGAAGACAACAGGAGCCTTCAAGAAACAAAAGGAGAAATGGTGAAACATCGAATGATCAACACTTTCTGTGATTGTTTAAATACACAGGACAACATTCGCTGTAAGAAAGTTGCGGGTTTGTCCTGAAATGAGGAAAATGAGAAGGCCTGGCTATTTAGAGCGTTGATTGTTAGATGAGGGAAGAGTCGTAACATAATCTCTCCTCTAATGCCGCTATAACAGATGCAACCAAACTCTCCACCCAGAAAAGAAAAGCAGCTTGAATTCAAATAAGCCGATTGTTCATGGGTTCGGTGTGAGTGTTGCCCAGCCCTCTGAAGCAAAGAGAAGCTGATTGTCCCATGGCTCTCTAGTGTATGAGTGTTACCCAGACTTCAGGAGGAAGGTGGTGGCACAAGGGCCCTCTGTCTCACCTGCACCGGCTCTGATTTCACAACACAGCCCGCTCTTGCTGCTACAGCCGGCCTGCCGAGTGACATCGGGCCATAAACAGTGTCTTTTCAATGTTGCAGAGCAAAGCGGAGATCATAAAAGAGATGGAACCCAAACCTCTGTGACTGGTGCTCATGCTCTAATGCAATGGACTCAAACTCTATTCCTAGAGGGCCACAACCCTGCGGAGCTTAGCTCCAACTCACCTGCTTAGAAGTTTCTAGTAATCCTGAAGACTTAGATAAGCTGGATCAGGTGTAATTTAATTAGGGTTGGAGCTAAACTCTACAGGTTTTTGGCCCTCCAGTGCTGCGTTCCACTCCACTTTAAGACACGCACTTGCAAACTTCCCTAAGCACTTCCCCTTGGGGGAATCCCTGCCGCCATTTTGAAGTGCGTTCCACTTCGTGAAGTGGACAAGGGAAGTTTGTATGGACAGACCCTTGCTCCCTCGATTTTGACAGAGTGAGCGAGTCTACTTCATATGTACACTTCAGGCAGCTTCATATACCACAATGCAACGCGATTGTGACGTCACCACATATCACGTTTAATTTACCCCACCACAAACAACTATAACTATTTTTAAAAACATTTAAAACAACCCAAACACATCCATATGCATATAGAATGCTGCATTAAACAGTTTCGTAAAGGTAAAAAATAAATAATATATTAACTCCATAGTGGATTCCAAGTGATCAAGGGCTTAGGGCGTTCCAGTTCAGTCCATTTGCAAAGTTTCCGCCAGTAGTGGGCACTCATGCAACGTAGGCATGACGCACATCCGAGTGAACGAGACGGAGGGAAGTTTGCGAGTGAAGGGCATGATAAAAACGAACTGGAACGCAGCACAGGAACTGAGACTGTTGTTATGAATCACAGATGTCATGCCATGTGAGATTTGAGATCAGGTTTGTTGTTAACTTGTTGGGCCCTATGTAAAAATCTATGTATAGAATCGACGTAGCTGCAGACCGATCAGAGTGCCTATGATGACCCGTGTCCTCAGACGAAAGCACCTACAATGGCAACATGAGTCTCAGAACTGGATCATGAAGGTTGCCTGGTATGATGAATCACGCTTTATTTTATATCGGGTGCAAGTGCATTGTTTACCTGGGGAAGAGCAGGATACTGAAGTTCTGCATACTGAGGTTTTTGTTCATTTTTTATTATCCAAACACCTGAGCTTTAAATGACATGCAAAATCAGTCTGGGGTAGCAGGAAAATAACAAATACAAACAAATAACTCTTTTAATGATTTTTGTCCATATAATAATTATAAATAATATTTATTTTACATTATATTTAACTGTATATTACTATTTTACAATAAATTTGATGTATAATACATTATCATAATATACTACTAAAACCATAGACTGTAAAAAAATAGACTAAAACTCATAACTACTAAACCGGCAAACAGAGACATAAATATGACCAGCAAACCCAACCAGATCCCCCTTCAATTCATATTGACGTTTGTTGTCACCTCTCTGCTGCCCTCAACAGCTCTGGAGCACCAATGACAACAGATGTCAGTGCAGGTTGATCTTACATTAGCTTACATTCTCTGTAAAGCTGATCTCACATAAACTTTAAACATGGTTAAAAGTAAGATGTACTTATGGTTTACGCATTTACTGTTAATATTTGTTTAACTTATATTATTAAATATAGAAATATAGAATATTCCATAGAATTCGCATGATTTTCATTGAGAAAGCACAGGAATTTTGTACATCTTGAGAATGTTTTTGTAACCGCCACCATCTTGAAGTCAGTATAAGCCTGATCTCTTTAAATGTCTTCCACTACAAAACCACTGCTTTTACAGTGCTCGTAGAATTTTTTATATGAACAAAATATTTCGAATAGATATCCCACTTCATATTAGGCGTTTTTAAATTATACTTGCATCTGTAATTACATGCATATAAAATGTAAAGGTAACACTTTATTGTACAATGTCCTTGTTAAATATATTACACGTACTTACAGTAATAATAACAGTAAATGATGCATAATTACATGCAACTAACCCTCAACCAAACCCTAACCGTATAGTAAGTAAATGTTAATTAACAGTATGCAGTACTTAAATATATAATTACACTGTAACAATGACACCTTAAAATAAAGAGTAACCAATACCACACAATGAATGGTGTCCAATGATTTAAATGCCTATGTGACATGACTAACGCACGCAGCATTTGAATGGCCCACGTGATAAGCAATTCACCCCTTTTCAGAGACAAAGATCGTGTAGTCAAACTAAAATGATCAAAACACTTTCCATATTATTGCAATAAAGTCTGTGAAAAGAACTTTAGTTGTTTATTAAACCCATTCCTTGTAGTTTTCCCTCATAAAAGGTGCATGCACTCCAGTCCAGATAATACAAATGTTGCCATCTACAGGGAAAAAAATGGCATTGCAAAGTTCCCAAAACCCATGTAAATCCAAAACAAATGGAGAAATGTAACAGAGTGAAATGTTAAAATCAAGCACTTTATTTATTTTCATTTACCGGGACAACCATAGAGTACATCCAGAATAGAAAAATAATATGCACTTGGTTGCTTTGGGCTCATTTCCACTCAGCAGAAACCACCCACTGTAATCATTCTGCTCCGTAGTGGGCCAACAACAGGAAAAACATAAAAAACTAAAAAAATTCACTGCCTTCCAAACAATTCCAGGATAACACACTACTGGAAAAACACACAGTATCCGACTCGCACTATTCTGACACATCACAATCACTCTGATATGAAGTACCCAGGACCCAGAATGGACACAACCTCAGTCAGTGCACCTTTAACAGGGTAACTGCCTTGGTTTTGTTTGCAACGACAAAGAACGTGGCCCCATTCACACAAAGCTACCCTGGTAGGATTACACAGAGATCGCAGAACAAAGCATCAAGATCAAATAAAATAACAAAAATAAGCCTGAAAGAATATTATTCAGGAATTAAGCTGATATGCATGCGCTAACTTAGGTGCATGCGCAGATGTGACCAAAACAAACAAAAGAAATATTTAACAAAACATATTTATCGATCACTGTTTGTCATGGAAACAATGAAAAGGAATCAAAAAGCAGCTCCTTGTGGATCCCAATAAAATCCTATTTGCAATTTGATTTAAACATAAATAACACTTTTATTGCTAAATAAACTCTGCTAATAATTCACGTACTGGCACAAGTTATGTATTATTTCAAAAAGGAAATATTGCGATAAAGCAAAACATGTTATTATTACTAGCAACTGTTGGAAAAAGGCCAAAAAGCTTAAGTGAATTAACAAGTAAACAAAAACTTTTACATAATTCAAACACATTATTTAACATGAGCTTGTTAAAATGTAATCATTGGATTCTGATCAAATTACTTTGTCAAAGTAGTATTTTTAAATTATGAGCAAAAGGAGCGTTCACCTCCACTGTCTTTAAAACTTTTTACACAGAAACCAACAACAACAAAAAAATCTAAAATTAAATTAGCTTTAATATTGTGTTAGTTAAGCTTATTTACATATTCGAAGCAAGATCAGATGTGGATGAGCTGACGAGGAAAGTTCACTCATCTGAGCCATTAGCTTGAGTTTTTTGGTCACCGTCTTCTGAAGGGTCACCCTGCATAAAAAAAAAAAATATGTTATTTATTTAAAAATAGTATACAGTACAGTTTAAATAGTCCTGCTCTCCATTTCAATATTCACACAGCAAATAAAGGTTCGTACGTTTGATAAAACCCCCTGTATCTCCTTCATGATGTTGTCGAGGTTGGACACTGTGCTGTGGAGCTGTTGTTTATAACTGCCTTTCTGCTGGTCTGAGGCTCTCAGGTTGTTCTCCGTCTCTCTGAGATTGTTCTTCACTTCGTCCAGCTCCCTCTGAAGGCTGCGGTTAGCTGCTTCTATCTCTGACATGTGTTTTGAATCCTCCTCTACAAAACAAAACATTTCGATTAGCACATTTATTGGTATTGAGGTTACAAAAATGTATTGTCTATCAATTTAAAATTATGGCTGTATAATTTCCACCAAATAACTTTTTTTGTTGTTGTTGTCAAAGTCGGGCGGAAACCTTGTATCGCCAAAAACAATACTTTACAGAAATGCTCTTTTTGGGCGTCAAATAATGATGCAAATACAACTTGACTAGTGTAAACCTTAGTAAATCACCTTGCATGATTTATATAAATACTCTCCTCCCATAAATTGAGTCTGAAAGCGAAACTCCTACAAATGCATATGCAATATGCAATATGCAATATGCAATATGCAATATGCAAATGCCAGCAGCCATATCACCCTGTAGCCCAAGACTGGTTTCCCACTGAAGCTAAGCAGGGCTGAGCCTGGTCAGTACCTGGATGGGAGACCAACTGGGAAAACCAGGTAGCTGCTGGTAGAGGTGTTAGTGAGGCCAGCAGGGGGCGCTCACCCTGTGGTCTGTGTGGGTCCTAACACCCCAGTATAGTGATGGGGACACTATACTGTCAAAGAGCACCGTCTTTCGGATGAGACGTTAAACCAAGGTCCTGACTCTCTGTGGTCATTAAAAATCCCATGGCACTTCTCGTAAAAGAGTAGGGGTGTAACCCCGGTGTCCTGGCCAAATTCCCTTGATTGGCCCTTACCAATCATGGCCTCCTAATAATCCCCATCCACTGAATTGGCTCTATCACCCTCTCTCCTCTCCACCTTTCGCTGGTGTGTGGTGAGCGCACTGGCACCGTTGTACTGTGGCTGCCGTCGCATGATCCAAGTGGATGCTACACACTGGTGGTGGATGAGGAGAGACCCCTGACATGAGTGTGAAGTGCTTTGGGTGTACAGTAGTATATTTGAAAGCGCTATATAAATGCCTCATTCATTCATTCAATGAAGTCAGCCGCAAAAATAAACCTGTCCGTGACTTTTCAGTGCTCATTTTTCACTGTGTGTCTTCAGTAAATTCTGACAGTAGTTTTTAAAACCAAAAGACGGTTTGTGCTAGACTTTTTTGCTAGTGTGCTAGTGCTAAGACTTTCTTCTTCACTCCTCCAATACTTTAATATACAGTGTTGGGTAAGGTTACTTTTAAAGTAATGTGTTAACGTTGCGTTACTCCATAAAAAAGTAACTAATTGCGTAACTAATGTTACTTTTGTATTACTTTTTTCTCACATGGGCTGGGGTTGCTTGTATATTTAATAAATATAAAAATGAATACATCTCAGGCTGGAGGAAATTCACACTTCTACAGAAGAGGGTTTTCATATGGTTCAACTGGATCATTGAAGGTTAGCAGCAAAGACAGTGGTAAATTAAGTGAAAAGTATATTAACTACAATAACACCTCTGCACTTACTCTTGATTTCTCTCAAAATGGGAAGAGAATAAGTGTCAGTTAATAAATGGGAAAAGCAAGCAACTTGCATTACTCATAAAAAAAAGTAATGTGGATAGTTTGTTGTAAATTTTAAATAATGTGTCACTAAAAAAATAATTTGATTACATAACTCATGTTACTTGTAATGTGTTGAGTGTGTCTGATAAGGGAGACTTTTTGAAAATTTGAGCATTTATCGACAGTTTGAGGATTCAATTGAGTTACGAGTAGGGCTGGGCGATATGAAGCAAAAAATATATCTCGATATACGATATATATCTCGATATCTTTACAGGAAAAATAACCCTCTAAAAACTACAGCAAAAACAAATATGCCAAATATCAGTCTTTTTTTATTATTGAAGTGCAAAGAGTTAGGTAGTTAATGTAGGAAAAAAGTGCTTTTGACATAAAAAAAATTCCGCCGCCGTGTTCAATGAGACAACATGCGAGGGGAGGGGGAACAAAAGCAACGAGGTGGGAGGCGCACGCACAGCCCAGAGAAGGCAAACATGCAAAGTGGCGGAATCAGAATTAAATATAAACAATATATCGATATATGCGATATGTCAAAATCCATATTGAGTTAAAAAAATATCTCGATATATTTTAAATATCGAGATATCGCCCACCCCTAGTTACAAGGTTTAGTTACAAGCTCTTTTTAATACTTTTCATTGGTTAAAAATTTGTAAAACCCACAGAGAGATGTAAAAGGTTGACCAATAGTAATGATTTATGTAATATAAATCATTAATAAATGCCACAGTTGAGATACCAATGAGACAAGTGAGATTGTTACCCATTTTGATGTCCTGCTGCATGAGCTTCTGCTCAATTTCCTCTCGTGTTTTCTCACTCTTCTCCAGCTTCTGCATCATGCTTCCCACATCCACTATGGCTCCCTTGTAGTCGATCAGGCTTCCTGACTCGCCACTCTGCTCTGATTCCCGCTTGATCTTCTTACCGGGCAACAAGATTTGGTTACCTGTGGGCACACACAGAGGGTTTCAGTCTATTGTAGCATAAAAGATAACTGCTCTAGTGTTACAAATAAGCTTGTCAGTTACAGGCATCATTCTTTTTGCACACCTAAAAGGTTGTCTATTTGAGCATCAGAGGTCAATGTGGGGCTAGGCTCATCCTTAGGCCTGTCTGTCAGCTTGCGATAATGGCAGGACTCTTTAACCATTGGTTTGTTTAACAATTTCTTCACCTAAAAAAGAATACAAACAAGAAACAGTATGTTAGTCTGGTAATAAATGTTCTATATATGTTGCAACTAATAAAATTAAGGTAACACATTGTGCCCAAAATATCCACCTTACGATAAGGTTTCATGTTAGCTAGTTAACATGAACAATACTTCTATAGAATTTATTAATATTACCTAATGTTAATCTCAACATTTACTAATAGATTGTCAAGATCAAAAGTTGAGTATAACATTAATGCCCTGTAAACTAATATGAACCTGAAAAGTAAAGTAAAATTAACAATGAATAAATTAACTAACAATGAGCAACATATTTACTACAAGTTAAAACATTAACTAATGTTAACAAACAAGACATTTTTGTAATGAGTTACCAATGACTAAAAACACTTGTTTTTATTATTAATAACAATATTAAAAACAACATCAATAAAACAAAAATATTATTTAACTAATATAATTGTTACATTGAATAAACAAGATGATAATAATAATAATGATGATAATAATAAGTCAGGGTATCTGCAGGTTTCACCAAGTCAAATTTAAGACTTTTTAAGACCTTTTTAAGACCATTATGAATAGAATTTAAGACCTTTATTGCGCAATAAAAAAAAACATGCATAGGAAATGCAGAATCACTCAATTACTTAAACTTATATTATTTAAATTGAACAAAGTATTAGTAAACGTATTATTCATAGCTCAATCCCACCAGGATTAGCATTTTATATATATATATATAATGCTAATTTTTTGAGAAGGACCTGTATGTATGTAATAAAATTAATTATTTTCCATAATGTAATGATAAAAATTAAACTTTCATATATTTTAGATTCATTGCACACCAACTGAAATATGTCAGGTCTTTTATTGTTTTAATACTGATGATTTTGGCATACAGCTCATGAAAACAAAAAAAGTCAACCTTCAAATAATTATGTTCAGTTATGCACTCAATACTTGGTCAGGAATCCTTTTGCAGAAATGACTGCTTCAATGCGGCGTGGCATGGAGGCGATCAGCCTGTGTCACTGCTGAGGTGTTATGGAGGCCCAGGATGCTTCGATAGTGGCCGTAAGCTCATCCAGAGTGTTGGGTCTTGCGTCTCTCAACTTTCTCTTCACAATATCCCACAGATTCTCTATGGGGTTCAGGTCAGGAGAGTTGGCAGGCCAATTGAGCACAGTAATACCATGGTCAGTAAACCATTTACCAGTGGTTTTGGCACTGTGAGCACGTGCCAGGTCGTGCTGAAAAATAAAATCTTCATCTCCATAAAGCTTTTCAGCAGATGGAAGCATAAAGTGCTCCAAAATCTCCTGATAGCTAGCTGCATTGACCCTGCCCTTGATAAAGCACAGTGGACCGACACCAGCAGCTGACATGGCACCTCAGACCATCACTGACTGTGGGTACTTGACACTGGACTTCAGGCATTTTGGCATTTCTGAACTCATTGTCATGTTCAAGAAACCAATTTGAAATGATTCGAGCTTTGTGACATGGTGCATTATCCTGCTGGAAGTAGCCATCAGAGGATGGGTACATGGTGGTCATAAAGGGATGGACATGGTCAGAAACAATGCTCAGGTAGGCCGTGGCATTTAAATGATGGCCAATTGGCACTAAGGGGCCTAAAGTGTGCCAAGAAAACATCCCCCACACCATTACACCACCACCACCAGCCTGCACAGTGGTAACAAGGCATGATGGATCCATGCTCTCATTCTGTTTACGCCAAATTCTGACTCTATCATCTTGAATGTCTCCTCAGAAATCAACTCATCAGACCAGGCAACATTTTTCCAGTCTTCAACTGCCCAATTTTGGTGAGCTCGTGCAAATTGTAGCCTCTTTTTCCTATTTGTATTGGAGATGAGTGGTACCCTCTGGGGTCTTCTGCTGATGTAGACCATCCGCCTCAAGGTTGTGTGTGTTGTGGCTTCACAAATGCTTTGCTGCATACCTTGGTTGTAACGAGTGGTTTCAGTCAAAGTTGCTCTTTTATCAGCTTGAATCAGTCGGCCCATTCTCCTCTGACCTGTAGCATCAACAAGGCATTTTCGCCCACAGGACTGCCACAAACTGGATGTTTTTCCCTTTTCACACCACTCTTTGTAAACCCTAGAAATGGTTGTGCGTGGAAATCCCAATAACTGAGCAGATTGTGAAATACTCAGACCGGCCCATCTGGCACCAACAACCATGCCATGCTCAAAATTGCTTAAATCACCTTTCTTTCCCATTCTGACATTCAGTTTGGAGTTCAGGAGATTGTCTTGACCAGGACCACACCCCTAAATGCATTAAGGCAAATGCCATGTGATTGGTTGATTAGATAATGGCATTAATGAGATATTGAACAGGTGTTCCTAATAATCATTTAGGTGAGTGTATATACACTCACCTAAAGGTGCCACCCAGTGCAGCGCGTGGTGGGAATGGCGGCACTGAGTGGCCTACTTTTTTAAATTCTAAATACTTTTTTGCCCAACTGTATATATGTGGTGTGACAGGCAGCAGGGCGAGGGACCGCGAGAGCGGGCCGGTGATTAATGTTGACGAGTGCCAGCTGCGTGGCACACCGGTCTTGTCTCGCGGCCATGTGACGGGAGCATAAAAGGAGGAGCAAGGGCTGCGGAAGACGAGAGAGGACCATTATGTTTAGTTTTGTTTTACGTTTTGTTTGTTTGTGTTAGTGGGCAGTCGTCCGTGAGGGGCTGCCCACGTTTTATTTTGTGTGTTTGCGGGCAGTCGTCCGTGAGGGGCTGTCCGCGGTTTTACTTTCGTTTTGTTTATTTATTTTGAAATAAATGTTGTTGAACGTTCGGCGGTTCCCGCTATCCTTTCTTCCCATCTACGAACTGTACTACAGTTCGAACTAAACATAAACTCCAGGCCTGGTCCTCTCTCGTCTTCCGCAGCCCTTGCTCCTCCTTTTATGCTCCCGTCACATGGCCGCGAGACGAGACCGGTGTGCCACGCAGCTGGCACTCGTCAACATTAATCACCGGCCCGCTCTCGCGGTCCCTCGCCCTGCTGCCTGTCACACCGCATAATACTATATATATTTTTATTCTTCCTTTTCCCCATAGAAATGAATCAGCAAGTTAGGCAGATTTTAAGCAATATATTATAAGCATAATAATTATTAAATAACTGGAACTTTACAAAGTATCAACTTGGAACTGGAACTTATCAAATTTTACAAAGTCCCTCCTCAAACCTTCCCAAGTAAGAATTAAATGTGAAACACTGCACAGAAGAAGCACCTGAGCTCTTGAAAGATGCAAGCCCAGTGTGTACATGATCTCCTCCAAGTCCTTCTCCTGCAGGTAGCCGCAGTGACTCTGGTCGAAGTAAACAAAGGCCATCAACAGATCCTTGTTAAACGTCACCATCTGCTTTTTCTTCTCATCCTACAGACAGATTGAAACATTAAAGCATACCAGTACAATTAGAAATATTTTATAATAGATCTGTTGTTGACTCAGTCACTTTATCTTTAGACGATCTCTCTTTGGATTTCCGGTCATCCCGACGGTCATCTCTTCTGTCCCTGCCGTTGGAGTCTTCGTCATCTTTATCTGAGGAGCACAAAGGATTGGTTAAGCATATTACTAATTTCATGTCACTTTGATTTTGCATAATTTTAGAACAGATCCATGCAATACACAATGTGTTTGAAGATGCATTTACTAATGACACAGTGTGACCTTTACCATCGTCATCATAGTCATCTGCTTCGTCTGCCTCCAAGGGGTCATATTCATCAGCGTTGTTGTTGCTGCTGCCATCTTCATTATCATCATCATCTTTGGATTCTTCTCTCTTAATACCCCTCTCTTTCTCCTCATCCTTTACCCGGGAGACACAAATTGAGGGGCTTACTGTTGTGTTCATATAAAGAAGTTCATCTGAACAAATCACAACGGCAGAGCATTTAAGGGATATCTAAATGAAATCACAGACTCAGTACAAACAGGATCCACACACTGACCAATCTGTGAATTATTTCCACATCTTTTCCAGTTGTCCATGATGCAAAATAAAACATTTTATGAAAAATCTAGCCAATGAAAGAACGTTTGGAGCCAAGCGTAACTACAATAACTGATCAATATTCACTACAAAAATGATTACTTTTTAAGATTTTAATTATTTACATGACTCTTCCAGGAAACAGCTTTAAGATTTCCAGATATTTCCAAGTTTTTCATGTTTGTAGGAACTCTTCTGAAGAATTTTCCCACCTTCCTCTTCTCATCCTCCTCTCTCATCCTCTTTGTGACCGGCTCTCCATTTTCTTCATCCTTCTCCTTCTTTACGTCCCTTCGCTCTGCCTCTTTTTTAGCTTTCTCTTTTTTATCTTTTCTCTCATCCTTGCCTGGAAGAGAAGCGAGTGCTTTGTAGATCCTGTAGCCGAAGTCTCGCTGAAGCATCTCGTTGAACAGTTCAGCAAACAAAGACACCTGAATCAGATGCCAAAAACATCATTTTACTAGTTATTTTACTATCATTGAGATTCGATTATACATTTTATTACCATTTTGAATGAGTTTTTATTTTCATATTTTAGTTCATATTTTAATCATTTTGCTGGGTGTAATAATTTTAATTTTTAGTTATTTTGGTACATCAAGTTAAACTAAATGTAATGATTCCTCATTACATTTAGTTTAACTTGATGTACTAAAATAACAAAAATGTTTTTGCTCCTCGGGAGCAGTTTCTTTTATTTCAAGTAAAAAAAATTGTTTGTTTTGGTGAATTTTTTCTGAAGGTTACGTGCCTCCTTTCACTGATTTACTAAAGTATAGCTGAAAGCAGAATATTGTAATTACATTATGTGAAGTCAAGCGAGACTACAAGTTTATAGGTTATGTGAATAATTTTTTTGTAATTATTAATATGCAGCAATGTTGCAGTGATCCTCACCTCAAAGGAGTGCTCTTTATTATCCTCCAGTCTGTAGTCCAGCAGCACACTTAAGGACATGATGCTGCAGTCAAATTTGCCATTCTTGGCAGCCCAGTTGGGGTGAACGATAATGGTAGGCTCATCTGGCAGAACATAACGTCTCTCCCTGCGCTGACGTTCCTGCTCCTCCTGTCGCTTTCGCTCCTCTTCCTGAAAATAAATATTTTTCTGTGTTTGCATTTGTTTGATTTAGATAGGCTAAATAAGCACAGGATCCCCTGGTCTCCTCTCACCTCTCGGTCATCCTCCAGTCTGCAGGACTCATCCTCCTCCACGCTAGGAGGTTCAGGTTTCTCAGGCTCCTTGGACTCTTCCACCTGCTCCTCCACCTTCAGTTGTTTGGTGAGGCGAGCGATCAGCTGTGACTTTAGCCCTTTAGAGCTCAGTGTACGGCTCTCCAATTCCTTACGCAAGTCATTGACCTGTGTGCAAGTTCAGGTTTATCATCCCCTTAAACATTCCATGATGGTAAATTAAATTTTCATACTTATTTATTAATTACACTACAATTCAATGTTTTGAGTTTGTGAAGCTTTCTTTTATATTCACCAATTTTTGGATCAAAAAACAATATTGTAAGATTGTATTACAATTTAAAATAGCTTTTCTATTTGAAAGATTACATTTAAATTAAATTCATTTTTTAGAATCCTTTGATGAATAGAAAACTCAAAAGAACAGTATTTATTTGAAATATAAATCTTTTATTAAAAATTATAAACGCTGTTACTGTCACTTTTGATTAATTGTATGCATCCTTTTTTTTTTTAAAGATACAGAGCTCAGGCTTCTGAATGGTACTGTATATTGTGTGTAGATGTGTATATTTTTGTTCAATAAAATGGCCACAAAAATGAGTTCTTCAGGACTGTGACTACAATAAAAACTTGGTTATGTAAAAAACAAAACAAAAAAGGACAAGCCTTTCTAGCTCAATTTAGAAATAATATTTTTGGGTTCTATAAAGGACAAAAAGACCCTTTATAAAGAATATAGACGTACAAGATGAAAAGACAATAAAAAAAGTTTGGTCTGTAGCAGATACGCGCTTGTGCAGATTCTCACCTTCATGGATTTCGGATCAAGCTTCGTCCAGTGAGTTGGCGTAGTGACTTCTTTTGAATCATCTTCATCCTTATCCTCCTCCTCCTATGCACGTTATGTGAATGAGAGAGGGAGAGAGAAAAGACAACAGAGTGTTAACACACCACTCTTGGACTCTAGGAGTTTTCTGAAACAAAAGTTGATCCGTGCAAGAAGCAAGGTCACAACTGTCTCTCATTGTCTCCTCCTACTGAGCTCATGATTGGGTAAAAAAAATTTCCACTGCTAGGAAGCTCTATAGCTTTCAGAAACAGATCCATATCCCACTCATCAGCCAATCAATGCCAGTTCTGTGGAATACAAAAAGATAAATCAATGACAGTGGGTTTAAGAGATGGACATGGGACAGATGCACTCAGAGGTCTCCAAACCCTACGTCTACGTTAATTGCTGTTTTTGGGCCCACATATACTCTTTTAGCCTGTTTTCTTAAACACCTAACCAGAACTGTCCTCGGGTAAACAATCTCCCTGGAAAAATCACATCCACAAAGGGTCTAGACACAGTCCAATCAGAGAAAAGTGCAAATAAAATTAAAAGAGAGACAGACAAGAGACAGAACTCAGAGAGTTCGGCAGATACCGAATTTCGAACAGGAAACAAAACAATCTAAAAAACACACAAACATCATAAACACAACTGGCTCTCCAGATTCCAGCATTCATTTCTCAATTGTTCTCATTGGTTCATGCATCAAATTTCAGATCAGATTTGTTGTTGGATGTTTGTTGGAAATTTAGAGTCATCTCAATCAGACCATCAGTCGTGTAATTGTCAGAGCTGGAAGCTGTTTTACCAGTTGATGCAGGTGTCATAAAGTAGGATCTAAGCTCTTCCGCTGTGTGTGAGACTGCATGACAGAGGGGAGAGCAGGAGGAAATGGGGTGGAAGGTCAGGGATGAGACAGGGATGAGAGGAAGGGATGGTAAAAGTGGGATCTGTATGATGCCTGTGATACTTGTCTGTTTCTTTCTGTGTTTTCTGAGTGTTTTGTTTGTCTATTCCTGTGCCTGTGAGAAGCGGAAATGAGAAGAGAGGGATTAGCGTTCAGTGCCTGTTCTCCATCAGCCTCCTTCCGTTCAGCCAAGAGTTTCTCTGCCAGCTGCTCCTTGAGTCCACGGGACAGCCCCTCCCACTCTGAGCGGGTAGGAAGACAATGCCAAACATCCGGGAGAAATAAAACCACTGTCTCCACATGTGCGGGGACTGTCCGCCCTTTGTGAGTCTCCTCAGGGCGGTGATAGCGTATCTCTGCAAAACGATACCTGTCGCAAAGGAAGAAGCGCGTTGGAAAGAAACATTCTGTGAGACATCACCCATTTCCCCCAACACACACACGCACACACAGAAAGCTGCGATCCCCTCGACCCCCCAAATGAGACGCATATGAAAGTACAGTCTGCGGAACTCCACGGGGGGTTTCTCAGGATGAACGGCAGCCACGCATCAGGGAGGTCGACAGACAATATCGACAGCTAAACAAAAACTACAAAGACCCCTTCCCCTTTGCGCCAGGCCCCTCCCATCGGCACCCGTGAATCTGAACCGGTTGCTCGTAAAAGATAGCTTATGAACCCCCGGGGGTGTGAGAGAAGGACAGGTTCAGACACAGTGAAAGCAAGTTAAATATGTAAGATATTTAACACAAGGCAAAGGTCAGAGAGAACAGAAAGTAACGATGGCGGCGGCGACTCCTCTGGCTCTGCTCTCGGAGCAAAAGAATCAATGCATTCACCACATATATATTTATAGAGGCAGGACTGCCACACACATTAGCAAAAAAAAAACATTGCAAAACAAAATCTGAGAAATCACATTAAAAAAAATTATGAACACAAAAGCATCAAACATATCAGGAGATACACTGCTGTATCAAAACCATGCAGCGTGTCACAGACTTTTGGATGTTGTCTGCTGGGCCATTTTTATTATATTAAAGATGCATACATGGAGATGCGTCGGCACAAGTCGAGAAAAGAGCTGTACTTACCACTGGGTACATAAACTCAGATCAATGCCTGTCAGAGCCTTACAACAACGAATGGCTGTCTTTATAAGGACCGAGGCATCGTTTTCCGGGTCTGCCCCGTCCAAAGAGGGAGACCAGTGACCACCGATGGCCATGGCCTCGTCCTTGCCCCGCATCCCCACCAGGAACTGAAAACAGAGGAGTTCATTTGGGTTACGCAAAACTGATGCAGAGCGCTCTGAAGGCATCTGACGACACAGGGAGAGACAACATCAGATGAGCTTATTCCACACAGCAAAGCATTCAGCAATGGAATAGGACAGAGACATCACAGTCAGCTCCCCAACACCGTTTGAAACACCCAACATCAAACTCAGGAGTGGACAAACATCTTTCAGTGTCCAGGGGAACAAGAAAACAATTTTGAGTGTACGTGACATTTAATAGATTGCAATAGCAGCTGTGTTAATTTGATATTTAGCCAACATATCAGACAGAGCTAACATGAGATCAAGAGGTCAGTAAATGATCGTATACACGCTACCGTTTCAAAATCTGGGATCAGTAAGATTTTATTATTTTAAAAAATAATGATTTTATTCAGCAAGGTTGACTGTAAAGACATGCATGTTACAAGATTTCCATTTACAATAAAAAAAATGCTGATCTTTTGAACCCTAAAAAATGTATCAAAATTTCTGAAATATTACAGAACAACTCTTTTAAAAACTGAAGACTGGAATAATAGCTGCTGTTTGATGAAAATTCAGCGTTGCCATCACAGGAATGCATAACAGTTTAAAATATATTAAAATAGAAAAATCAAATCAATGCAGCCTTGGTGAGCATATGAGACTCCTTCAAAAACATTTTTAAAATCCTACAGACTCTGAACTTTTGAACAGTACTGTATGCAGTCCTTGGCCCTTTATTGTTACTGATACTAAAAAACTTTTTTCAAGAATGTATAAATACTAAATAATACACACCATTGTTTTTATCTATAACTTACTTATATAATATAATGTAAAAATGTATAGTAATTATAATTATTCGCATAAAAATATAACTTTAAAATAAAAGTTAATTTGGTAAAAATGTTAAAAGGAGTGTTAAAATTGGTTAAAGGAGCAAGTTAGCTTTTGTCGTGGTATCCAAATGGGTACTGAAACTACAAAACATTTTTGCATTATGACAACACTTATGACATGTGCTTCATTATGGTCAGAATAAAGTGGATGTGTTGAACAATTTCACATTTCTTTCTTTTCATTTTCAGTGCCTGACAGGAATACAGGAAGCTTTAGTGCAAGCAAAAAATGCAAAGAGATCTTGAAACCAGCAAACCTATCAGCAGTCTTAATTTCCCTTCTCTTTTGTTCAAATATCCTCTATTCGCAAAGTATGATATATTGAAATGATTACCATATGCATTTCATAATTTCTCCAAATGATAGGAAATGTAGGTGTTGCTCATTAACTAATTAAATGAGTAGTATCTTCTGGCGTGCTTAGTCACTGTCCTTCATTAACTTTACACAAAATGTGAACTAAATAAATGGTACAGTTAACATTCATAACCTGTTATGACCATGAGAAAGTTGACTTTTGGTTTTAGCAAGATGCCAGAGGATGTTTTCTGGTACAGATACAGACATAAATACCCAGTGATTAAATTACATAATTTGCAGGGTTAAAAAAAAGTTTCAGGCCCCCGACACTGTAATGATGTCCATCCCTGTGAAATACTACAGTATAAGTGCAAAATAATTTACAGTAAATAGCACATAAGTTAGTGATTACATAAAGCAAGCTGACTACACAAACCTAGTTAGTTTGTTGCAGTTAGTAGTGCAATTCAGAGAGCTGTACCTTAATGAGGCGGGCAGGGTGCTGAAAGGAGTCTCTCAGCTCTGCTGGATCTTCTGCCAGAGCACAAGACTTATGATACAGCTCATCTAGGCTAGGGTTGGCCAGCAGCATCACCTATAACATCAATATTAATCGTGACTGTCAAAAACCACTGAATCAAACAAGTATTTAAATATTAAGTAAAATATGAGAGGTGTTACCTTTGCGCTGTAGGTGTGATTGGCATCAGGTGGGTCCAGCACAGCTGTGTTCTTCACAAGAGAGTCCACCTCTTTATGCATGATGTGAAAGTTACAGTAGTTTCCAAAGTTGAAAGGTCGTGTTAAGGGGAAGGCATCCACCCAGGTAAACACAGCATCAAAAAAGTCACTGGGAATGTAGAGGCTCTGATACCTACGCCGCAGCTCCATCACGTCACAGTTGTAACTATACAGAACAGAAACAGGCATTCATGTACCAAACATACACATTCATCTGAACATTATGTAAAAAAACAAAGTCACAATAAAGTCATTAACTTCTAAAAGCTTTTCTCAAGATCTCATTCTCCACATTCTGTTTAATTCTGTTGTGCTTTAAATGCAAGTTTAGTGTCCATGCAGGACACATTCAATTTGATTTATACTTTAAAAAAAAAAACTTTTCCTGATCATTTGTTAAGGCCTGGCAAACCACATGATTTTTTGTCAAAGAGTCAGGTTTCGACGTCTGTCTTAATTGTTGGATTATAGTCTTTGTTCTACCTATACTGCATTGCTGATATTTGGTACACAAAATTACCTTTCTATATTGTGTTGACATTTTGGTAACATTAATGTTGAAATATTTCCGGGACCTGTAGAGAAACAATTTCATTCTCCCATGTCTGGGCTGAACGTGAGTGAACGAAGCAAAATAAATAAATAAACTGCACCTAATTTGCAACTTAAGATATCTGTAAAGATACATCATCTAAAACAATGAACTTACCCATCGAGAGAGAATTTGGAGAACTGCACAGTATATCTTGGGACGACTCTGCGTGGCCGTCTTGGAGAACGTTCTCTGCGAGGAGACCGGTCTCTAGAACGTTTCCTTGTAGGTGAACGTTCCCTTGATCTTCTTCGCTCTCTGTCTCTTTCCCGACTACACAAAGAGAGGCAAATTAAAGATTGAGCATGTAGAGCAAAAAAAAAAGTCAATACCTAATATTTTTTTCTGGTTGTTCTTTAGAGGCAATTCTAATCGTAGTAGGGATGTCACGGTAAGGAAATTTTCACACCAGTAAATAAACTTGACAACACCGGTACTACCGATAATACCAGGCGGGTTGGGCGGTGGTGTTATTGAATTTGCAATCACGTGTACTCTGTATACAGGGTACACCAACTGGCAGTACTAACTGCACATTTTATAAGATTAGATATTTGTCAATGATTGCCAGGATCTGATGTGCACCAAATGCTCCGGCATGGTCTTGTCAGTCATCTCTTCTTACTCTCGTCATGTAATCAAGGAAATCTGAATCCTGCTGAATTACACTGTGCAACCCAAGTAGGGTTGGGTACCAAAACTCTAGTACCATAGCTGTTGATTGCAATATTCAGTGCATCGTGTGATCAACTGCTAAATTTAAACGTGCTTTTGCTCTGTGGCTGACGCTGAGCCAGAGACAGATACACTCAGCCTCTATAATATAATCACTGCACCATGTAACATTGGTAACAGGCTACCGCAGCCAGCCTAACTCTCAGTTATGCATTTGAGCACTAACCTGCGGTCATCCTTCCTCAGGATGAGTTCTGGTCGGTCATTGCGGCTGGGAAAGCGGGGTGAGGGGTCCATGCGCCTCACTTGTTGTGGCTGAGGCATCATCCGCACCGGGGGCTGCAGCAAACCCCCTGAGAACACAGAGTCTACACATGGCAAAAAAAGAGAAATGGGAGATCAGATTTGATTAAAGATTTGATAAAAACATGACTGAAAAAGGTTGAGGTGATTAATGCACCTTTAGGGGGGGGCTGGGGAAGCAGTGGTTGTGGTGGGTTCTGCAGCAGTGGGGCCAAAGAGGCAGCTGAGAGCTGGGCCTGCAGAAGAGATGGAGGAGGTCCCTGGGCCGGGACGCTGAATGTGGTGGGAGGGGGTAAAGACTGCATCATGGTGGGACCTGGTTTCATCATGTTCGGGCCTGGCGGCTGGCTCTGAGAAGAAACGGAGCAAAAGAAATAGGTTTGCTAGTATGTACAACAATAAAGATTTTAGTACAGAAAAATTACTAACATTTTAAAGAACTAGTGCTTGACTAGAGCTGGGCGATACAGTTAAATCTATATCTCTATTTTCCAACCTTGATATTTTGACCTCAATTTAAGTATTTAGCCTGAAATGTCTAATGTTTCTCCCCTCAATTAGAGGAAGGTAGTACATTTCATCCAAACTGACTTATATTTATTAATTAAATTAATTAAATCGACTAGCTCTAGTTCAGACAAAACATCAACATCTATAAAAACAAAAATATTACTCTATATCAATTCATCAAAAACCATCAAAATGTTTATGACAGCTTTCAACAAGGGGCTATAAAACAAATAAATAACATTAATCCGTCTCCAATACATAAAGTTTAGATAACCTGTTTTAAAGGATGGGAGGAAGGTGCCTAAATGAGTAAGAAGCACTAAACCCAGTAAAAAGAAAATAAATGGTTAGAAATAGCTGGAGACTGAGGAAGTAGAAGCACTGCTGTTACCATTTACCACTTTTGGCCCCTGTTGAAAGAAAAAAAAAGTTTCTTTCAAGAGCAAATGCAAGGCAAGCATTCTGGGCATTTCAAAAGGAGTCGCAACATTATTGTTAGTTACATAAAACAATACAGACAGCAGTCTGCATTTGCTTTATCATCATGCACCTGCTCAGTGTGACATTTGTGTCTAGGTATACATGTCAAAAGTACAGGTAACTCATTACGTTTAAAAAATAAAAAATATCAGTAGTAACAAAACCAGAATTTCTTTGTTCTTCATTTTATAAAAATACAAACTTGAAGAAAATGAACCGTTTATTTGATAAATATTTGCACCCACATGCCATTATTTTTATTTAATTTATTAACATTTACATATATTTTGTTTTGTAATAAGACATAATTAGCTTAAGCCAATTAGTGTTAATCAATATAAAAGGCAAAATTTCACTGGTATTTGTACAACTGATATTTTGGTATGAAACTCAGTATGACGCAAAAATAATAATACGTTTGGGAAATAAAATAAAAAAACCATCATTAAAAAACATCATCTACAACAGCATCCCCCCCCCTAAATACAAAAATAGTTTAGAGAAAAAGTTTAATTACAAATCCAACACAAAGCTGTGAGCTGTAATATAGGGAAGGGTGAAAAAGCAGCAACAGCGACGCATCTTGGGCAGAAGAAAAGAAACCCTACGATGTGACTAAAGCCTGTTTGTGAAACAGAAGAGTGCAGGAGAGGATCAAGCAGAAGATAAAGGGGGGAGGAGGAGGGCAGAACGGGGATTTGGGTCATGGGTTACATTTTGTCTTGAATCCACCGCAGAATGCATGTCTGAGTAGCGTGGCATTCCTGCTTCAGAGTAAAAGCTGGACAGCTGTGGGGAAACCTGAGGTAAGGGCTGAGGCGGCTGGTGCTACATGGAGATTGAGAACACAGGAATCAACAGCAGCATCATGACACTGTGGACGCAGAACCATATTAGATTGTATCTGCCAGGGATCCATTCAGACCACGTGGGTTTGCTTACCGTTTGGTTGGGCAGCTGAGGTAAAGTCTGAATGCGCTGAGCATTCCATTTGAAAGGCATGTTGGGATTGTAGACTGCTTCCACCAGAACACGATCACCAACTTGGGGTGTTTTTCCCTTAACCGCACTACAAAAACACACACAGAAATTACACACCTGACCATTAGGTGGCTTTCACGCTCACATATGAGACACAACGGAATTTATTGCAAGCAAGTAGACAGTTATCGCATCCTTTCTTAGACACTTCTAAACGTGGTTTTAAATCAGACTGATCCGACATATGGACATCTGACCTACGTCTAAACACATATATCTGATAAATCCCCATGGAATTCCATTGAACTGTATAAATAAATGATATAGGCTACATTAATCAAGACCATTTAAAACCTGAGGAGCAACCATGTTGCATAGTAACCAAACATCACCAACAGAATCATTTTGGGCTGGAATTAATGTAAACACAGATATCAGATATCAGTTGTGTCTAAAGTGAACGTAAACAGGCGAGACAAAAAATTGGATATGGTCAAAAGCTGAGATCTGTGTCTTTAAAAGACTGATTCACAACTCAAACCCGCACATTTACTATAAAGCACCTGAGCTGAAAGAAGACATCCTCGTCGACAAAGCCAAAAGTGTCGTGTAGCTTGCTGACAACCCCAGTGAAAACACGCTGCTTTTGAGGTTGGGTCTGCTGCTGGTGGCTGGAGCGGGGGGTCGGGTAGGACACAGTTATCTGTGCCGTCTGTTGTGGGTTTGACAAGCTCAGGCTGGTGGGCAAGGCAACAGGGGGCTGCAAAGTACACAATGCACCACTGTCAGAAAAAACTCTTTATATCTGGCAAAATTAGGGGATATTTCTTCGTTTTACATATTTAAAATGGCAAGATGGTCTTTTCCAGAAAAATTCAAATGTGAAGCAAATGCATTTGGAAACATGGTGTACCTGTGATAGCAGGGCTTGTTGGGGCTGTGGAAGCTGTCAGAAATAAAGAAAAATGAAGAGAACACATTAAACATAAGCCACAAATTAAGTGGAATGAAAAAATCTGGAATAACTAAATTTCTACATATTCACTATAAATATCAGCTCCAATACCTATACTATCCCTTTCGTAAGTTTGGGAAATATTGTCAAATATTATTACAAAATAAATGTTTTCTATTTTAATGTATTTTAAAATAAATGTGTTCTTGTGATGAATTTTCAGCATCATTACTACAGTCGTCAGTGTCACATGATCCTTCAGAAATTACTCTAATATGCCGATTTGCTGCTCAGGAAACATTTATTATTGCCAGTGTTGAAAACAGTTGTGCTGCATACTGTATATACACTACCAGTCAAAAGTTTAATGTTGTAGTCTCTTAATCTCAGCAAGGCTGCATTGATTTGATCAAAAATACAGCAAAAACTATTATTGTGAAATATTTTTACATTTTAAAAAAAAAAATCTGTATTTAAATATATTTTTAAATGCAATTTATTTCTGTGATTTAAAGCTGAATTTTCAGCGTCATTACTCCAGTCTTCAGTCACATGATCCTTCAGAGATCATTCTAATATGCTCATTTGCTGCTCAAGAAACATTATGTGTAAAAAAACAACAATCGACCTAAAACTTTTGAACGGTAGTAAAATGTTAGAAAAGCTTTCCATTTCAAATAAATACTGTTATTTTGAACTTTCTATTCATCAAATAATCATTTTGGTTTTACACAACTGCTTTAAACATCATAAATGTTTCCTGAGCAGCAAATCATCCTATTAGAATGATTTCTGAAGGATCATGTGACAATAAAGACTGGAGTAGTGAGGCTCAAAATTCAGCTTTGCATCGCAGGAATAAATTAAATTTTAAAATATATATTAAAATAGAAAATAGTTATTTTGAATACAGCTTAAATGCAGCCCTAGTGAGCAGAAGCGACTTTTTTTTAAAACATTAAAAAAACCTTAGTGTTTGTAAACCTTTGACTGGTAGTGTGTATATGCTGCAAATACATTTTGTCATTATTATTTGATGAATAGAAAGTTCAAAGAAACAGCATTTATTTGAAATGTCTCCACTGTCACTTTTGTCCATTTAATGCATTCTTTCTAAATAAAAGTATAAATTCATTATTATTTTTAATCGTACTGACCTCATCAGCTTTTTTTAAACCACAATTAAATGAAGGCAGAAAAGATTCGAAAAATATTAGATTGAAAAATACATGGTATTTGCCATGGTATTTTTCACAATCAGAACCGACCACATCTACCAAGAGTGAGACAGGAAGATCCTGAGAACTAAATAATGCAGACAGGCACTCATGCCCTGCAGCCCTTTTTCGAGTAACCGCTCTGCTGACTGCAGACCTTTTAGCTCTTCTATCATGGTGCATAAAATTACGTACCTGACAGGCGCTTTTATCCAAAGAGACTTTCAGTGCATTCAAGCAAATGCAATTTATCAGGACATAAATTCACTCGGAATCCAATCCATGACCTTCTGATGCCAAAATGAACAATACTGACCATATTCATGATGAAACTAGGGCCTCAACTTGCTTTAGAAAAGCCAAGAGGTGATGTGAAAGAGAAGGTGTGGATGAGAGTGAGCATATGTACCTGATGTGGGACGTTGTAAAGAGTTTGTTGAGGTGGAGGTTGCGGCGGGGGGCCTTGAGGTGGCTGCTGCTGCTGCTGTTGCTGTTGCTGTTGTTGATACTGCTGCAGGGCTGAATTGATCTGCGACTAAAATAAAACACACCAGTGACTCAAGACTGCTCATTGCAAGCTGGGGGAAGGGCTCAGGTTACAGCGCTCTAACACGGAGCATGCTAGACATGCAGATGAGTACAATTCAGCACTTTATACATTGCAATGAATGGAATGAGATCAGGTTAGGTTTAGGTGTCACTGTACAGTGTTATGTGGACAGAATATGCTATATAATTACAACTATTTTTGGAAAATAAACACTATATTGTCAGTATTGTTGCTTTAAATTGTAGTATGCTATTCTGTTGTCACATTTTGTGTAGAGAAATGTCTACTATACTCTCAGATACTACTATTTTTAGAAAATAATAATACTAGCTATTATTCCACAGTGAAATTGCCCCTATTATGGATTTTTGAAAATTACCTTTTATGTTGTGTGTAACATAATTCTAAGCAAATGAAAACATCCTGCAAGTTTTAAATCAGCGAGTGCACTGTATATAAAGTTATGATTTTTTTTAAAGAATCGCAGGCCGTTGCGTTGTGACGTCAAGGAAAAAAATTTGGCATATGGCCTGTCCACCGCCTCAAACACTGCAGCTGATTCCTGTGAATACTGGATAGCATCATGTCGGGAAGATGCTTTGCTCTACATAGTGTTTATTGTGTTTCATATTGTGTAGGTATCTGGTAGCCTAGAAATCTAGACGCACCTTAGCGGCAGCAAATCTAATCTGCCGCAAGTGTCATCTAACTACTCTCAATACACGTCTGAGCTGTAAAAAACCAAACTCTGGTCAGGCCAATCACATCGTGTATAGAGTCGGTGGGCGGGGCTTAACATAATGACGGCAGAGTTGCAATTGCGTGCTACTAGTAAACACAGAAGCTGGCGAACAGCAGTCTTTCAAATCAGCTTTGACCGCGACTCTGGAAGACTTGGAGTTAACCTTTTCTCTAAGAAAAAGAACAACACTGAAGTCATTCTTAAAAAGGGAAGATGTGTTCGGAGTTTTGCTGACCGGATACGGCGAATGTTTAATCTAACGAGTTCTGTTTCACCTTCGTTGCTCTGGTTGGTTGTAGCGCTATCCTATCGCGTGCAGAGGGAGTTTGAAAGACAACCGTTTATCCCGCCCCTCGGATTGAGCCCTGTCAATGGTGAGTTTCCAGACCAAACATCTTGATGTGGGTCAGGCTTGTCAGGCTAGGTATCTGGCTAACCGGCTATGGTTATTACCTGATGTTATAACGGTCTTACTGAAATACTACTGTAAATCATCTGTGGGCTGCAGTATTACCTAATTTTGCATTTGTTTTGCAAACTTTATTGTTCCATCAGTCATTTACGTTAGTGCTCCGCTAATGCATACGCTGTTATTGATTCAGTTAGAACCACACACATTTTAAAATGGTCCGACGGAAATTTTAAGTTATTTTAGTCTGTAAAGTTTTAAATATGGATATTACAAAAATGCACCACTTCACTTCAGAAGGTCTTTATCAACCCCCTGGAGCCGTGTGGAGCAGTTATATCAATGTGCCACAAACTGAGCAGCATCACTGAGACACGTCCAGGTTCGGGTTGAATGACTGGTTCTTTCGATGTTTCATCATCGATTTGGAGTGCTGTACGCATGCTGTACGCGGTAGACCAATCACAACAGACTGGGCCAACTGACCAATCAGAGCAGAGTAGGCTCACGGAAAGGAGAGATTTATAGAGACTGATTCGTCCGTTGTGTCATTTGAGAATCATTGAACATTGTGATTATGTGCAATGTATATTATGAGAAAATGAAAATGAAATGAAAATGTTTTTGACCTTTGATTCATGTAAACCTGTTGTTGAAGACCTCCAAAACTAAATTAAGAAGACTTCAAAATAGCATAATTGGGCACTTTAAAGAGTAGTATGTTATTCTGTTGTCGCTTTGTGTGTACAATTGTGTCTTACTTTTTGGCAATACAATCAAAAATCATGTAAAACATTACATTAAAAGCCGCGTTAATTGCTTCCAATTTTCATCACACTGGAAATGACAGTGTGCAGCACATTCTGCTGATTGTTATCTTGTGGAAATCTGGGATAATTTGTATACTGTTCACATTATACTTAGAACATATAGCAGAAATAGCAAGTCTAGCATGTTAGTATGCTCTTCCAAACATGGCCAAATGCTTTATTGCGCAATTACTCCAGTGGTCGATCACGGTCAGGACCTCACCTGCTGTAATGCAGCGGCAGCGGCTGCAGCGGCCTGCTGTTGGAGTGCTGCGGTCTGCTGCGACAGCTGGTAGTTGGCAGCTGACTGTGAGTTGAGGGAAGCTGCGGCTAAAGCCGACTGCTGAGTGTACATTGGAGACGCTCCCAAGAGGGATGGCTGCTGTACTCCTAAAGCTATGGGAGAAACATGTGATATTGTAAGGACATTGCAACTGCTATCAACAACATTCAAACAAGCACAAGCAAACTTTGACCTGCCAATGTAAACCAAACCAGAACATCTTGAGCTTTGATCATCACAATTAGAGAGCCATGGCAACAAAAGCAAGAGAGGAAACGATCTTTATTCATGCATGTTTAGACTAACAATCAAGTCATTTGTATTAATGTAAAGTAGTGCCAATCATTTAAATCAAAGTATTTGTAATTTGTAAGTCACTATGATAACTTACAGTGCAAACTGTTCAGGTCTAGGGACTGTCCTGAGTGGCCAGGTTGTGATACCGCTGTTGCGGCAAACTGGGCCGCCCATGGAGGGTTCTTCTGCCCCCCGAACTGGGCCATGGAGACCTGATCACGTTTTATGCTGGACCAGATGGCAGATTATTTCCTGTGTGGAAGGTATTCAAACTTACTAAAACTGCAAGCTCAAAACATTACAAAGAATAAAACTGAATGGACAGGAACAAAAATACTGTATTCGTTTTAGGGGCTGCCTGCCAAGACAACACTTATGATTGCCACAAGAAATAAAAAAATCAATGCTTATTGATCTTTGTAACTTCAAGAACTCCCATTGCCCAAGACATGAATCGAAGCGCCCTCATTTATAGGCTATATTATACTAATATTGTACCACTGCTGCAAAGATTGTTGTTTTTAACCTTTCTGAAACAGAAACTGAGCTTATTCATAGATTAAAACAATCACGTTTACAATTATTCTTGTGCTTTTTTTAAATAGTCATGTTTAGTTTATTATTAATAAGAAAAAAAAATGTTATATGTAACAAAAGTAGCTATAGTAGAGCTCTATAATTAACTGATAACAGAGTTGTGTTTGCAAGATGGTTAATTGACTTTAGACACTCACATGCTGTCTAGTTGGGGAGCTTTCTAGATTTCGAAACACAGCCAATGCCATCTGTCAGCTCCAGAACACCAGCAGACTGTTTACAACCTCTTCCTGCTTTAAAACTCAGCCCAGATCTAGCAGTGAATAACACACATTCATGTCCTCATGAATACTGTTTGGAGACTCAACCAGTCACTTTTACCCAATCTTTTATCTGCACTAGCTTAGCACACCAACGTATTCTCAATGGAAGCTAGGCTAACGGACAACACAACAACACTGACCAAACAATTTAAAACCCCGTATTATCACCCCCAACCACTATGAAGTCTATTAACTCGAACTAAGCCGCAGTCTAAGTGGTAGAGAGTAAGTCACAACTGTGCTGACTGCAGTGTTTTGTTTTTCAGCAGTGATATCTGATTCGGGCCCTCGCATGAACACACTGTCTAGTTTTCTATCCGTGCTCTTTCTAATCTCATTTACAGCTCATAAGCATGTACAGTCTACGCAGCATAACACAGTGCATGACATAGCATTGATAATATAACAAAGCTTCAGTTGATATGTAAGCATGCAAGCGAGCTGTTATTGTTGCTGCTTACCCTTCGTCCTCTCATTCACTTGTTAAGACGTTTGGATGTAGCGCCTGCGCAGATTGTTTGAAGTACATCACCAGTGCAACACTGATCCAGGGTCGGATGACAATAGACAAGAACAACTTGACAGTGGCGCATACTGACGTGAAATCAAATAACTCATTAAACACACAAATAAAATGCAGCACGCACACACATACTACATAATAATACTAACGAAGCAGAATCATTATTATTTTTGCGTCATTTCACTTCGAAAAATATGTTCTCATTATATGAAATTCAAAATTATTCAATACCAGGAAAGATGGAGCTTATACTGTTTATGCTGCTTTCAGAAATGTAATGTTCATTTTCACTGTTTTGTTGCATAGTGAAATGAAAATTCATTTCATTCAATTCATTCACACAACCATCTAGCCAGTCAAAACAAAAGTCCGCCGAAGGTTTTCAGTTTTTTAGTTTCTATTCTATTTCTATTAATCACTTAAATCCCACGTGATTTTTTGATAATAAGGTATTTTTTATCGTAGAACATCCAATGCACAGAATTGTTTTTTAATTCAAAACTAAAAATTTATGTCCATTAATAGCAAATTTGCATGTGAATAATTTGTTCCAAAATTCCACCATCAGTTAAAGCTTATCAGACGAAATGATTTAATGCTGTAACGCTGTTAAAAAATTGCTTCCATTTACCAAATACTACCATTTTGGAAATGCATAGCCATTCCACACAGACAGTAGCCTAATGTTTAAACTACTCTGTTGCTATAGCCTGACAAGCCAGACCCACATCAAGATGTTTGGTCTGGAAACTCACCTTGACAGGGCTCAATCCGAGGGGCGGGATAAACGGTTGTCTTTTTCAAACTCCCTCTGCACGCGATAGGCGCTACACCAACCAGAGCAACGAAGGTGAAACAGAACTTGTTGATAGATTTAACATTCGCCGTATCCGGTCAGCAAAACTCCGAACACATCTTCCCTTTTTAAGAATGACTTCAGTGCTCTTTGTTCTTTTCTCAGAGAAAAGCTTAACTCCAAGTCTTCCAGAGTCGCGGTCAAAGCTGATTTGAAAGACCGCCGTTAGCCAGTTTCTTTTTACTAGAAGAAGCACGCAAGCGCAACTCGGCCATCGTCATTATGGCCCCGCCCACCGACTCTATACACGATGTGATTGGCCCGGCAAGAGTTAGGCGAATACAGCTCAGAAGTGTATTGAGAGTTGCTAGACACTTGCGGGCAGATTAAATTTGCTGCCGCTAGGGTGCGTCTAGATTTCTAGGCTACTGTTGCTATATTTTGCATGAAATTATACGTTAATTCTTCTCAATCCAATAAGAGAAAATAAGTCAAAATGACAATCAAAGCTGCTGTAACTGCTTTTAAAGGACGGACTCTGTACATTAGTGATTACAACAGTTCACAAAATGGGTTGACATTTTTATGCAGAAACGCAGATTAAAAGGGACAAAATGCAGAAAACTTTTTTTACTTAGTTTCAAAAGTACTTAAACCCAAGGAGAAAAGTGGTAAACAGTAGAACAAATATCTACACAAGACAATCGCTAATTTCTACACAACTTTATTTCACTATAGGTCCTCCCAAACTGCTGGATGGCAGCTGTCGATAAATACAAACTTTCACAACTGATCTCATTCTGAAAGACTCTTAGAGCTGTGGTAGATCTGCAATTACAAGTGGTCAATTCAGGTTTAAGAATGGGTCAGGATCACAGCATTGAATTCGTGCTAAAAGAACGCCCACTTATTTAATGCACTCACCAGAAAATATTGCAACGTGCAATAAACATTGGAATTAAAAGCATAACCGTCTTCAATTTAACCTTTCCCCCAGACAAGTAACAACCCTGTTAAAATTAACCTTGCAACTCAGATCTAAATACAGTTCTAAAAGGGCAAAAGTAAGAACACACAATGGTAATCTGAAAAGTGCAGAGCTCGGTTTTCTTGTACTTGCAATATTGCACTATTACAGTAGAAACAGAACAACTTTTTAGGCTTGGTTAAATATTACAGTAAATTTTAGTTTCTGAACATTGAATATGCAGCATCCTTGTGGAGTGTCTGAATCCCACTATGATTATAACAGAATGACAGCGATTGAAATATGTTGACAGCAGATGGGTTTCATGCTATAAGTCTTGCAGTTTCTTCTCCAGTTCTGTAAACATCTTTGCGTTGATCTCATCCACTTCATCCTCCACCTAATTAAGTAGAAAAATATATAGCGAAAGTCATGTGCTCTCATTAATAACTTTAAAGAGGCCATATTATGCCCTTTGACAAAGTCTTGATTTTGTTTTTGAGGTCGAATAGTTTTCAGTGACTGAACGTTCAAAAAACGATTTATTTTTCACATACACAATACTGCCAAAAGTTTTGGGACGCCTGCCTTCACATACACATGAACTTTAATGACATCCCAGGGTTGATATACCACCCTTTGCAGGTATAAAAGCTTCAACTCTTCTAGGAAGGCTTTCCACAAGGTTTATGGGAATTTTTTAGGCCTTTAAAGACTTACAAGTTACAAGACTACAATAGATGCGTTTGTGCTTTGTAACTCTGCAGACCTTTTCATGCTTAAATTTCAACATTACACACTAAATAATGTTGGGGAAAAAAGCATAATAGGTAATCTTTAATTGATTTATATATCTCACCTGTTCTACATTGTCTACCTCAGGTATGTAAAACTGCAGCATGTTCTGAATGCCGTTTTTTAGGGTAACTGTGGAGCTGGGACAGCCAGTACAGGAGCCAACCAGCTTCAGCTTCACCGTGCCATCCTCAAATCCTTTGAATATGACATCCCCGCCATCTTCCTGAACCGTGGGTCTTAAGGAAAGCAGACACGGCATTGAACTCTGATGGTCATCTAAACACTTTCATAACATAAATAGCTAATATATTAATGTCTACATAAACAGCCACTTTATTGTGTCATTCTAAAGGCATTTCACTCAAGTGGCTAGTATTTATAATTTAAAATGTAAAATTAATCATTATTTAATTATTAATAATTAAATTAAAACAATGTTGAAAACAGTCTTCCTGGTAAATATTTTTGTGGAAACCCCTTATAAAAATTTTCAGCAAACAGCATTTATTTGTAATAGAAATCTTTTGTAACATTATAAATCGATTCACTGCCACTTTTGATCAAATGAATGCGTCCTTCCTGAATAAAAAGCATTACTTTTCTTAAAACAATAAAATAAAAACTACCTCACCCCAAACTTTTGAACGGTAGCAATGTAAACATACCTGATCCTTGTATCTAACAGCTCTTTGATCATTGAGACAATGTCATCATCATCCTCTGTAACACCTGAAGAATAAAGATACCATAAAATGATCAAGCCAGTTCTGAAATGTTTAAATTCAGTACATAATGCACTTATAATCATTTATTTAGTAAATCTGTGCAATGTTTGGCTCACTGCTCTCAGCGTGTGTTGCTCCCATTGTGATGGCCTCTCCACTCTCAAAGAACTTAGTGATGACCTCAACCGCATGTCGTTTAATTTCTGTCCATTCAACATCATCGTCTGCCTTTAATAAGAAACTATTTATTTAAATGCAGCAATAAGTACACACACTAGCAATCAAACAGAATGGCTAATCGCTGAACGCTACCTTAGTCAGAGTGATAAAATCTGGGCCATAAAAGACACTTTTTATGCCTTCGATTTGGAAAAGATCCCTGTTGGATAATTACAATAAATAAATGTAATAAACAGCAAGGCTATGCACACCTTTTGACTGATGCAAGAGCAATTGAATACATCAAACCGACAGATATTTTAATGATACATTCAAATCACTATTGCAAAAGGACACTATGATTTGAAAGTAGATAACAAAGCCGAAACGGCGCTTACCTGGCTAAAGGGGAACTCTCTGCTGAGTTTGATGTTGGGAAATCTCGAGTCCCGGTTCCCAACACAGGCTTACCGGGAAGAAACTTTAGACTTCTGGGGTTTGGTGTGTCTTGAGTTGAAATTGAAATCTTTCGTACTGCAAAAAAAAAAAAAAAGAAGTCCTCAGAAAGACTACAGAACTGACCAACATAAAATTCAGCAGCATTACACATGTTTTCATCAAAAGTGATCTATAATAGAATAAAAAGTATATCTGGTAAAAGTAAAATGCTTCACCTGAGAATGCTTTGAATTCATACTGTTGAGACTGTATTCTGTGGGAAGCCCAGATTGAATAGCACTGATTTCGGTTATATACGGGCAATCTAAAAGATATTTTTTATTACAGAGGGATATTTAACTTATACACACACACCAAAATACTTCTGACATACATTAAATAGTAAACACATAATACATATAATACACCGAGGATCAAATGAATAAGTGGAGTTTACTTGAAACAATATCAATTATTTAAATGTATTTAATGACAGTGAGTTATGCCGCCTTCACGTGCCATCAGTGGTAAAAATTGCACACGAACGCCCTCTGATGACGCATTTAACACTGAGAAGTTTGTAAATGAATGTTGATGCCCAAATTCCCGAGGTGAGCGTGCCATAAACTCTAAACATAGAAATGTGACACTTATGATTTATTAGTTTTTTTTCTTTCTTTCCCTAAAACAGCTTGATCGTCTTGTCATAATAATAATTTGAAGCGTAGTGTACTCTATGTTTTTAGCAGTGAAAATAGCCTACATTTGAGAGGAATTACAAAATCGGGTTACGTTAGAAAAAAAGCATAGCATCGTAAATGTTTAACGTTATGGTTGTCAGTGCATGTGCTACATACTGTTAGTTTTAATACGATTTCCACAATCCCAATAAATACTAGGCAAGAATAACCTGGTCACTTGTGTCCTTCATGATTTCTGTTCATTCCAAATACAAAGCACTTGAATGCAACAAGGTCGTAATCACGATTTCTGAAGTGGGAATTATGAAATTTCCGATAGCACGTGAAGGCAGCATAAATACCAAGGTAATCATTTGACTGTAGCCTAGTACTTTGGTGGAAAATACGATTACCATTGACACCTAGAACTATCGTCATTTGACATTACATTATGTAACAATACACATATTGCTTTGTAAATACTTTGAAAGACGCATTATGCCATTTCAGACCTAAAATGTTGTGTCCGTATGAGGCGCAATAGACTCCATCTTACAGACGCCGCCATTTCGATTGTTTTGAAATTTAGGACCCCATAGCAGACAATAACTCTCCTGTTAAAAAATACTTTGTCTATGTTGAATGCATATTGTGTGTGATTTTAAATATCCAGTGCTTATAAAAAAAAAAAAAATTACGCAAAGCGTATGAAATCAGAATTAATGCAAAACAACTGAAATGCATTGCACTTTTCATGCCATGATGCCAGGCTCAAGTGGTCTAGCTTTTTCTAACACTTAATTTCTTAAAGAGATATTTCAACCAAATTGTATTATTATTTTTTTTTTAAATCATAATTTACCTTGTCATCCGAGTTCCAAAATTATGACTTTTTTTTCTCTTTTATATAACACAAAAATGAGATGTGACAGATATTAGGCAGAATCAGAATGACAGTTCCATTCACCTTTATTTCAATGGGGAAAACATAAAAGGTGAGGCTGTTAGTCTCTCACAGTCTGACATTATTGTGTTCAGAAAATTAATGTTCAGAAATGTACCATATCTTTTTGTGACTAATATGCAGGGTGTGTGATGTTGACCTTTGTTTGCATGTGATCCAATCGAGGTAAAGTAGACATGAAACTGGAGTTGTGATAGTCTTTTCTATCCGGGTAAAACTGCTTCTTGAATGAGAAAAAAAAAACTTGATTTTGTCCATTAGGAATGTCCTTACCAATATTGTTGTGGTTTGCTATTGCAGTTATGTGAGTGACAGGTTGTCTTGCATCTTTGCACCAGCACGTCATCAAAGAAAAGATTTCACTGCAAAAGGGAGGGGAAGACATTTAAAACAAAGATTACGAAAGCATGTGAATTAAAAAAATGATGATGTGCATGGATTAATAATTTATAATGAACACTGCAATTCCATAAAAAATACGAAAACTATGTCAATAGTGATTTCATGGTGACTTCAAGAATTCCAAAATGTATTCAGTATTAATGTATTGAACTGCAAAACTGCCCTTAAATATAGCCTAAATATGTAATTATATAATTCATTTAAGCCTATTAACCATTTGCATGAGGCATAGCAATCATTTCTAAATGTTATTTTGAAGTATGTGTTTTTTTAGATCTTGTAAGGCCTTTCCACTGAACAAAAGGGCAAATCAATGCACTGATGAGGCTTATATTGATATCATTCAATATATAGCAAAATATAGCAAAAAAATTTTTTTTTGAGGGAGTATTGTCGTGAATAGGTGGTATCTAGATGTTCTGATTTGATTAAAGTTGAAACTTGGCCTGAAAAATTTGAGAACTTTAAACTAAGTCTCAGGACAACTGTGAGTAAGAGCATAAGTAAACACTGCAAGCTATTGGCCTAACCCATGTTGCCTTGTGGCTGTTATATTTTCTTGACTTAAAGAAGGTGATTATCATTAAGGAGTGGCTGAATGTGGTGGCATGTCTCAAAGCTTTCTTTGAGTGTATTTATGTAAGAATGTAGCCCATCTGGTAGACAGTAAACCGGTAAAGCCAGGAGAAGAACTAAAGATGCTAAAGGATGTGTTTATACGATATATGAGGGGCTAATATGTCAGACAACTTTTTAAGACCTCTGTGGATATATTACTTCTGAGATTATCAGCACTTTTCTTTATTTTAATCTTGAAGCAACTTTCTCCAAGAAACATGGCTGTTTGGGTCATTTTACCCATTGTTCTGTGTGCCGTCTCATTCATCGGGTGCTGGACAGTGTGAGTTGACAAAGTTATTTGTTGTTCCTCTCAATTTAAATGACATATTACAAATGTATGCTGCTTCTCAATGTCAGCTAAAACTCAAACTTAGTAGATGCTTTTATTATAACAAAAAAGTTAAAAATGTATAACTATTAAATGTTTTTGCATTAGCAGATAGGCAGATAGATAGATACATACGACTAGTTTAAATCAGAATTTATGATGTTTCATTCATAATTTAATATAATGTCTATATTATGACATTTGTGCTGACGTGTAAAAGATTGTTGCATAACCAGCTTAACATAAAAACATCAACAAGAGGCAAGTTATTTCAGTGCTGATGTCAGGGCATATTATACTTTAAACTCAATAACCTTTGACCAGGATCAGAAACACTCAAAGACAAATGAAGGCTGGTCTTTTTACTTTTTGGGAATCTAATCAGGGGCGTCTGATCTAAGACATTTTCACATACATTGTTATTAGATTCTCATCATTTTCCATGGATCTGAGTCATGCACTAGGTTCAGGGTTACTTATTAAACAACCTTTACGCATATTTACCAGTGTTGAGTGTAATTAATTACAAAGTATACATACATATATATATATATATATATATATATATATATATATATATATATATATATATATATATATATATATATATATATATATACACATACACACACACACACACACACACACACACACACACACACACACACACACACACACACACACACACATTTGTCATTTAATTACTTTTCCCTTGAAAAAGTAAGGGATTGTGCTTTTTTAATTTTTGGGACATTTAATTACATTTATTATAGCTATATAATTCTATATAAAACAGTAGTGGATTTTACTTCAAAAGTTAAAGTTAATGTTTTTAAAGGGTTACTTCAGCGATTAGCATATGGCTTTCTATCAGTAGAAACCCTGGAGTATATTCGAATGATCGTTTCCGCATGTTTTCATCGCACATGGGATAGCACTCACAGCTCAGCTCAGCTGCAGGCATTCATGTAAACGGTGCGGCGGAGCAAAGTGAGTGTTTTAACTTCTCAAATGAATTCCTATTAAAAGTTAAGCTTCCAGCTTTTAGCATGAACTGAAAACGCGCCAGACTGAACACGCGCTGAGAACTAGCCTATTGCCGCGAGCGCGGACGCGTTTACCTCAGCTCTCATCATGAGAGTTCCTACCTCAGCTCATTCATCACAAATCACGATGAGTGTAATCTTACTCCTGCTGCGTTTGTGACACTCACTCAGCGGCTAAATCACAATATATTGAACAGACACCTTCAGTTTTTAATTGTAGTGTCAGGCTGTTCTCTAACTGAACTGATTTTATTAAGATGAACACGGTGGTGGGAAAGTGATCAGTGATTCAGTAGCGGTGGTTTTGAAAGTGGCCTCGTAGGGCAGCAAAGTCTTTTCTTTCTAGTCTTTTCTCAGTCTAGAAAGCACCAAATTCAAAAATAATTTCAAAATTCTATTATTTTAATGACCCAGTTTAAATACTGATTCATCTTCCCAGTGCTGAAGTACCCCTTTAATGTTACCTTCTCCCTTTACACACTTCGGTTCAACAATAATTTAGGCACTTGTATATTTTTTTATTTAAAAGAATTTAAAGAGGAGTTTCGAGTCTATACTTGTATTGATCAACTGGTTAATATGGGATTTAGAAAGTAATTAATAAGAGGTAATCCAATACTTTTTAGAGAGAGGAAGTACAGTATTCTAATTACATTGTTGACTGATTAGTATCAAGATCTTTACTAGCGCAATACTGAATACTGAACAGTTTAAATACAGAAGCAACAAATCATGCTACTCCACAACACAATTTTTTTTTTACTATTTTGGGTCTGATTTTAGCATTCGAAATGTTCCCAGACAAACAGCCCAATTACATTTGTTTTAAAGGCTTCTCTTGTCTTTTTTGTTTTGTTTTGTTTTTACAGATACGGACTTGCATTAAGTTTCAACCATGTCTGCTCACTTAATAACTGGTAGAGTGATTAATTCAGCCTGCATTATTTAATATTTTCTTTATTCATGCTTCATGATAACATTGTAGGGTTTCTTAACAGGGAATACAGAAACTCATGTCACATAAATGAAGTAGGGAATTGCTGCACTCTGGATAATGTCCCCACTGTAAGGTCTGTACAACACATTAAACTCTTAAACACCTGTAGATTTTCCACTTCATAATTCAAAGAAGTGACAGGCATTTTCTGCTTATTTTGCAGCTCAAGTGGAGCAAAATTTCCGGAAAACTCCCTATTCACTGCAACAATCAATGCTGGTTCATTTTTGTGTGGGTATATGACACTCAGATAATAGGCCTATTTCACACCTGTGTCTTGACAATGCATTGAATTCCACAAAACTACCGATCAAACGTTTGGACACAAATTTCTGCAATATTTAAAACATTTGAAACAAGTCTTATGGTTAAATGCATGAAAATAATAAATACAGTGTGTTTCCTTTCATATGAGTAGGCATGTCTAAACTCTTGACTGGCAGTGTAAAAAAGTGTACCGAATTTGAACATGACTCTCTTGGTCACTCACAGTGAATATTTATTTGAACACACTGCAGAGACAATCTGTGTAATACATTCTCTCCTTGTGCCCACAGTTCTGGTTTTCTGCATTTTCCACCATGCACACATCCTGAACAGGAACAATGTGCATTCTCTTCTCAGTAAGATTGCTATGATTTTAGGCTGTGTGGTGTCTGTGGGTGCTTTCATGGCTGGGAACTGCAATGTAAGTACACATTAATATCCATCACTAATTTCACTTCGTGCTCATGCATAACAAATACAAATTTCAGTGCGAATCAACATAAAAATGCTTAATGCAGAGTTCTCAGATGACAAGTGCCTTACCAAGAGAGTCAGTGAAGGATCCCTTCTTTCTTTCAGTGAAGGGATAGTTCACCCAAAAATAAAAATTACCCCCTCAAGACATCCTAGGTGTATATGACATTCTTCTTTCAGACAAATACGATCAGAGTTATATATAAAAAAAAGAGACCTGGCTCTTTTACAAGCTTTATAATGGCAGTGAATGGCAGCTCAAAATTTGAAGCCCAACAAAGTGCATCCATCCATTATAAAAGTAAGCCAGATGGATCCAGGGGTTAATAAAGGCCTTCTGAAGCGAATTGATGGGTTTGTGTAAGAAAATATCCATGTTTAACACGTCATAAAGTAAAATACCTTCCGTATTCAACTTACGAAAAATGTAGTGCCTCTCGCAGTTCAGAATCTTACACTACGTCCGACATCGCTGCACCAATTACACTTTTTCCATCAATTTAATACAGATGGCAGTCCGCCAGAAGCTGTGTTATATATGGATATTTTTCTTACAAAAACCCTACAATTCGCTCCAGAAATACTTTATCAACACCCCAGAAATGATTGGATTACTTTTATAATGTATGGATACACTTTTTGGGGCTTCACATTTTGGGCTGCCATTTACTGCCATTATAATGCTTGGAAGACTTAGGTAAAATTTTGATATAACTCTGATTGTTCGCCTAAAAGAAGAATGTTATATACACATAGGGTGGCCTGAAGGTGAGTAAATCATGGGCTAATTTTCATTTTTGGGTGAACTATCCCTTTAACAAGCACACAAACATCAAGCTCCTTAATTATGTATTTTACAAAATAATAGGCATGAAAACAATGATGCCAAGTCGATCAGTGGAGTCACAAAGCAAACTCTTCGCAGGCTTGGACTGTTTCCTGTAGGCGTGCTCTGTGTAAATATGACAAACACGCATGATGTTATGCATGTTGCACATTAAAGAAAACTTGGTTTCACTAGGATACAATGGGACTAAAAGCACACCCTAAGAAAAAAATGTTTTTTACTACTCCCATATTGTATGATTACAGAAAAAAAAATACAGCAACATATTTTGTGTGAAAATAAATCAGCTGCTTATTTTGTTAACAATCTTTTGAGGTGGCAAGGTGGGGCAAAAGTCACAACGTTTTGGTTCAAATACTGCAGCTAAAATAATGTTTTTAATAATGTCTAAGTTAATAATTGTTCAAAACAATAACTTTTTTTGTTCTGTAAATATACTATCCTTAAAATATTTTAATATAAATATATATTTTAAAAATACAGAAAGTTTATATATATAAACTTTCTATATATATATATATATATATATATATATATATATATATATATATATATATATATATATATATATATATATATATATATATATATTATACAGTAGTAACAATAAATAGTATTTTATTATATGATATGATTAATATAATACTTTTTCAAATATGATGGTTTCATTATAAAAATGGTAATTATCTCTAAGGTCGACACCCAACTTAATATATGATATTTACCACCTGAATCTAATCGTCATGTCAAAAAATAGAAAATTCAGCTGGCTGTTTATCATCACATTAATTATTGTGCCTTTAGCCCCAACAGCAGGAGCACCTTTTACCCCAAATAACATAATTACATATTCAAAAAAATCGCTGTCATTAATTTCTCTCTCTCATGTTTTTCTAAACCTGTAAGACTTCCGTTTGTCTTTGGAACACAAATTAACCCTTTAGGCGCCAGAGGTTTTTTCCTAAAACGTTCGAGTTTGACATCTTAATTTCAAAAGACTATATCTTAAAAGTGATAAAAGATAAACGTTCTATAACTTACAGAAATATTAAGGATGGCCCAAAGTTTATGTAGGGATTACATTTTCCCATCTAATTTGCATATTCATTAATAATAATAGTAATAATAATCTAATGCTTTCTAATCTTTTGTTTGCACTGATTCAGTGCGCTCTTGCTCGAAGATTTTGTATAGAATCATGATGTTTTTTTTGAGTCGGGGATGAAGTATGACATGTCTGCCATCTAGCGGAGGGGAAGTTGAACGAAATTTGACACCCTATTTGAGAAAATCGGCCATTTTATTCAGTGCCGCATCTTGTGGAGTAAACTTGACCGTGGCGCCTAAAGGGTTAAAATATTTTTAATCAAATCTGAGAGCTTTCACATAAAAAAACTCAGATCAAATTAGCACATGATCAACTTTGCGCTGCTGCCCGTGATCGCGTTAAGGATCAGCTCAATTTCCACATGCATCTTGAAAAGTTTTGGAAAGTGGAAAGTGTTACGGCAAAAGCATCTTTTACCCCGGTGCGCCTTGACCCCTGTTGTACCCTATTTTATGTATTAACTCAAATTACTAATTTGATACAGTGCACTTAATGTATGTACATACATGTTTTTACATTTTACTCAGTGCCGTAGCGTCTGGGTATGCACGTGCATATGGGTCCAGGCAGATTGGGGGCCCACAGCGAGGGAACAGAGTGAATTACATCAGCTGTAATTAATTACATCTATAATTACACTGTTGATGACTCTCTTTAACCTATCCTCAATCCTACACTCTTAGAAAAAAGGGCTCAATTCGGTTCAACATAGGGTTAGGAACCCTTTTGCAAAAACATTCTATATAGGGAGAAATGTCTTAAAGGGATAGTTCACCCAAAAATAAAAATTACCCCATGATTTACACACCCTTAAGACATCCTATGCGTAGCCTATGACTTTTTTCTTTCAGACGAATGCAATGGGAGACATATTAAATAATGTCCTGGCTCTTCTTTATAATGCTAGTGAATAGAGGATTTGATTTTAAAAGCCCAAAAAAGTGCATCCATCCATTATAAAAGTACTCCACACGGCTCCAGTGGGTTAATAAAGGCCTTCTGAAGCAAAGTGATGCATTTGTGTAAGAAAAATATCCATATCTAAAACTTTAAAAATTAAAACAAGCAGATCTTGAAAAATCTTTATACAGGTTTAGGACAACTTGAGGGTGCGTAAATGATGACAGAATTTTCCTTTTTGGGTGAACTATCCCCCTAATTCGTTTAAACTAATTCCATATAATGATCCCATGACAAGAATCTCTAAAAGGTTCTATATAGCCAAGAACATTTTCTTCTAAGAGTGATCACCAAACCTGTCCCTTACCTTACCCCACTGTAAAAAAACAACAACTGTATGTCTCCAATTGAAAATTTTCTAGTGACTGATCACATCTAAATTTTTCAGTTGGCCAAATTGAATTTCTGTGAAAATTGATGCAATTTAATTCAAAGAAATGTAATTTGCCCAACTGAAAGAAAATTTAGAACATTTTCAGTTGGAGACCTGAATTTTTTTAAAGTCTACCATCTCAATAAGAGCAAATGTTTTGCAATACAACAAAATACCTTACCTTGCAATAATTTTGAAGTACTCATAGGTATATTTACAGTGAGGAAGATAAGTATTTGAACACCCTGCTATTTTGCAAGTTCACCCACTTAGAAATTATGGAGGGGTCTGAAATTGTCATCGTAGGTGCATGTCCACTGGGAGACATAATCTAAAAATAAAAAAAATCCAGAAATCACAATATATGATTTTTTAACTATTTATATGTATGATACAGCTGCAAATAAGTATTTGACCACCTGAGAAAATCAATGTTAATATTTGGTACAGTGGCCTTTGTTTGCAATTACAGAGGTCAAACGTTTAGTTTTTCACCAGGTTTGCACACACTGCAGGAGGGATTTTGCCCCACTCCTCCAGGCCAAAATACCTCAAAATATCTCCTGTTCAACTACTTATTTTCCTCACTGTAGGTGTTAAAGACACCAAAAGTGCGACTGAAAACTTTAGCCTTCCATTTTTAATTGAATATTAATTATTTCAATACATTTAATTTTTATTATACCCCATCTGAAACTTGAGATTTCAGTCTGTTTGTCTAAAACAGAATGAACTGACACATTCTCTTCTATGTGTGTATAGATAATATTTCCTGTGTTTTTCTTGCAGCCAGTAGAGCTTTTGTTGCTCCATTACCTGGGTGCTGCCCTGAGCTTTGTGTTTGTGTGTCTGTACATGACCATCCTGACCTCCCTCACTGGTAAATGTACGCTGACGGGGTGTGAACGGATTCTCTACCCACTACGCATCATCTCCTCAACTATCCAGATTTCTGCCACCATCCTCTGTATCCTTATGTGCTCAAAATAATGCATTGAGATGCTATTTTTTATTAATTATTTTTCAGTAGTTCTATGTTTACAAAAAGCCTAGTATGCAGTACATGTGAAAATGAAGACCATTTTAGATTTTAGAATTGAGACCATTTGGGAGCAGTTACGTCACTGCAGTTGTGCGTACATTTTAGTGGCATGAAAAACTGTAATTTTCTGCTACCAGGCTCGACCCACAAGACACATCATTGCACCTGAATTATCTAGGCCTTTTGGACACTGAAGAAACACTTTAAATGTGCACTATGTAGTATTTTTGCAGTAAAATATCCAAAAACCACTAGGCCAGTGTTATATATTTTGTTCAGTTGGGTTCTTACAATATCCCAAATGTTTCCAACTATTTGTAAATTGTGAGAAAATTGCTATTTTAACTAAGGACCAGGACGTTTCAGCATAGCGTTTGAGGGAGTCGCCTGTCAATTGCTTCATATCTGCGCTACCCTCGGTTTTATTCTGCAGAAGCGCTTTTCTCTTAGCAGTGTGACAGCAGCGCCGAGCGAAGTAACGTCATAATATCATTTTAAACACACTTAGGCTAAATGTATCTAATATGATAAATAGAGCTACTTTACCTTATAATCATGACCGGAAAAGCGGAAATAGTGCGGGCGCCCGGCGACTGTGTCCCGTCCCGTCATAATAAAAGTCCCAGTGTTCGCGAGGCGGGTGTTTGTATAACAATCGCTCCAGCGGCCGTGCTCAGCTCCACAACACTCGGTCCTGCTCTGCTTTACACTACAGTAACGTAATAACCGCATTCTGCCCGTGTCCTATTTTCCACCGGCTGTGAGGTGAAGACCACATGTCCCAAGATGCTGCGCTCAAACTAGGCGTCATCAAACTACGCCTTTGTTTAGAATAGGCGCCCTCGCATAGTGCACCTTATGAATGTATAATTCATTATATGAATGAATGTCATTGCATTATACAAAACCAAATCAAGTGATGTAAAGAAATAAAGCATAGACACATTTAGGAAAGTGTTTGATACAAATACTGGGATTCACATCAATTCACTAAATGAATTGTTCAGCATAGTTAATGTCAGCTGACTTCATATATCAACCAAAAAGTGACTATTTAAAAAAAAAAACACTATACTTCACAATAAGGTTCGTTGCATTAATGCATTAACTTCCAATGAAAAATACATTTGTTACAGTATTTATTAATATTTGTCAACGTTAGTTAAACATTATTAGTTAATGTCGGCTTTAAATAATATTAGACAACTTTAGATTTTGATAATGTATTGATGTATTAATTGATAATGGATAGTTCACCCAAAATTGAAAATTACCTCATGATTTACTGACCCTCAAGCCATCCTAGGTGTGTATGACTTTTTTCAGATAAAAGCAATTTATTGTGTACAAGTTATATTAATAAATATCCTGGCTAATCCAAGCATTATAATGGCAGCCCAAGATTTGAAACCCCCAGAAAATGCAATCCACACGGCTCTGGTGGGTTAATAAAGGCCTTTTGAAGCGAATCGATGGGTTTGTGTTAAGAAAAATATCCATATTTAACATGTTATAAAGTAAATATCTAACTTCCTTGAGACTGCCTTCAATATTCAACTTGCAAAAAAGTCGTGTAACTGGCACGGCGATGATGTTGGACGAGAGAGGCGGTGAGAGGCGATACACTTTCTTCATAAGCTGAATATGGAAGACGGTCCAACGGAGGCTAGATATTTTACTTTACAGTTAAGCATACATTTTAGTGGCATGAAAAACTGTAATTTTCTGCTACCAAGCTCGATTTATAAAAAAATACAGTAATATTTTTTAACCGTTTTCTATTTTATTTATTCCTATGATGGCAAAACTGAATTTCCAGCCTCATTCCTCCAGTCTTAATGTCACATTATCCTTCAGAAATCATAATATGCTGATTTACTGCTCAAGAAACATTTCTTATTCAGGATTTTCTGATGAAAAAACCTTCTGGGGCAACAGTAGATGTTTGAGGTTTTATCAAATATTAAGTTATTTATATCACAACAGTTTTTCTCCATGACTTCCCTTATCAGACGGCATCTTCTTCATTCAGGAGGATTACTTTTATAAGCACATCTCTGCTGTGTTTGAATGGTTGCTGTGTGTCAATCTGGAGCTCTATGAACTCAGCTACTCCGTGGAGTTCTACTTTTTCTCCTCGTCGATGCTTTCAGTGCTTTTAGCAAAGAAAGACGAAGAGAAATGTCTCATTTTGTCTTAATGTGGAAATCTCTTCAGAACTCGGTAGTTTTCTTCATTTTTCCATCATGGATTCATGATTGATGACATGTTGTAACCTCATTCAAGCAGAAGGTCTACTCAGGAGACATTTGAAGACGTTTTTTGAAGTGGAAATAGAATTTATGAATTTGTAAGCACTGGATTTACTTTGGAGGATACTCTGATTTTTCTCATAATGGATCAAAAGGCACTTTGAACAGCTCAGTTTTTTCCAAAGCACTTTTACTTTCAAAATACTATAGCATTTAACTGAGAAAAACAAATAAAATATTTAATCTCTTATCTAGATTTCCTGTGAGCAAGAGTAACTTGGTTGGTGAATGCAGCTTAAATGATTGTTCAGTTTACCTCACACTTTTAATCTAATCACTCAGGAAATGTGGATTCAGCTGCTGGCAGGAAATGTGTATTTGTCAGAACTGGAAAAAGTCATAAAGTCCATATAGAAAAAAGATAAGAATAACCCAGCAGGTTTATCATAAATGAAGCTATTCAGAGACACATAGGGTGAACTGAAGTAAGCAGAGAATAGAGATGGCTATGGTTCAAATGACCTGATATAACCCTGAAGATTTATTTGAAAAGGTCTAAATTTTTAAAATACATATAATTTAATGCAAACACTATTTCCTTTGACAAAACAAGCAATAAAGGGCTCATTGCCTCTGTATGATTTTTTGAAACACTGTTTTTTTTTTTTATGATCTTAATATATATGTATGTAGTATTCAAAGCCAGTTTTCAATGTTGAGTTATGACTTTAAAGGTTAAAGGCCTATTCCCCCCAATGATGATAACCATAAAGATATAGTTCTCAAAATCATTTTAACAGAATTTATCCAGACCAGAGTCCACAACGAAACTAAAGGCACAGAGAAACAATATTGTTGAATCACTTCCAGGAAAAACATTTTTTCAGCTAGTGAATAATAAAAACATTGACAGCCAATCAGTGTCCATCATGCTCTAAGCGCTCAAGCATTTAAAGCAGCAGACGTCAAAATTGCAGCGAGCGATTATATGCTGCGTTCATGTTGTCTTAAATAAATATACATGACATGAATAAATAAATAAAGCTCCATATGCTTTCGAATTGCTGTTGCAGTATTTTGATATCATACACCGATTGGTCCGCGCACCACCGCAAACAGGCCTGTTCACATTTTAAAGGCATAGTTCACCCAAAAATGAAAATTCTTCCATTCATTACTCTCAGATTTAATCAAAAAGGTCTTTATTTGTGTTCTGAAAATGAACGAAAGACAAGTTTAGAATAACATACAGGTGAATAATTAAAGGATTTGTTCTCTTCAAAACGAACATGTCCTGATCATTTACTCACCCCCCATCTTATCCGAGATGTTCATGTCTTTCTTTCATCAGCTGAAAATAAATTATGTTTTTAGAAGAAAAAATTCCAGGATTTTTCGGCACATAATTTATTTCAATGGCAACCAACACATTGAAGGTCCAAATCAATGCGGTTTCAAAGGGCTTCAGAGAGCTCTGCACGATGCCAGCCGAGCAAAAGGGTCTTATCTAGCAAAAAGATCGGTCATTTTCATAACAAAAAACAAAAAAACATTTCTATACTTTTTTACTTTATATTGGTGACTTTGGTGTTCTTTAAAATGTATGGTTATCACGTTGGAAAGGTCACGACCGTGACGTCCGTGGAAGTACCGACCTGCTGAAAAACGGCAACTTAAAATTTGTCCGACATCATTGTAGTATTACTTTTATTTTTGTAAAGTGCATTTGATTTAGTCTTTGCACGTTTGTTTTAACACTGGGACGGTACTTCCATGTGCGTCACTGTGGGACCTTTCCGACACTGAAGTCACATTTGAGTTTAAAAGTATTTTAAAAAAATGGTAACAATTTTTGGCTGACAATTTAAGTCTGTAGCAGTCATGTGTTACATGCAGAGTTTACATGTTGTAATTACAAGGTCAACGAGGATGTGAAAGCTTGTTACAGTACAGAATTGTTTCAGTAATTGAACGCACCTATAATATATAGAATATTGTCCGCTGGTGGACGCTAATATCGTTCTTGGGGTTAAACGACCCTTAAGTTTGAATGCATGAATCAATTTGACTACAGTCTTAAAGGTTCTTTCCTGGGATTGATGGTTCCATTAACCATCTTTAAAAGTTAATCTTGCAAAATGTCTTTTACACAAAGGAAGTTATTTTAAAAAATCTTTGGGGAACCAAAAATAGTTCTATAGCATTGCTGCAAAAACACCCCTTTAAAACAAAATTTTTTAAGGAGGGTATGTTTTTAATTTTTTAAAGGGCAGATGCGTTAAATGCTGTAATGCATCTTAAAATAATCTAGAGATATCATGTTACTCCTGTTGTCTCATCAAAAGTGTGAATGAAAGAAAAAACGTTTCATAATAACAATGACCAGGATATTAAACACACACAATGGTATGTGTGGTGTACAACAAAGCAATGGAAGCACAAGTCGTTAAAACACCTGTTCTCTGTAATTCTGACACACCCATTGTGTTTAACTAAGAAAACCACTCTAGCAGTAATTCCCCTGACCAGGTGAAGATTCTATTGCTTTTTTCTATTAACATTTATTTGACAGGTCCAGTTTAATGGCATAATCGTCTAAAAACGAATCCCCTGTTAAGAATTTAAATGTATTGCATGTAATTGTGTGTAATGTAAATGTATCTTGTTATATGCATCAACCAAGAAGATTTTAAATTGTTTTGATAATCTGACATGCATTACCTTATAAGCTACTAGCAACTGTACAATCTCAACTACTGCATCATTTAGAATGGCAGAGAAACTTCCAGAACAGCTTGTTCAAACTCCACATTCGCAGTCAGGCTGAAGGAGTGACTTTGTTTGGAGAGGTTATTTACACATACTTAGACACTGATGCAGTTTAGGACCTTTTGGGACTTTGTACCCGTGCTAAAGAATACAGCAGCAGTGAAATGTACACCAGAAATGAGCCCTAAAACCCGGAAATGTGTTGAACAATGAATGAGCAAGGATATTTACACTTCCAATTATATCTTTGAACTGGATTTTTGTTTGAATATCTGAAATAAGTTCTAAATGTGACAATGGGTTGCTGAGACCATTATTAAACCGTCACACCCAATAGGTGAACTCATCTATTCACTAATCTGTTTTTACAGCCTTTACACTCTGTAAATGTTACATGTTCTTGTAACTATTCCAACTCAAACTTTCAACGAAATTGAATACTTCCCTACTATACAGGGCCTTCTCAAAAAATTAGCATATGTGATAAAAGTTATTTATTTTCCATAATGTAATGATGAAAAATAAACTTTCATATATTTTAGATTCATTACACACCAACTGAAATATTTCAGGTCTTTTATTGTTTGAATACTGATGATTTTGGCATATAGCTCATGAAAACCCAAAATTCCCAAAAATCAGCATATCATGAAAAGGTTCTCTAAACGAGCTATTAACCTAATCATCTGAATCAACTAATTAACTCTAAACACCTGCAAAAGATTCCTGAGGCTATTAAAAACTCCCAGCCTGGTTCATTACTCAAAACCGCAATCATGGGTAAGACTGCCGACCTGACCGCTGTCCAGAAGGCCATCATTGACACCCTCAAGAGAGAGGGTAAGACACAGAAAGAAATTTCTGAATGAACAGGCTGTTCCCAGAGTGCTGTATCAAGGCACCTCAGTGGGAAGGAAAAAGTGTGGCAAAAAACGCTGCACAACGAGAAGAGGTGACCGGACCCTGAGGAAGATTGTGGAAAAGGACCGATTCCAGACCATGGGGGACCTGCGGAAGCAGTGGACTGAGTCTGGAGTAGAAACATCCAGAGCCACCGTGCACAGGCGTGTGCAGGAAATGGGCTACAGGTGCCGCATTCCCCAGGTCAAGCCACTTTTGAACCAGAAACAGTGGCAGAAGCGCCTGACCTGGGCTACAGAGAAGCAGCACTGGACTGTTGCTCAAATTTTGCATGTGATTTCGGAAATCAAGGTGCCAGAGTTTGGAGGAAGACTGGGGAGAAGGAAATGCCAAAATGCCTGAAGTCCAGTGTCAAGTACACACAGTCAGTGATGGTCTGGGGTGCCATGTCAGCTGCTGGTGTTGGTCCTCTGTGTTTTATCAAGGGCAGGGTCAATGCAGCTAGCTATCAGGAGATTTTGGAGCACTTCATGCTTCCATCTGCTGAAAAGCTTTATGGAGATGAAGATTTCGTTTTTCAGCACGACCTGGCACCTGCTCACAGTGCCAAAACCACTGGTAAATGGTTTACTGACCATGGTATTACTGTGCTCAATTGACCTGCCAACTCTCCTGACCTGAACCCCATAGAGAATCTGTGGGATATTGTGAAGAGAAAGTTGAGAGACGCAAGACCCAACACTCTGGATGAGCTTAAGGCCGCTATCGAAGCATCCTGGGCCTCCATAACACCTCAGCAGTGCCACAGGCTGATCGCCTTCATGCCACGCCGCATTGAAGCAGTCATTTCTGCAAATTGATTCCTGACCAAGTATTGAGTGCATAACTGAACATAATTATTTGAAGGTTGACTTTTTTTGTATTAAAAACACTTTTCTTTTATTGGGCGGATGAAATATGCACATTTTTTTGAGATAGGAATTTTGGGTTTTCATGAGCTGTATGCCAAAATCATCAGTATTAAAACAATAAAAGACCTGAAATATTTGAGCTGGTGTGCAATGCATCTAAAATATATGAAAGATTAATTTGTATCATTACATTATGGAAAATAGTGCCTTGTCAAGTGCCTGTTCAAAAGAATACTGGAATTTTTTTTTGCACCAATGACAATTACACAACAGGTAAGTTTGAGCTCAAGCAATTAAAGTAAACCTTTAATATTGAGGTGTTAATGTCTTTTTATGACCTCTGATAAAAGAAAGAGAGAATAAAGAAATGGAAAAAGATTCAATTGTTAATGCAAAGCACATAACCTTTACTTTGAAAGAAGGTAATATACATCCTGGAATTACAGATAATAAAGATACATTATGAGCAAAAAAAAAAAAAAAAAAAAATCACAATGAATATCCTCTCTTCTTTCACTGATTCAAAGAGTGGGGCAAACTAGAAAATGTCTACAGTATCAATGAGGGAAAAGGTGAAAGCAAACTTAAAAAGCATGTATGTCCAGGCATTCACTGAATACACTGTAAAAAAAATAATTCAAACAAAAAAAGGAAAAACAGCAGGCAGTAGTAGTTAAGAACCACATTGCTAACAACCTCAAAAAACAACTGAAAGAAAAGGAAGGAGCTTGATTTTTGATGGTGTTCCTGTCACTACATAGTTCAACTGCAACGCATATATCATAAATAGATGGAGGGGAGAAACAAGCAAGATGCCACAATTCCAGCATAGCTGAAACAATAAATGACCAGTCCTCCAAATTCCACACTTGGAGCATGACCGAAAGTAATCCTTTACAAACCTTTAAGATAGTCAGTCTGCAGGCACCTCTGCAATCACTTCTCATGCCAAACACCTCTAACCAAAGCATGTTAAAACAGTTTGGGCCCTTAAAACCTCCGTTTGGATTAAGTTGTGGGTTTGTTTATTTGTTCATCTGACGGTGAGAAACACTTCATGGCGTGACGTGTGAGAGAACGAAAGGTTAAAGCAAAGAACAGTATATGCCTCTTATCTAAGCCTTAGAACCTCTTCAGCTAGGTAAGTCTCAATTAGTCCTTTAAACTCTCCCAAATCACTATAAATGATATCAGTAACATCTAGCTCAACTGGTATAGTTTTAGCTGACGCAGTCCTCTCTCAGGTCTAAACAAGCAGACGTCCCCTGATCTACACGGAATTGGTGCTGATCATTCCAGGCTGGAGAGCACTACATTTACATATTTGATTTTTTTCTTTTCTTAAAAAGGAAGGGCACTACAGTAGTTGACAACTGAAAAGTATTAATGTGATGCAAATTTGAAATTTTATAAACCTACAATGAGTTGAAATTAGTTTTCTTCAAACTGAGTACATGTTCTTTGTTGTAGAGCCACTTTTGCTAGAGGTGTCGTCATGTGACTGGTATCCGATGAGGGTTTTACTGGGGATACTCAAACGCTCTTTGTATTGTTGCCTAAAGGGGAAGAAAAATACATCACTTTCACAATGAATAAGTGAGTCAGAGAGATATCTAATAGATATCAGCATATTTTCATCAAACATTAACTAAACAACTAATATGAACTTCCAGTCAAAAAAAATGGAGGGCCATTATTTTATTTCTTATCAATTAAATATCTTCAAATTAATACTTTTATTTAGGAAGGACATATTTCATTGATCAAACGTGACAGTAAAACATGTATAATGTTACAATTAAATACAATTTTACAAAAAGTATTTATTAAGATTATTAAGCAGCACACCTGTTTTCAACATTGCTAAAGCCTAGTTCAGACTGCACGATTTTCAAACTCGTCGGTTCACTGCTCTATTCACACTGCATGACTATCTGGGGTATCATTCAGTCACTGCTGTGTTCACACTGCACGATGGTTTGACGACAGAGGAGTTCACACTGCATGACTGAACAAGAGGAAGAATCGCCGACAACTCTCTCTCTCTCCGGTGCGCAAACTACGTTTCCCAAACACATGTGCGATGTGACAAGTAAACAACGCGAGATCACACGTGCGTCAGACCGGAGTTCTCCCGCGAGACTTGGAATTGTTATTAAAAATGATAAACTGCACAAAGCTGATTTGTGGAGAAAAAGAAAAAAGATTATGGCGGAAGAAATTGTTGGAGAGACAGAGGGAGCCAGGATTTTGTTCTGCAAAGAGAGTTTAAGGTAAATAAATAATTTTGTAATGTGCTACTGCTGTGGCTGGATGTGCAAATGTTTGGCCTTTGTTTCTGTTTGATAGAATTGTAAATATATCTATTAAAATACTGAAATGCTGCTCTATAACTCCCTGAACCTCCTGCTGCCCTGTATCTCACTCTCTCATTGGCTGTCGGTGTAATTTTCAGTCAGAACGCTGTTCACACAGCAGGAGTTTGAATCGCCGACAGCTCCAGATATTTAGCATGCCAAATATCTCACCGGCGTCGGCGATTCTCTCTGATCGCGTCTTTGATTATTCACACTGCGTGATTGTCACTCGCGTGCACAAGCACCGATTTGCCTGTGATCTCGGGCATTTGTCGGCGATTTCACAAAACCTGTCGGCGACTCAAAATCGGGACAAAAATCGGGCAGTGTGAACTAGGCTTAAGAATAAGAAATGTTTCTTGATATGCTAAAAACATAGTAAATTAGAAGACTGGAGTAATGATGCTGAAAATTCAGTTGAAAATAGGCTGTAGACTAAATGGTTAAAAGGTAGCAACTTTTTTTCTAGCCTTATCATCAGCTCGACTCAAGAGCTAATGCATTTACTTGCTGTAACATTTAGCAAGGATTGAATGTAGTAATACTAACTGTAAACATGGTATTGTGGCAGAAATGTGGGGATATTCATATTGAATTATGAATATAGTTGTAATATAATTAGGGCCTGGTTTCAAAGACAGGTCTTACACTAAGCCAGGATTAGGACTTAGTTCAATTAGGACGTTTATATAGCGTTTAAGCTACGTTTATAGCTTTTATAAATGTGACCTATGAAAAAAATATTACTGATGTTTCTTGATATACATCAATGGCACTGACATATCTTAAGGTGTCAGCACAAAGTTTTTTTTAGTTCAGTTCAGTTAAAACATTCATTTTATTCTGGGACTGTAGTGTACGCCTGGTCTGTGAAACCAAGGGTATGTTTATGAAATATCATTACCCTATAGCATTTTTGTTATGAAGCTATAGTGTTTTTTGTGCTTTATTATTTATACAAAATGAATTTAGGCTACTGTTCTTAAATGACAAATACCATATAACCAATAGTTACTTTTTACCATGGTATTGAGGTACGAAGCATTTTACCTGTGGTTATCTACAAATATATGATGTTATTAAAGAGCAATAATTAATCTGAATAAGAGTAGAGTCCTAACTTAGATTTACTAGAGTTAGAATACTTAAAAGCTCTCCAATAAAAATTTAGTTGTTACCATCTTCACAGATGTTAGCTTTTGCTATTTAAAATAAATGTTCATCCGTATATTAAATCAAGCTACCGTCAAACGTGCGTTTCCAAGAGACAAAACATGTAATATTAATTGACATCACTAATAATTATTAATTACTTTGGGTTGCACCCAAACGAAGTTCTGCTGCCACCATCTCTAGAACTCAGTGGGACCACTGCCACTGATCTAAAATATTAGGCTGCAGCCCTGGCACACACTTTTGAACGGTGCATTTCAATTGTTAGAACAAGTGGATTCACTTAATCTGTCCTGATTTGTAATTAAAATACTTCAACAATGTGTTGCATGTCCTAGTGTGGACTGTATTAGGGCTGTCAAAATTGCTCAAAAATGACGTTCGAATATTCCCTCTAAAGCAAACACGAATATTCGAACTATTCAAACATCTGGGCGCGCATTTTGTCAATGACGTGCATCAATAACAGGACAAATTAATACAAAGAGACATAAACTACTTGTATAGCTTGTCTATTTAAGTTTATACATATTTGACAACGTATTACTTACACAAAAACGAGTAGATTGTTATTATAAATTATATAATTATTATTTATAAATTAACTAAATGGCCAAGACTGCAGAGCGTAGACCTCTCTCTCTCTCTGACCCTCACTGCGGATAACGGTTTAAATGAACAAACTTTGAGTGCTGATCAAGAGTTTTGTGCAAGCAATTTAAGGTTGCGAAATATAGCTCTTGTCCCAAATATAGCAGGCTTCATTCAGTGATTGAAACAAATAATATTAATATTAATTGAAGTTTTACAGCATATTGTGCGCTCTGAGCGAGCTGTGCTAAACATGGAGCTTTTTCCTTGACATGGTAAATAATCAGACCAGTGGAAGCAGTGCATTTATCCTTTATTCATGCAATATCTCTTCAGTCAGTACAGTAGCCTACATTTTAGTAATGTTTCTATTTTTAACGTGAAATAAAATGAGGCATGGTATGCTAACTGTATCTTACATAGCTTATAGCTTGCATATAACTATCTCGCGGCTCAACAATTTTACCTCCTACTGACCAAAATCCAACGTACTTCCAGACATGGCTTTTTAGATTATGCAGTTAAAATCTCTTTCTCTGCTGCGGTTGAGTTGGGCTCTGCACTTTCTGCCATCTTCCCTGCAAGACGCATCAACTTTCAGCGGTGACAGTGCGACTCCTGTGACCTGTCCCTGAACCCTCAGGCGCGCGCTCACTCGCAAAGCAGACAGCTACGCCTCTAGTACCGCGGCGGGGGATATTTTTCCGCTTTTTTTAATTTAATTTTATTCGAATATTAATTTTCACATTCGAAATTCGTTTTTTTTTTATTCGAATATATATTCAAATTTAGAATATTTGTTGACATCCCTAGACTGTATGAAGCAAGTGACGTACCCTATCGTCATGATAGCATCCCTGTTTTGGCAGTTGCCCGTCCAGATGGCTATTTTATCCCCCTTTGGCCTGACATTGACCACAGCTCCACACACGTCTTCACTGGCCTCATCAAAGGACTCTCCGATTAAACATAACAGCTGCAAAGGACATGCACAGTATGAAGTACACAACACACACTGAGCCATCCACAAAACCATGTGAAAAAAGAAAAAATAACTCTTACTGTTTCCATCCAATAACGGTCAAGGTCATTGTGTCGTTGCTGTTTGCTGAGGGTCATTAACCACCTTCCTCCCAGTTTATTCCTGTCATCCTCCCACATGGGTTTAATACCATCCTAAGAAATACATAATCTGGACATCAGTGTTTTCACATTTTTGTCAAGCGCTAACATTAATCCCATTATCAGCATGCAGATAATTAGATCTGCAGTCATATGGCCAGATGATGCCCACAGTAATTCAGAAATGCACCTGATTTGCAATGAAATGTTTAGTTAATAATCAGCCACAGATATTAGCTTGGCCATATATACACATTTCCTCGTCTTACCTTAAATAAGCAGTAGTCACAGCCAAAACCAAGCTTACTGGGCTGCTGTATGTGATTGTATAATCTGAAGAGTGAACAGAAGTCAAATCCATCATGATTTGCCACTCACATTTTCTTAACCAGAAAAAAGGCGATAATGTCAGAAAGGAAAAACACTTACGCCCAGAAATCTTCCACTGTGTCAAACTTGGAGATGAGACGCAGATTTTCTGTCCAACTTTTGCTCTTGTCATTTTTGAAATACCAAAGAGCCCATCTGCAGGGAGGCAAATAAGGACAGTGAGCACGAGTCTCCTTGCGTCGCTCATATAATATTCATGTAGAAGCTTTCAAGGATCTGCTTCAGCCGAGAGACGTGTTAACCAATGGATGAGCGCGGCTGGTGGGAAAAATGGCTTTGAATTAAAAATATTACAGGACACAGTATTATTATTAAATATAAATTAATCTTGTTACTCTGAAAAGATGGTGGTGTCCTTCTGATGCTGAGGCTCAAGAACATCTTTAGATCATCTCAAATCATGCTGGAGAACATGATCATTAGTTATCACACAAACAGCTAGTGTTGCTATCATTAAAGCTAATACTTAGGCTCAAATGTGCTACTTTTTCCAAATAAACCTTTCAATCAAATAGTTATACTAATGTTATACTATACTAACTACTAATAATATTTCATTTTAATGTAAAAAAGTATTTATAAAATCCTAACAATTTGATGTTGGCGGAAACATTTTCACAGTGGACTTTTGAACCCCATTGTATACACTATCATTCAAAGATGTAGGTGATTAATGGCGTTTGCACTGAGCTGTACGGTTCAGTTCAGTATGATTCGAGACGCTAAACCCTGATCCGGCTTGCTTTTCCTCCGCCAACAGCACCCTTATAAGCGTGTTGTAGCGATCAATGTCATTCTCGTGAAACAACAGTGGACGACATACAGCAGATATTGTTCTTGCCTCTCAGCATGTGGCTGTTGTCACAAGACGACACGCTTTGTTTGAGCCAAAGACGAAGGCTGCAAGAAAAAACACAGCCGAAAGAACACGCTCAATATACCGGACTACTGTGCTAGTACCCCAACGGAACAGTGCCAAAATAGTGGTAAGGTTCAGAATTAGGGTACCATTCACAACTTCTGACAATGGAAACGTTAAAGATCGCTTACCGAACTGTACCACTCAGTCGAAACAAGCCATAAGAGTTTTTTTTATTCAGCAGGGACACATTAAATTAAAAGTGACCGTAAAAACATTTATAATGTTATAAAATTTTTATATTTCAAATAAATACTTTTTCGGTGAACCTTCTATTTATCAAAGAATCCTAAAAAAACAAAACAGTTTCCACAAAAATACTAAGCAGCATAATTGATTTCAATATTGATGATAAAAAAAGAAATGTTTCTTGAGCAGTAAATCAGCATATTAGATTGATTTCTGAAGGATCATGTGTCACTGACGACACAAGAATAAATAACATTTGATAAGATTTCACAATTTTACTACAGCCATGGTGAGCATATACAGTCTATTAGAACAAAAGTGAATTTTCACCTTTGACAATGTTTCATTCTAACCAGCTGCATAAAAGCAAAAGGACTGAGAAATAATACACCTCCACTAAACACAAACGGCTATGTTAACAGTCATAAAGGGTGCTATCGTTCTAGAAACCAGCAGTAAGTGCTGAGTATATGAGGGATGCTCCCTGTCATTGCTACTATAGGGTTATCTATGTTGCAGTCCTGACCTGTGGTGAACTTTAGGCCATCTATAACAGACTAGAAAAAAGGGCAGAACGAAAATTAAATAAAACAATGCAACAACAATTGCAACACAAACTGAACTGAAATGTGAATGTTGTACTTTAGTGAGTGACAGCTTTAATACTGAACGAAGGTCCTTACAGATCTAAATATGACAGAAATAAGCCATGGCCAGTGAAAGGGCAGAAAGGGCTGGAATGAGACGGCTCAACATGTGAGCTCAGCACTTCCTGCACCGTGCTGGCGGACTGCCACCTCATCGCTCATGACTTTTGAGCTCAGAATGACACCAAACATTTTGCAGTCATCACATTTTCCAAAGATGTCCTAATGTTAAGCAATTGATTTTCTTTGTTTTAAAAAAAAAAATCTTCTGCTCACCAAAGCTGCATCTATTTGATAACAAAAATACATTTTGTAAAATAACTAATATATTTGAATATATTTTAAAATTTAGTTCATTCCTGTGATATGAATTATCAGCATCATTATTTCAGTCTTCAGTGTCACATGATCCTTTAGAAATCATTCTAATATGCCCAATTTGGTGCTCAGATTCAGATTATTTTATTTAATGCCATGTGAGCATTCAAAGCTATTTTAATTTGGTGCTCAAGAAACATTTCTAATTATCGATTTTGAAACAGTTGTACTGGAAACGTATCTTTTTTCTTTGCTTTTTTTTTTTTTTTTTTTTTACAGGATTCTTTGATAAATAGAACATTCAAAAGAACAACATTTATAATATTACAAAAGATTTCCATTTTAAAAGTCTTTACTGACACTTCATAAATGTAATTAAAATAAAAATATTAACATTTTACTGACCAGACAATTTTAAACATTAGTTTATGGCTAGTTTTATATGATCAACATAGGCTAAAAAAATGCACACTTGTTTTAGAGATTTTTAATATATATTGCAAATAAAAAAAAGGATGTGCTGTATTACCTTTTATCCCTAATGGACTATATTATTGATTTATTATCTGTCCTGTCACATACACTACACAGGTGATGCGAATTGAACTTGAGATAAAAATAATACACAAAGAAATGTATGACATTTACCTGTTTTGCAAAGGGTGTTTGATGTACTGTTCTGAACTTGTCACTGGAGCTGTAGGACTTTCAGCACGGCCTTCTTCATTTTCAGTTCCTCGCTACATAAACAGAACAGATTTAATGAATTTTCCAATCACAGAAGTGTTTATTTTACAAGAAGTGGTATCTATCAGATTAAATATTTAAGAGCAGATACATTTCCGTGACTATTCCTAGCTATCCCCAGGACAGTGGAAAAAACTGATTACAGAAAGTTCAGGGTCATTCCACGTGCATACATGGAGAAATACTGACCATCAACTTATTGCACAAGTCTCATGCAGATTCTGTGCACATTTCAGGCCTTTCTTAAAGAGTTTCCTAGACAATCTGAGAACTTTGAGTAAATGGCAAAAATACTAAATGGAAACAGATGTTGCAATTGCTATCTATTGGCTCAAATACTCCAAAACCCCTGGATACCTGGGGCTGAGAGCATTAAATAAACCACTATCTTTGAGTTAGTCATCAATTCAATTATATTACTTTTAGCCAGTTCATATCTTGTGTCAGTTAAATAAAAAGGTAGATTAGCCAAAAAAGTGAGACTAACTGCTAATGGGTCATACTAGATCTTAAGGCAGCCTTAGCATACACTTAATAGCTATTTTATGAAACTGATCAGACTTAAGGGACCTTCAGGCCTGTTACCAAGACAACCAGGTAGATTACAGTATGCACTTAATGCAGTGCAACATCACACACACACACACGTCAGTAAGTGTAATTGCCAGTTCAATTTGGAGTCATACACCCTCTACTGTCCGCTATGGTATAAGCTTCTCTAGACGCATGCTGACTTATTTCAACGCTCATCAATGACTTTGATGCTATCAACGTAAGTTAGTCTAACTTCAAGTTAATACAGTCGAGCACATTGAAACGTCACATTTAGTTGATAGTGAATTATGAAGCGTATTAAGCAGCCACGGCTGAGCACGCTAGCCGAACAGTTAGCCATGAACACACGTGTCCAGATGTCTGGAGATATGATCTCATCACGTGGAGACGAGAGAAAACCCGACACTATCCGCCCCCAAAGCGTTATAGTATCTTTACGCCGATCCGAAATGACCCGTTAACGGGTGTGAGGACTGATGAATGGTCGTTGTCCGGACCCTCCCTGTCTCTTAAAGTCACCAGCAGCAGTGCCGCCCCGAAACCATACTGAACGCCAAAAAAGACACCTCCAGCTTTTAACACTACTGCTCACGGTTTAAACATGTCCCGCAGACAACACAACAGACGCCAGTTTACCATTGTTGGTCGCTGAGAAGCCCTAAATGAAAAAAGCCCGCTCCCTCTTACCGGCTCCGAAGTCGCCATCTTGCCTGTGAAAATTCTTCTGACCGTTGGACGCTGCTGCGTCACGCACGCGCTCGAGACTCTACGGAAGCTGTCAGGGCTCACGCGTGCTGAACGCACTGCATGCGGGAGACCAAAACGCTATTTTGAATCTTTTTTTAATTTCATTTTTGCTTTCCCCCTTATTATACGTACATTACATACAACATACATACATGAAACAGAAGGTTAATACGAGACAAGCAAAGATTACTTCAAAAGTGCAATATAAGAATATTAAATAAGAAAGAAACATTTAACGAAATTATCCCTTCGCCATTTGGGGAGGTATAACTAGTAGTGGCGTAACATTTTCATTAATTTATCCATAAAATTTAATGGGGTTGGTTTTCTTTTTTCGATTTTTAATAATAAATGTAGGCCTATATCATTGTTTGTTTGTTTTTTTAATGTAGACTATATAATTTTTACATAAATTGTGACTGTATCTTTGTCGTCACTTCTACTACGAAATAGTATAAACAATTTTGCCCCAATAAAGTTTTTTTGAATGCTGAAATCACGTATGAACAAGCATCATTAGGATGGATGCAATATTAATATCAATATATATATATATATATATATATATATATATATATATATATATATATATATATATATATATATATATATATATATATATATATATATATATATATATATATATATATATATATATATATATATATACACACGTGTGTGTGTGTGTGTGTGTGTGTTACATTTTGGTATGCTACTGTTTGTTAGTGTAACTATACAAATTTTCAACTAAAACTGAAAACAGCCCAGAACTTAGTATTGATGAAAAGTAATTCGAAATAAATGATTGTAGCCTACAGAAAGTGCTAACCAGTCGCATGCTGGGAACCTCACGTTTGTTTGTTTTAGACTCTATAGACCTATCAAATCTTTTAAAGTGTGTATTCCAGTGTAGACTGCAAAAAGTGGATTGAATTTTTTTTTTCCAACGGTGACTTCAGTCTCCATATCCTCCTACACACAAGGCTCCACTTGTGCTCGAACAGGAGATGTGCACACCCTCACCTCCCCCACTTCTGATCAATGTTCCTGACTCTCCTGCTGACCCTGTACTCCAGTCATCACAGCCGAAGTCTAGATTGTATATTCCCCCTTTTTGGTTTCTGTCTGGTGTCAGTAACTGTAAAGGTGACATCCACCACTACAATACCGCCGGACACTGGGTGGCGCCTTAGTGAATTTATTGATGACTCAAGACTCAAGAATGAAAAATAATTTGTTTGCACCAGAGGTATCTTGCTAAAGAGGCAACCATCTCTGACAGAAATGTCAGCGAGATCATATGATGTAAACTTATGAAAACATATATACCATCCTCCCAAAGAAGTATACCTCAAGTTCAAACATAAGTTAAAGTATATTTGTCAAAGCTTTGTGGTACGTATACTAATATCAGTGTACTACTACTTCTTAGGACTAAATTGGCCCACTTTTTATGTTATAAACGTTTACTTTAAGTGTAATACTATTTGTTCAGTAAGTATAGTATCTTGTTTCAGTGTTTTTTTGTAAAAAATAAAATAAAACTGTAGGTCTATTGCAACTATACTAGGATACATGTAAACTTCAGGCACCGGTAATACTGTTAGTTTACTTGCTAGATATACTTCTAGCTGAATTTTTGGTTTATGAAAGCACACTGCAATTTTTCAAAGTGCAAAAATAAAATAAAAATTAAAGTATATGATTTTTACTCATACAAGTTAAACACTATTAAACTAGTAAAAATATATATTAGAAATATATTAATACTACCTATGTTCACTTGTTGCTATATTAACAGAAAAGTTAAACTAAAAACTAAGAAAAAATAGTTAAACTAGATTTGTGCTCAAAGTTTGCCACTACATTTATATTGCACTTTAAAGTAAATGGTAAATGTATACTTTTATTATCTAAATGTGGGCCAGCTTACCCCCAAGAAGTACTAAAATAGTACAGGTATACAACTAGTGCATTGATATACTTAGTACATAAAGTATGCTATGAAATATACACTTAACTTTAATAAACTGAACTTTGTAAATTAAGCTATTTTACCACAAAACCCTACAAAAGTTTATGTAAATCAAATGCTGAGTGATATATACCAAAGATACTTTATCAAAAAACCATAAACCAAGTACTCAGGCCTAACTGTACATTGACTACATCTTGATTAAAAGTATAGGCCACAAATACTTAATCAAATTGTAATATAATACTGTTTTTAGAACCGCATACTATGCAATTTTACCAAATTTTTCTGCTGTAGAATTATGTTTTTTTGTTTTCAGCATTACACTTATTGTACACACCTATACTTAAGTCAGTATAAGCCAAACATACTTAACTATAATTTTAAGTATATCATGGATTAGTACATATAAAGTAGTACTGTCGCATACTCTTATTTGTTTAGTTTGTTTTAGTTCAAAAGAAGTATACCAATAGCCCAATTGTATACAAGCAACTTGTAATGGTATTCATCCGATATTCACAAAATTTGGTGAATATTGATTTGTGACATTCCTGATAAGTTATCCAGTTTGATTCTTGAGTTTGTTTTGCAGATACATGTCAATGGAATTTTTGAACACTGACCTGCGTGATATAAAAACTTCACAAAACTTGGTAGGCGTGCATTAGGGTCATCTGAGGAAGCGCACCAAATTTCATTCGACCTATAGAGGGCACTAAAAAAATGTTTGTTAATGTCGAAATGCACTATTCTTGTTAGTTATGGTGTACTGATAAAGCACATGCTTGTGAGATACCGTAGGAGCCATGCAAGTATAACAGAATCTTAATCCCTTTAAATCTCAAATCTGTCCTTTTTTATTTTAATTGTAATTTGTACTTATCTGAGCTATGGTAATTTAACTTAAAATTCCAGTGCATGATCCTTCTTTATAACAAAATATTAAGAGAATTCTTATTTGGCAGATATGAGCCAAAGACATTTTTGAACATGATCCGTATTGACGGATATTCATGATATTTTCAAAAATACACAATAAAAAAAAAAATGTATGACAGTAAAGTTTAGTACTAACTTTAATTATGGATCAAGAACAAAGATTGAAAAATCATTTCAAAATGTGCGAATGGAAAAGGCTCACACTTCACATGTATTGTACTACTGTGCATTTTATTTTCTAAAAGAAAAATCTCAAAAGCTGGTGTTTTCTTTCCTTTGACAAATCTTTTCAAGTCACATAAAGAACAAGTCTTCAAGTCATGTGTTCTTGTTTGTTTTGAAGAGGTTTCAGATTTCAACATTGTACAACAACAGCGCCGTGAAGGCTTACATTCATACTTAAAGTTGAAGTGTGTAATTTTTCCGATGCTAAAATATGTTTAATATGCGACAAATAAGTAAGCAATTGGTAGGCTGAATTCCCCAAAAGTGAAACATCTGAATCTTTGTGCTGTATGAACACATTACTCTGCTGTTTTAGCACCACAACCAGCCCAACACAACAACTTTGGATCAACCAATCTATCTGGGAGATCGTTGGGAAACCTGTTTGAAAACAGGAATTATTTATGCAGTGACGGAGAAATTACGCACTTCAGCTTTCATTCAGCATACACAGAAGAGAATTGTCAAACTGATAATATACATTAAGATCGTTTTAAGGGGAATAACTTTTCCGTTTCACAAAACATAAACAAAAACAAATAAAACATTCGGAGAATTCAATTGGAAGACAATGCAAGAGTCCTAGAAGCTTATGTCCAAAGTTACACACAGAGACCTGAGAAAAGAGGGAATACAACAAAGAAGGAGAAAAAACATGCAAAAGACGTCTAATGTGAATATATTAACTTGCAAAGGAATGTAGCAAAACGTATTTCTTTCGGAACATGATTTTACAATAGACTGTTGCTATGAGGGCCATGTTCAGTCATCAGAACTCAAAAAAAGATAATATGAGCCAAATCTAAAAACGAAATGCAGGTTTTGAACAACAACATGAACACCAACCCATCATTCATGAAAAACAATAGCTTGGAAAAGAATAGCTTAGAAAAATGCATAAAATCAGTGAGCTTTGAATCGAATTGCATTGGTAATTCCCTTAGGCTCTTCGATGTTCATAGCAGGCTGCTGACATTTCAAAGCCAGTCAATTAGCATCAAGGGACTGTGAGGTCATAGTATTATTTGTGCCACATAAAGTCAAGAAGAAAAACACTCAATAACAAAATGATCTAATATGTTCAAGCAGAGTAAAACATTCAGCACCCCCAAAATAAAATTAGATCCAACTAGTGCAGCACCTATGTGATTTGTCAATGCCAGGGGGACTCTGGTACTGTGAATAAGCACCACTGAATGAGCACTAAAAGCCTTTCCCTGAGCTACAAACCCAGGCTTTTTTTTCTTACACATGATGGTTTTACACAAAAACAACAGTTTAATTGTTCAGTGAAAAATATTTAGTTGAAGAGACAGTAGCGTGAACGTACAATTGCCACTCTGTGACTTCAAGTTCTCCAAAACACTGGGTTATTATTGAGCTTTTCTATCTTTGTTGTAGCTAGAGTACTAGTTAAAACTTAAAGAGATATCATTTCTCACAAACTATATAAAAAGATCTTTCAAGTGCTGAAGTAAGAACAGCATTTTGGGTGTACAATGGTTTTGAACACTGATGTACACTCTTTAGCACCGTGAATAAGAAATGAAAAAGAAATCTTTTAGCCGTATGTTCATGTTAAAACTCAATGTAAACCTTTTGATTAAGCCAGTATCTTGACTAGGCTTCTGGGTACATATGCAATTACGAAGTCATTCTTTTAAAGTTGATCTTCTCATTCATTGCACCTAAATAAAACTGAATAAGCTTTTACACTGACACCCCCACACAAAAAAAGTGATAGATTTCAAATAAAAATGCACTATGCAACAATAAAAATATATGAAATGACACCTCAGGAGGCGTCATGGGATCTCTTTAAAAGCACCAGTGAAAACATACAGTAAATTTGTTTGAATATAATTTAACACGCTTGAATTGTATAAAATGATTAAGCTATTTTCAAGACATGTTTCAACCTCTTTGGGAGTCGCAAAAAAACAGAAAACTCCAAATTTGGGACCAATAATAACATAACTTTTTACACAAGTGCCAGAAATTTGGACACGTTGCCAAAATGCAGCATAAAACCTTCCATGATTATTGCTTAAATATGCAAAGTTTCATAATCATGACACCAAACATGCTGACTGTAGATACTAGATGATGGATAAACCAAATGTGCATATTGGAAACTTCAAAGGTCAAGTTGGTCTGAAGATACAAAGTGCGTTTTTAAAGGATGCCACAAACTTTGTCTTACAATGCTGAAACAATGTACCTTCAATGCCAACATGAATACCCCCCACCCCACCCCCCAAAATTTAAATAATGGAAAGTTCCTGTAATGACCCATGCGTGTTTCGTATCGGTCATTTGACCTTACTGTTACAATGGCACCATAAAATAGCAACTAGCAAGTGTCGGCCAAAAGAGCACCCAAGGCTGAGACATAGAAAATAGAATTCACATTTCACAATGTCAATTCGGAGTGTTTACTACACACGTCATTTAAAGGACGACAAACTCCTATTGCAGTAAACAGGCGTGGACCAGAAATTAAGTTACAAAATAGTTTTGAAAAAATGATCAGAATAAATAATCACATTTACTATGCACTAATTTCATCTATATGTATAAAACCAGTTTTATAACATCTGTTCTGAGCACCATCTCTTTACAATAAAAAAAACAACAAAGACATACACACCAAAACTCACAGTTAAAAACCCACAAACGGTAGTCGTAAAAGCTGAGATGAAGGGCACAAATTAAAAAAGGGCATATGTAAAAACGGGCGTGAAAAGATGAGAACTAGCTGAGGTAAGGCATTAGCTAGACAAGCACGGAGAGTTTCACGTCCAGCGGTTGTAAGGCCCAGTGACGTGCGTGAGGGAGTAGGGTGCTGACATGATGACGCCGTCACGAGTAACTGTTAGCGACTGACGGGTAGGGACCTGAAACTTGTGTCTCTCTTCCGTACAAGTCTCGCTTTCGCTCTCCGTATCCGAATCGATCGCCTTTGACCCGTTGAGTCCCAGACGCTCGGCCTCCTCTTTCTCCCTGGCCTTCTCTGCCATCTTAGCCTCCCACTGTTGCAGGCCGTGGCCCGGGGCGTTCAGGCTCTTGTGCTGGTAGAAGACCAGGGAGATGCGGGTGGGATGTGTGCGGTCGGGCCGCAGGATGGGAGTGGTAGCGTGCAGTTCCCGTCGGGCGCATTCGATCAGGATGGAGCCGTGGGAAGGAGCCACCGCGACCCCGCCGATATTCCCGTCGAGAAAATTGTGCTCGCTGTCCGACCACACTTCCTCTGTTTTGACCACCTCTGGGGTCAGGGGTTGCGCCGTAACGGGTGGGCAGTTCAAGCGGCTGTGGAGACCCTCAGCCATCGGTGGGGAGAGCGGGGTGGGAGCTGCCCCGCCCTGGAAGCACCGCATTTCCTCGGGCTCGGATTTGAACGAGGGCGAGCATTTCGGATTCGTTCTTACGGGTTCGTTCCGATACGGGTTGTTTCTGAACGGTTCGGTCATCTGCCTGATGGCCTCGTGTCCGTGTCTAAGAGGAGAAGGACCGTTGCTGTGGCCGGTTCTTCCAGAGGGATCATGCTGGGGTTGAGGAAACTTTGGGTGTGTGGACATGCCAAAGCCGGGGGGCACAGGAGGAGTGCGTGTGTTGCTCTGGGTGTACGGGACTGTGGAGTGGAAGTCTGGGAATTGGCTTCCTATGTCTGGAACCCCAGAAAAGCGCATGGTGGAACACAAATTATGAGTATCCTTTTCTGAACATGGTGAGGGACATGGTTCAACGGAGGTGTGTTTAAAAGCTGTGGACAGAAAAAGAATAAAAATAACAATCATTTAATACAGATACAAGAAGTATTCTTGTCCTCCTCTACTTTAGAATCCTATAACCATTAAAAGTTTCATGGAATAATTTAGAATGAAAATGTTCATTGTATGCACAATCTCACACAATCTCAGTGGTCATCTGGGTATTTTTTTGGCTAATTTTATTAATAAAAAGCAACCCGTTATTTTTGCTAAAAATTACATTTACTAGTGTTAATAAATACTTATTTAATATTTAATAACTAAATAATCTGTCCGTCCGTGGGATTAAGCATGGCAAAAAAGCTCAAAAAGAGCGCTTCCTTTGTAATCACTAAAAAGCTGTCATCTTTATTGCGATCGCAAAAAGTTCTGTTTTAATAATAAATAAAGCTAACTGCACAATTATTTTTTTTTATTTACATAATGCCTACACTTTGCTTTTTATTTTGAGAGGATTTGCGAGTGTGCAGAACCCAGAATCCACTCACCACTTAAAGCAGCACTTGGCTACTTTTACTCTCGGGGTCCCACTACAGTTTGGAAAAAATAATGTCCTCAACTACTGTCGTAAGATCTGTCATCCTACAACAGGGGATGCCATCGCGCGTGCATTTGTTGACATGACAACCCTGATAGCCCTGAACTAGTGATGCGCGGGTCGTCTCATAACCCACGGATCCCGTATGTCTATTTAATGGTCGCGGGTGCGTGGCGGGTTGTAAAAATATATACAGTGGTGCGGTGCGGGCCAAATAACTTCATAAAAGCGTCCCGCGGGTCGGTGCAGCACTAACAGTTCCCCTGAACACTGCAAGCGGAGTTAAGAGTTCTTCTGGCGTTGTGTGTGAAATGTCTTCATCCCAGGTAACGTTACAGTCAGTGGCATGTTTCAGCATGTCATATGAATATAATTTCATGGGTTTTATTTTTTTCAAACGCCAAATAATCACGATGCTCACGTTTACAAGCCAGCGTCATTATAGTAGTCTACTGGTTACCGTTTTACAGAATCTATATGATACTTCAATTCAATGTTTGAGTGGTAGGTAATCACCATAACAAGCAGGACAGCATCGGTCGGGCACGCCTCCTTCAGCTCACGCCGACGAGCAAACACTGGTCACATGTTGATCCTCGTCCTGCCTTTAATCCCATCACTTTTTCGTTTCCTCTTATTGCTTTCCTCCAACAAAACCTTTTCTTTCTTATTTGTCTCTGCTGCTTCGGACATGACTAAATTATCCGACGAACAAAGTTGGGCTCGCACGTCCGAATTTAAGGAAGTGTGGGTGTTGGTGGAAGTGACGTATATGCTGTAAAGCAGTCGACTTTTGTAGTTCTTTTTGTTCTCGGGTTACTACGGGTTAAGTTTAAAAGTACGATTAAAAACGATACAGACCCCATCAGGCTATGGCAGACGTCTCATTCAACCTATTGTAAGTCGATTTATCATCACAAGAGTCTTAAAAAATATATTATGAAGGTTGAAAAGTTACCTAGTGCTGTTTTAAAACGAGTTCAGAAAAAAAGTTTTTACTCAGTGCTAACTTAAACACCTCTGATTGACCATTGCATTCAAGAAATCAATAGATATGTTTGAGACTGGCTTACATTGCTTAACGCTGCAAACCATGTTCCATATTCAATTTTCCAAACACAGCGCAAACACAGATACGCTCTGGTTTCGCCAATATGCTATTATTATGGAGAAAACTGATCCTAGACTGGTAATTATGGGCAGCTTTTCCCTCTAAAAGCAATCAGAAGCCGTAGCAGCCAGTGGTTTGAGTGAGAAAAATTCCACGCTAATCTCAAGTCCGTGGCCAGGGGAAGACTAAGCCTTGCCAAGCCTTACACACACTCCGTCTATGTTTGGGGGTACTCCAGGAACAGGGTTGGGAACCACTGCTCTAGAGGACATTGTGGGTGCTTCCCAAATGGAGACTGTGTACTTCCTAGACCAGTCCTCCTGAGGCTTCTAGGCTACACTCCTCCTCAGCATTGAATGTTAGAATGAGACGGTCTTTTAAAGGACAACTCCGGTGAGAAATGACCCTAGGGGTAATTAACAGATGGTTACCGAGTAGATCGTTCTCTGGGATGCGTTTTCATGAAAATCGAATGTAAAGTGTTTTATCTCTAAAAACAGATTAGCTTATAACGCTTGTCTATGGGGCAAAGGGTAAGTGAAATTAAATCGCTAGTTAATACCACTAACAAGGCTCAAAATAGCCTCACACTAACACGGTAGCATAATGAGGGTCCAAGTCACCATATGGTCCCATATGAGATTCCAAGTCACAGTTCATCACTTAGCACAGCGTTCGTGGTTTGACTTGTCGAGACTGTTTTCCAAGATGGCGCCTGTCCGTAACTGCGTAATGTACTGTGTTAATAAAGTATCTTCTTATTAAACTGTTTGTACACTTACAATGTTCTCAATCCTTCGTTTGCATATAGGGACCCTCATTATGCTACCGTGTTAGTTACAAAAATAAAAGATAAGATTTTTGCCTTACATTTCATAATGAGGTCAGTGCCCACTCATTATCTGTCCGTTTTTTTCCTCTGAAAGTGTGCAAAGGATTGTGGGTGATTGAAGGACACGAAGGAAACACTTGATGCATCCTTCAAAACAAGCTGAATGAAGGATGCAAAACAAAGGCTGTCTTCCAAGGAGTCTTCAAATTGAGATGGGCTTTTGAGGCACTGGCAGACAAACTCTGCAGCCTTACTAGGACGCAGCCTTCCATTTGAGAAGCACACATAGAAACAGATCCTGGAGCCTCTCCAGCTCTGCACATTTTTAATGTTTCCTTTATTGGACACACCCAGCTCATGTTATGGAGTACTCTACAAATCAGCTGATGATTTAAACGATCTGGGTTCAATTTAGGATCCAAATCGGGCAGTGCTGGAGAGGCTCCAGGAATAGATTGAAAACTCCTGCCTTAAACTAGCTTGTATGCATTAAGAAGATGGCATGGCTCCAAAGAAAGAAGGCTAAAGGGGAGGTACCTTTAAGAGGCTCGTTCTTCACTTTCACAGGGGTGACCTGCTTACTTTCCAGGCCGCTCAGTTTCTCAGCATGGGCTCTTTTAGCCTCCAGCCTCCTCTTGCGCGCTGACTTGACGGGCTCCGCCAACAGCCGCACTTCTCTCGGGAAAGCAGAGAGGACCTGCAGTGCCCCAGTCTTTATCTTGGCCCACTGGCCCTCAACATGGCCGAATTCATCCGTGTCAGAGATCTTATAGAGCGGCAGGACGTGCAGCTGCTCGTCCTCTGGAATGTTCCGCACTGCACGGTTATCCTCCTTGGTTAAAGTGCATACCTGCAGTTCACAGAAAGAGTTCACATACGAGAGTTTTTAGTAAACATTTACATTTAAATCTGAAAGGTGTCTTTAAAGAAAATTGAACAAGAAAGTGTTAGGACATTGTGATGGTGGATGTGAGCCTCACCACAGTGCTTCCATTGGTCATGTTATGTGTGTCTCTGTGGGCATGAGCACAGAAGTCCACACAAGCAGTAACACCAGAGAAAGGTCGGCCTTCCCTTCTGCCCAGCCGACAGTCCATCCCTCGCTGCTCCTGCTCCACCTGATTGGTTACAGATCATTACCATACTTCCCTTACAAATGTACACCGAGCTCAGTTTGCTTTTTCTAGGATGCTAACCGTGAGGTTTCCGGTGTCATTCGGGTTAAAAAAAATGTACTGTACAAAAACAGTATGTTACGCTGCTTTATATTGCAAAGCGGCTAATAATAGCGGCTCATGAATCAGAAGTCTTACACATTCACGTAAAACAACTTACTAATGCATTGCAAAATAAGGTAACTAGAAGTCACAAAATTATAAAAAGTCACATATTCAACTTAGATAATTAACATGTTCTGCGGTTAAGCCTTGTTTAAAAGCAGCTTTAACATTGTGAAAGATTTAATTTTGATGATGTAATACATACCTGGTTGTCAAAGGCCTCAGGAGCAAGTCTCTTGTAGACGGGTGCCAAATCTGATGCCAGATTCTGCAAGTTTTTCTCCAACTTCTCCTCCTAACCGCAAAATCAAACAATAATGCAGTTTGAAGGCTGATTTAAATTACCATAAAGCTGAATAATACACTACTGTTCAAAAAGTTTTGGGTTAATAAGTGCATTTATTTAAAATATAATTCTTTTTTTACATTAGAAATGTATTTACTTCCACTTTTGATCACTTGAATGCATCTTTGCTGAATAAAAGTATTAATTCAGTGCATTTATTTAAAATAGAACTCTTTTTTTAACATTATAAATGCATTTACTTCCACTTTTGATTTCCAATTTAATGCACCTTTGCTGAATAAAAGTATTAATTACTTAGAAATGACAGTGTTTTAGAGGTTATTTCACTATTCACTAAGAATTTATTTGACAGAGATGATTAAAAAATAACATGACATAAAATGTCATGCAATAAATGCTCTATGCATTAAAGCCACTGTTATCATTGTTTATATTCGATTTTCACAGAACATTTGCAATCTTACAGTATGCTTCTAAAACTTGGTTGTAAAGGTAAAGAGCATCACTCCACCATTGCAAATCAGGCACCTGTTGAATATACAATGGCACAGCACTATTTCAATGCTCATCTCGCATCTGGTTTTGCAAAGGAAATACCACACAAAATTCAATTATGCAATTGCTCTATGGATTCACACCTTGATTTAATTGTTAGTGTGAGTGATGTATTATTAACATAGGATTTTACTAAGTGCCACTAGATGGCCACTGGTTAAACTGGTTCAGATAAACAAGGTATGCTCATGTAAAATTCAGGTATGCTCATCACACATGATATTCTCATGAAAGTTGCACATCTCATTTAAAGTTACTATGGCTTTTTGGTAGGATTTTGAAAACCAGCATAATTATCCACAACAAAGCCTTTCTTTGCACATTTCCAGTGTGCTGATGTTGAAAATCAATGGGCTAAAAATATTTCTCCAATGAACCCATCTAGTGCTCACCTCCACAGGATAGTCCCCCTGCAGTCTGAACTTCCGGGGCGTTTTGCTGCGTGCAAATTTGCAGCCATTGAAGTACATACTCCAGGAGCAACCGAACGAGAAAGAGGCACCGCAGGTCTCTGGGTCCAGACCCTGACATGCACAGGTACGACTAACAGGAGAGATGAAGAAAATGAGGTAAGTTACAGTCCAATAACATACTATGATACAGAAATTGCTGGTGGTGCTATTATTCAACAGAAAAATACACATTATTTCACCAATATAATAAAGAGGCCATTTTATGCCTTATTACAAAATTTTGATTTTGTTTTCATGCTGGAATGAATTTTTGCACATTTTACATTGTTGTGTCACCTCTTTTCCCAGTCTGTCAATGCTCTGTTAAGTTTCTCTCTATAAAGCCCCTCCTTCTGAAAAGTGCAATGTGCTCTGATTCAGTGTTTCCCAAACTTTTTTCAGTCATGGCACCCTTTGAAAATTTTCTAAATTTTGTGGCACCCCCTCGCATACGTTACGCTAGGGGTGTAACGGTACAGATTTCTCACAGTTCGGTTTGTATCATGATTTTAGGTTCACGGTTTCAGTACGGTTCATTATTTGCTATGTTCAGGGAAAAGGGACTAATAAAAATTAAGAAAATAAGAACAAATAACTTAGGTACAAGCAGACTTGTAGACCTTGTAAAGGTTCCTGCCCCTTTAAGACCTAATGTAAGGATATGCGTTGTCTTTCTCGACTGTATAAAATTCACTTAAGGCATATTCAGACTATGTCTGCTTGGATACTCATCAAGATGGACATGTTGACATACTTTTTGTGTGAGTCTGTCCGTTCAAGTGCAAGACTTGAAAGAGAACTCAATATTCGCATGCTGTGAGACGTGTGCACGCTTTCGGCGGAGTGCACAGAGACAGATGTGAGAACTTGCTGTGAGAACTTGCGATCTCACAACGGCGCAAGTTCTCATTCGCATCTTCTGGCTCTACACCTGGGTGATGACGGCGAAATGACTGGTCATACGGCAGCACACGAATGCATTGAACACAGTTTACAAAGAGAGTTTTGCCCACGTTTTTCTTTTATCATCGCTGTTGTAATGTATCACTGAAGAGCCAGTACGTGTATCCATCGAGAGAAACATACATAAAGCATTATTTTCATGTTACAACTTAACTTATTTAAATAAGGCATACTGTGACGTGTACATTCCCGGAAGAAAACTTGTTTCAGGGAGTTCAAAAACAACGCTTAGTGATATAGATTATTATTTGCAGATATTTTTCATGCTCAAACAGCTAAACAAACATAATTCTTTGGCTTTTATGACATACAACTAAACTAGCCAGGTCTTTTCAGCGGGGGAATGTACAGTTACAAAACTGTAATGTGAAGGAGTTAGTGTTAAGGCTTAAAGAAAGTACTCATGCTTCCCAAACACTTCATCAAGAGCAACCTCCAAATGTTCTTTTGTATTCTTGTGAGGGAGTGTGTAAGTGAATCATTCCCACACACTCTGTCCGTATGTTACTTGTGACTCACTCCTCATTGAGGGCACAGCGGCGGCTAGTGGGCGAGCCATATTTGCAGAGAGTCTGTGTGAGCTCCTGGTACAGCCTGTCAGCCACACCGCGTGGGATCCCCTCCCAGGCCAGGATGAGAATGACTACCACTGCATTCTGACAGCAGTGACCAGCACGCTGCCGCACGAGACACAACAACTTCTCTTCCTCACTTCCTCTGCGTATGATCTGCAGAATTCAACACATGTGCAGAAAGTATATGAAGGAACAGACACTCTGCAAGCTCTTCTTTCTATTTCATATAGATCACTCACCCACTTAGCGATTGGGCAACCCTGTGAGCTCCTCCCCTCTTTACCAGTATACACCACAACCTCCACGCGGACCGCATTGCCTTTCTCGCCATATCTGTGAAGAAAACAGTGTTTTGTGAGCAGTGTTGCCACAGTTACTTTGAAAAAGTAATCTGATTACTGATTACTGATTACTCCTTTAAAAAGTAACTTAGTTACTTTACAGATTACTTGATTTTAAAAGTAACTAAGTTAGATTACAAGTTACTTTATAAGTTACATTCAGCAGTTGCCGACAACACCCCTGACAAAATAGAAATGACAACTGTTTTTGGCAACACACTTTATTGCATTTATGCCCGAGCCTGACGGTCCCGACTTTTTTACGCCCATTTTTTTAGGCTTCTCCTTCGTTTTATATTTATTTTAATAATTAAAATGAACAATGAGATGTGCTGTTGGAAACAACATGAGACCATGATAGCTTGCGCCACTGTCAAGATATGGCTCGCGCAGGGTTAAAGAGTCCGTCTCTTCAGTGCAGCTGCTAGAGTTATGGCCTTTTTACAACTGGTTCCTTCATTCGTTTTCTCTGACCAGGTAGGCCTATCTATCTGATTGCGAAATGACCAGGAGTAGGCTTAATGCCTTCCGAGAGTCTTTCGAGACGTATTTAATTCCGATCACTCAAACAAACCAATTCAGAAGGTGCATGAAAGCATTTCAAACTAAACCGGACAAATGTAAATGTATTGGTTGTTTAAACCACATGTGTAAATTTTACTCCTGGCAAATAATTAAAAAATAAATGTGTGAGAGCTTATGTTGTAGTCAGATAGATAACGGTGCTACTGCAACATCGCTGCAAATGAGTAAAGCAAGCCAACGCAAATGGCCGTAAATGAAACTTTAAAATAAGTCACACAAAACACAATCATCTTCAATATAAATTAATGAGACTAATGATCTTACCAGTGCTTAGGTCGCTCTCTCTCTCTCATATTGCGATCTTTGAATTTGAAATGGGCTGCAGAATAAAATGCTAGAATCTTTTGCTTTGATGTGAACTCCGTTAAATGAGCATATACTGCGGGAATTGAAGATCGGATTTATATTAATTTTGCTGAAGTGTAAGGTAGGCTATAAGACAACCTGCATGTACTTTCTTTTCTTTCTTTTTTTTTATTGTGTAGCCCGTTTCGGGTTTTTTTGAGCGCCGTTGCGAGCAGTAGGCTAATCTATCAGCCTGCCTCAGCTCGTCAAAAATGCCTTTGTGGTGGTATAATAACTAGCCTACTTTGTTTTTGATGTCAAAGTAGTTATATTTCGTTTCGTTTCTTTATTAAGATCATTTCAAAAAATGTTTAGAGCAGTTTTTTGTTTGTTAAATTAAAGTTTTAATTTTTTTATGTGACGACCCAGTGAGTTAACCGCATGTTTAATAGCCTAGTCTCTCAAACCAACTCTTGAATTGTCTTGCCTATATAAAATTTAATTTAACAAACAAAAAATTGCTCTGAACATTTTTCTTAATTAGGTTTATAAAGAAACGAAACGAAAAATAACTACATTGACATTAAAAACAAAACTGAATTATTTTACGGCTGCAACAATGTAAAAAAATAAAATAAATAAAAAACACGGGCTCCAGCTGGACTCGGGCTGAGAATTTTGATAAGCTGTCGGTTTTTACTAAGGAAAATGACTAAAATAGTAACTCACAGTGACTTGGATAAGTAACTTTAATCTGATTACTGGTTTGGAAATAGTAACGCGTTAGATTACTCGTTACTGGAAAAAAGTAGTCAGATTAGAGTAACGCGTTACTATGTAACGCGTCACTGGCATCACTGTTTGTGAGAGTTCTATGTGTGTTAAGCACTCAAACTTTCTATTGCAAAGGATCTCAAAAGATGATGAACCCTTTGCAACAGAGCTCCTTCATAAAATAAAAAGGCAGCTACATACTTTTTCATGTAAAAATACTTTTTAAAAGACGTTTCTAAAATTAAATTATGAGTTGTCTGTATCTTTGCCTATCCACAATTAAGGCCCGTTAACGCCAATGACAATAACTATGAAGATGAGTTTATGATGATAGATACATTTAAAGATATAGTTCAACAAAATGTTCTGAATTTAAAAGAATAGACAACTATAATGGTAAAGAGGAACAAAACCCCTGGAATCACTTTTAGATTTTTCCCCCCAGCTGACGAACGATAAAAAGCTTAAGCATTTAAAGCGGCTGACAACATAACAGCAGCAAATTCTTATAATAAACAGAATGTTATGCATTGGTGTGGATGCTAATATAGCTATCTTTATAGTTATCAATCTTTATGTGAACAGGCTTTTACACAAATGTTAAATATATAAACTTATTAGAAAACTATGCAGATTTTAATTTCTGGTGAATTTAATTTTGAATGCAAAAAAAGAAGACCAATCAGAATTCACTATGCAGATAGGGTTATTTTATCTATAATATTTAGGGTTTGGGGTCTGAAACAAACTCTAACAAGAAAGTTTGAGAATGATCAATATACAGTAGTGTCATACTTCTAAATGCATGGATGATGGGAAATAGTATCGCCACAACATCAGCCTGCAATAATTATAGCAGCTCAGTAGTAACCTCACAACCTCTGTGGTGAGAGTCACTCTATGGGCCCCTATGAACTCAGTTATGGGCTTCCTGTTTCAACTTCTAGAGAGCATGAAAGTGTGTTTCTGCTAAAAACGCATCTGTGGTTACTAGATTGGATGCAGCGAAGTCTACAGCTACATGTATACTTATCTGCTAATGTCAAAAACATTGCACAACCGGGTTACATAGTCGGTATGATTTGGTTGCCATATGCTAAAGTTATTGATAAAAACAAGTTACCTACATTTACATGCAATCTAATAATCAGTAATTCAAATTACTAATAGATCAAGAGGTTAAGTCTGCAAACTGACCATCATAATTGATCTAAACTACAATAATATTTAAACAGTAATAATTAATATTAAATAATAATAATTATTACTTTTTATATATTAAATAATTGAATAATACTTTAATTGAATAAATATTTAAAATAAATATTAAGCAATAAATGCTTCTTTAAAAATTAAAAACATGTCAAAATACAGTTCTCCATTTAAACATTTGGATATGTAGAGAAAAAAAGGGATCAGAAGAAAGATAAAAGTTAAACAATAAATGTACAAATTATATTTCAAATTAAAGAATAAATGTATACGACGTGTAAATATAAAATAATGTATTTAAATATAAAGTTTTATATTTTTGTGATGGAGCCGGTGAAATCATTATTGCATGTAAACATAGCAGTTGAGATCCACTTTACCTGTTCTCCATCATCTCTCTCACTGCTGCTATATTCGGGCCAGATCCAAGGTGAGTGTAGTATGGACCTTCCTCTTTCTCAATTATATGTTCTGTAGAGGCAAATCGTGGTCGTAGATTAATTGAAAGAACTTTTAGCAAACTTTTATTTCAAGTTATGATATGGCTAATTTGACTTACCCACACAGTCACAGGAGGGCAGCTCTGCGGATTGTTTAGAGGGGGTGTTGAGGAGATTCTTGGTTGGTGTGTCCAAAAACCTCATTGGAGACTCCAAAAAGTTGTTGAGCGTGTGCTTGGTGGGAGTCTGTTCTCCAGTGTACGCCACGTCACCATTCTCCAAATGTACACTGGATGTGGACAACACTGTAACACCTCCAGACTTCTCCACTTTGTAAAATCCATTTTGATTCGTGTGCAAGTGCTGATGATCATTTAAGCCGTTCAATTTATGGTACATACCTGGGCTTTGCGGTAAGTCTTTACAGGGCTCACTGGCCATGGTTTGCTGAGGTTGTTGTTTAGCACCATGATTTAGCACATCGTAGTTTTTCGATACCTGAGAAATCATTTGTTGTTCACATTCATGCCCCGGCCACTGGCTAGCACCAAAATGGTCATTAGTATGATTGTGAAAGAGTCCGTTTGGTGGCGGTAAAGAATGACTTTGAGCTCCATGCTCGTATTTAAAGTGAAAGCCGTTCTGCTTACCAGAACCTACAATGTCCAAATGCTCTTTTTTCAAAGAGTTGTTGTAGTATAAGAGTTGCCTGTTCTCGTGTTGAGCCTCCGCAATGTATTTTTTCAGGTCTATCTGAGCTTGTGGAAGAAACGGACTCCTCTTGTGCTGTAACCTCATCTTTTGTTGCGAAATGGCTTTCTGAATCGCGGCCTTGAGTGGGGTTTTCCTGTTGGGCGTCCTCTTGGCCAATGGAATCCTACAATGATTGCCCTCGATCTCGGCAGCTTTCTTCTTCGACATTCTAGGTTTTGCTGGTGTCATTTTAGGTTGCCTTTGCTTTTTCAAATGCTGCCCCAAATAATTATGATTGCATTTCGTTGTCTGAGAAGGCATACCTTTCGGAGGACTGTTTTCCGAGACTTGCATCTGCCTTGATTCAATCATGAAGGCAAGCTGCACCAATTGAGCCGCGACTTCCTCCTCGTCCCTCTTTCTCGAGATGGGAGTCGCTTCTCCATGCTTATACTTCTTAAAAGTGCCGTCTAACCTATCAGCTTTACAAAGTGCTTGGCCGTTTCTTCGGTTTTCCGCGGTATATGCTAGCTTTTCACATTCTGAGCTGGCCACCAGAAGATCCTTCAAGGAAAGTTTTCTGGGGGTAGAGGCACAGCGCTGACTTTGACACTGGGTGAAGTTGGATGGCCGGTTCAGAGGGCTGCGGATGACAGAAGTCTGATGCAATGATGAACTGATTACAGAGACTTTGTTAGAGAAAACATCTGAAACTGGTTTAGCCTCTCGAAGAGGTATGTGGTTGCTTGAAGCGGAGTATGTAGATGTTTCGTGCTGAACGTCCTGACTCTGGTTTTCTATGTCAAAGGGCACTGTTTGTAGGGTAGCTGCCAGTTGGGTCAAGGCCTCAATCGCTATAGCCTGATCAACGCTAATATTCCTATGCTGGACCAGAGACTGGACACTGGGTAAAGATAGTGCAATGTTATCATTCTGAGGAGGTTCTTCAGGACTTTCTCCTTGATTTAACGGACACTGATATGGTTCTTCTTTCGGCTCAGTTTTTAAACACATGTCTGAGGCCTGAGGCCCAAAAAGCCTCTCTTCTAGACTCTTCCTATCTGTACTGGAGAAGCAGACCACAGCTGCTAGTGTAGATAAAGCATCCTCGTAGCACTCACTAGATTCTAAATGCTTTGAGTGCTGGTCATCAATCTCAACCCACTGCTCCTCCAGTTTGATCTTCTTCAGAGGAATGGTCTGTTCTTTAACTTCCTCGAGTTTGTGAGTTTTGTTAAACGTAGATCTATGGAATATGGCATGTGGCTCGGTGGGATCCACATGTCTCTCAGTGTTTGGTTTCATGTGTTCAGCACCATTATGAGGGGTTAGAGAGATGGTGTGAGGAAGAAGTACATCTGTGGTCCTGGAATCCTTTCCAGGAGGTGCTGGTAACAAGCCATGCTCAGATGGAACATTGTGTGTTAAAGATATGTAATGCGCCTCTTCCTCTGGTGCGGGACAGGTCTCTGCCATCTGCTCTGAGCTTGTGCCATTTACTGAGTTTGCCTCTGACTCAACCTGCAGTGGAAAAATAAAGAGATGCTTCAGCATGTTTTGACTGTGGTGTGAAGCAATACATACTGCAATTAGTCATTGCAACTTATGACAGCTGGTGCCACAGTGGATAGTCACTTACAACTTATAATACGTGAATAACTTGAATAATACATGAAAAAAACTCAAAAACAAAACTAACATTTAGTTAATTCATCATATTATAATAAAAAATTGCTAAATGTCCACTAAAAGTTCACAAAACTCTTTACTGTCTTAAACATAATTTTTTTTAGGTAATCGAAAGCCTGATTTACTCATGAGTCTATATTTTAAGACTAATGAGTGCAAATGAACATCATTAAAAAAGATTCAATTTAAAATAAATGCTGTTCTTTTTTTCCTTTCATCAAATGTTTTAGATGAACCGTTTTCAAAATTGATAATAATCATAAATGTTTCTTGAGCAGCAAATCATCATATTAGAATGATTTCTAAAGGATCATGTGACACTGATGACTGGTGTAATGATGCTAAAGATTCAGCTATAAATAAAATAAATTACATTTAAAAATATATTAAAATAGAAACCCAGTTATCTTACATTTAAATAATATTTCACAATATTATTGTTTTTTTTGTGTTTTTAATAAAAAATAAATGCAGCCTTTGTAACTGTAGCATAAGAGACGACTTCTAAAAACATAAAAATTCTCACCGACCAAAAACGTTTGAATGGCAGTGTATGTACGGGTCAGGAGACATGATTAACTGCATTATTATTTGTTTTAATTATTATTATTTACGCTATGTAATTAATTTTACACTATGTAATTTTTAAATACAAAATAAAACAAAATTCTATTAAAGAGAGAGCGCAAAAAATCCAAACCATGGCTTTATTTTACCCAAATATACTTTGAGAAACCTATAAAAATAATTTACATAAAGAAAAGTTGTATAAAAGCTGTTTAACCTCCCTTTATTAACCTCCCAGAGCCGTGAGGAGCACGTTATTTGACGAACAGACATTTTTTATGGTCTTTAAAAACAGAGCTACCATTACTGCCATTATAAAGCTTGGATTAGCCAAGATTAGGACATTTTTAAATATAACTCCGATTTTATTCGTCTGAAAGAAGTATGTCATATACACCTGGGATGACCTATTAGAGGCAATGAATGTTTTCATTTTTTCATCTCTGTCAGTATGCCACACGTGAATGTGTTTCAGTATTTTGGTTCAACACAATATAGAATGTAAAACCTATGGGATGCACGTACGATTACACATTTGACAGATGCTTTATCTAAAACAAATGATGTTGCATTCAAGGTATACATTTTACCAGTTTACCGGAATCTAACCCATGACCTTCGTGTTGCTATTGACAGCCCTAATTTGAATATATCATAATGTGGACATTATTGGAAATGCTCATTATAGTCTCATAATTATTTTCCATACCAGAAAATAAAGAGGCAATGAAGAGAGAGAGATAGAGATAGAGAGAGAGAGAAAACCAGCACATTAGTGTCTTCAAGGCACGCTTGCCTTACTGTAACCCAAGTACCTCTCATAAAACACAATTTTAATACTCGCATAAAACAGCGTGCATGAGATGATTAAATACATGGAGGAGTCAGTCAGTCACTTTGCGAGGAACTGTGGGTTTTATGTTTTTTATATTTAGGCAAATTTGTCTCTCAGTACAGTGTGTAAATAATTTCAGCAGCATCAACAATGTAGTATTCAGGAAAACTCCTTCATGTATCATTAACATTTATGCCAGCAGAAGGCTGATGCAATAGAGGGGTCGAAACAACAGTGAGGCAATAACTTGGCAGCTGCTGCAACTTATTACTGGGGGGAATAGGAAGAGAATGGAAATCGGCTCCTCTGATGTTCCCATCCAGTACTGAAACAAAAGCGCTCCACATCAGATGACTAAAACTACTTTCAATAACAAAGTAACTTAACTTAATAGGAGGCCTGTGTGCGAATGTTTAGATATTTTGCTTCCTACCATGCAGAAGCCCACCGTTTTGTTTTTTATCAGCAACCTGTTCATGCCTGCAGATGATCTGAGGTTTAATTCAGTAGAATGTGAGCAACACTTTGACTCTGCAGACATGAAGGCTGCAAATCAGATGTCTTTTGTTTGTGCAAATTCTGGGTAAACTTGCAAAGTACAGCAAGAAAGACAACACCTAGAGAAAGATAGACCTGAGCTCTTGAGCTCAGTCATTTTCTAGAAAAAGCTTGAAGTTAAAACCATACTTTTGTAGATGGATGATGAAGATATATAATAGATAGACACTGCAACAGAGGTAAAAGGGTTTTTCCATCTAATTTAACAACAACAAAAAATTACAGGTCAAATTAAATACTGTTGCATTTTTTGCCTTGTTGACTGGATAATGCAATATTTAAAAAATGAAATTGTGCCATTGGGAGCTATCTGTATCTGAAATAACCTTGACGAAATGTAATATTGCTTGATTAAGGTGCCGTTTACTTAACACCATTATTGTCACGGGTGTGTGCAGGCAGCAAGACAAATACAGATGAATCAAGTTCAAAACTTAGTTTAACTGCAAATAACACAACTTAACATAACCGTGACCCGGACAAGGAGTGCAGGAGAAGGAACAACTTAAATAGTGAACACAAACGAGATGATTAAACAGACAGTTGAACTAAATGAAATCATAATGACGTTAACTAGGGAGACTGACAAAGAAACGGGAATGGTGACATAACGACCCCTCAAAGGCACGCCCTTGCACCATAACATTGTGACACATAGGGAGAAACGGAGAGGGGGCGAGGAGATGGCAAAACGATGCGGGAAGGTAGAAGAGAAGGGATGGTGACAAGATGTGGCGAAGGGATGGTGATGGCAGGATGACGTAACCAAGGGATGGTGATGGTGTGACAACGATCCCCTGATGGCGAGGATGGCTGGCCGATGGCACAGACCCACAGTATCCCAGTGCTAACGAGTACCGTAACCGGCTCGGATTATCAGAGGGCTGGGGTGAGCGACGACAGAGGTGATGTCGATGGGAAGGAGGAACCTGCTGCAGCCAAAGAGGTGGAGGGATGGAGCGTCCTGGCAGGGCATTCCCAGAGATGCCACAGGGCAGCACTCATCCAGTAGGGCTGGGGCTGGAGGACTGGCTGAGCTCTGTGGTGGTGGTGAAGCAATCAAACACAGTGGAAATTCTGAACAGACTGATGAGTAATGGTTCTTTTTGAACAATAAAGATGATTCAGATAACGGGTGGGATTATTCCGGGTATGACTATTCTGATTCAGATACCGGGTATGACTATTCCCTAACGTCAGTCCTCTGCTCCACTTCTTGGGCGATGGTCAGCTCTGTCCTCTGGTACTCGGGCTCACGTGACTAGTGGTGAAATGGGGTCTGGCAGTGGCCTGGATCGGGGCCACACACTCTTCAGATACCGGATGAGGGCTTCTTTCCAGGTCAATCCGCTGGTGTCTGGGAGGTCAACAGGATGGTGAAAGTTCACCCCACCCCCAATGTTCCAGAACATTGATTTCAGGGTCTCGTCATCATAGAGGCAGGTGACGGCAAGACAAAAGATGTTGGTGAACAAGTTGAGGAAATCGATGCTCTCCTGAGTCACCAAAATAAGTCGAATGCTTATTTCCATTATGGAGGTCCGTCATTTGTCACGGGTGTGTGAAGGCACGAAGACGAACACAGACGAATCAAGATGAATTCTCAAGATGAGAGAGACAGACAGACAGAATGGTGAAGACAAACAAGATGATTAAACAGACAGCTGAACTAAATGAACTAAACTCAAAATGACGGTAACCAGGGAGACTGAACTAAGAAACTTGTGACATAAAAACCAATTGAAAGTCCATGAACAAAACTAAACAGAATAGTGATGGTTATCAACTAAAAGCGTTTTAATGCGCTTTGGCCGTTCTTTTACATAACAGTGGCATTTTCGGGACCTGAAAACAATTTTTTGTTCATGTTTCACGACGTTTTTGAAAATGGTTTTGAAAATGAAACGTTTTTGAAAATGATTGTGTTATCTCTGTGTAAACTACAAAAACGTGAATTTGTATATTACGTGTTCAGTCTTGCATATTTCTTTTAAAAAAAACATTGGCAGCACGAATAAAGATCGTTTTGGCAACGTTGTCGCCTGTACGTTGAAAACACAAAGGAAAAACTTGTAAAAAAAACAAAACACTCTGTTGTACATTTATCAGCAACTGACAATGAAAAGCACTTTAGACACGGCTAATCCAATCATAATTTAGAATAAAACTATTTGTTTTAAAATGAATCATATTATTTAGAATAAAACAAGCAATTTTAATTCTACCACATAAAGTACATTTTTAAGGTTACCTGACAATTTTTTTTACAGTGTCAATTAAGTTAAACAATACAATTTTTGATAAACTTGATAGAATTTATGTCATTAATGACTATTTTATATTAAGTCCCAGACCGTATGCAAGCGTATGCACACCATAGTGTCCATGTCCAGAAAGGGAATAAAATCATCATCAGAGTAGCCCATATGTGACATCAGTTAGTTAATTAGAATCTCTCGAAGCATCGAAAATACATTTTGGTCCAAAAATCAAAAAACTTTATTCAGCATTGTCTTCTCTTCCACGTTTGTTTTCAAACCTCAAATAAAGATTCAAACGGTCATGATTCAGCGTATTGATTCGTGATTCTGATCGCCAATTACACGTGATTTCTGCAGTTTGACACGCGATCCAAATCATGAATGCTTCAAGAGATTCTAATTAACCAACTGATTACCTTTCTGGACATGGACAGTAGTGTCCATACACTTGCATGCGCTCTGGGACTAAATATAAAATATCTTCAACTGTGTTCTGAAGATGAACGGAGGTCTTACAGGTGTGGACCGACATTAGGGTAAGTCATTAATGACATAAATTTCATTTTTGGGTGAACTGATCCTTAACAGCGCTCTAAATGATAGAGGGAAATGCTGCTATCGTCACATTTTTTAAATTTCAGTACCGACTTGGTACTGAAGTACCAGTACTTTTGACAACTCTACTCTCAACTAAATTAACACATTTCATCTTTAAATCCATTTAAATCCACAGATAATTCAGCAGAAAATGTGAAAAAACTGGGTCTGGGTCTGATTATAAGCAGACCTACACCAACTGCTCAAATTACAGTCTTATGGTAACCGTGTCCAAAACGTATATGTTTATAAATAACACAAGAACGTGTATAAAGGAAGTACAGATGGCTGCATACTTTTAAATTCATACGAGTCAAAAACACATTATACATTACAATGTTCTGAAACACAGAAAAAATGTGCTTTTTATTAAAAAAATCACAAGCCATTAAGAGGGACGGTTTGATCATTCTCAGCACGTCAAGCCTCTCACAGCAGTGCTTATGTGGCTTTGTTCTTGATTTGTTGTGTCTGAAGCCTTGAAAACTCAAAAAAGTCACACTTTGACTTTGTCTCCTTTTCATTGTAGTAACAGCTCCCCCCAAACACACCCCTAGCAACAGCGCACGTACTGCCAATATCCAAAGAAGTCTCCCTTAGGAAGCGTTACCAGGGAAAGTTAGAGCAGAAGGGGAGTTCCAACCCCAAACAGAGCAAGAGGAGGAAAACCCTGACACACTGTGTATCTCACCGAAGAGTGTCCACATGCTCATTCAAAAATACAAATCAAAGCAATGAGAGCACAGCACAGAGGGCAGAAATATCACAAGCATCTTTTATCACGTCTTTATCATTTAGCAGGTACCGGGAGAAGTTAACAATCATCCCGAAAACCCGAACGTGCACCTTTATGCTGAGTTGCTCGGTTATAAACCCCCTCAGAACACATCAAAGGCTGGTAGTTTTGCTCAAACTGCTTTGCGTGCACTCTTTCACAGCGCCGAGCTCTCGCCGTTACGCGAATTCTAAAAACGTACGCTTCCTTCCTGAAGCGCGTGTGTAGTTTCTCTGAAGTTATGAGGTTTCTTCATTCATACGCTCTTGCTTTCCTGTTTCAGAACTTCACTACGGAGAAAAAAACTCACGGCGCAGGTGAACACACACTCGTGGCTGCCCCATCAGCCAAGATAAACTCTTAAGACACTGATTTCAGATGTTGCATTAAAAGAACCGGAAAGCACAACATTTTCTGCGCCTAAAAACTTAAGGAAAGGAAAACAAAACATTAGGGTCTATTACCTTAGAACCTCGCTCTTTTTGTGGTTTGGAAATATCCTTGCACCCTACCTGAAATAAGGACCAAAGCATTAACTGAGCCACATAACTGATGCAGCAATGACAACAAGAGCATATACACACACATACAAGCGCACAAAGCTCCCAGCGCACACACTCTCCTCGGAGCATCTGTTTGAGACAATAGCCATTAAAAGACAGTCTGGGGTTGTAGTTGTACCTTCTCATTCCTCAGAGGCAGACCCTCTATTTTGGGCAGCATAATCCTAAAAGGTAGCCATCTTGCCTCCCTCAGCTTCAGAAGAATAAGTGGCCATAGTGGCAGATGCAGAGCGAGCAGCACAGGTTTGCATGATCAGTGCAGAGTAAAGAGACTTTGGACAGCCGCTGCCGCAGACACCCGATGCATGCCTCTCGCAGACGCAGACAGCAGCCCGTCAGCCAATCGCGTAGGGACTCTAGCGGCTTGTAAATGTATCAGCCATGCCTAAACCCTTCTAAACAAAGGATCCCCTATGTGGTTTCTTACTCTACAAGTACGCACGAGGGAGAGCGTTAAGCTGTGGTTCGGACACTCACGACACCGGACTGGAGTTCAAAGCCAGTAGAGGAGGGAAGAAAAAGGGTCTAACTCACTATTTTTAGAAACCCACAAAAGTTCCCACACACATTATAAGAGGCATTTTGATCTTATTATAATAGCGGTGCAAAATGTAAAATAACTAATTATAATTTATTTCTAAATATTATATAATTTAGAAATGTTTAAATAATAATTAAAATGATACATATAAACAATACATAATCTAATTAAAAATAGAATTGTATTTTATACATTTAATTTAATTTTACATTTTCTTTCTAACAATCTTGTATGTAGAAAGACATTATCAATACAATAATTATATTTAATATTTATTATTACTTATTACAATATAATTATAGGAAAGTGTCTTTGCCCTATATATATATATATATATATATATATATATATATATATATATATATATATATATCATATTTTATATATGTATATATAAATAAAGTATAATGTAAGTAATAATAGTAAATATTATGATAAATAATAATCTAGAAAATTGCTAGAAGTATATTTATATATTTATTAGTCTAAAGTTATTCCAATGATAAATACAGAGCTGCAAACATCACATTTTGTCTTCAATAAAAACAAAGAGAAACTATAAAATTCACACTTAACATTACATTACATTTTTAGAGCATTTACCCCTATTCTTGCAGTAAATCTAAAATAAAATTATTCTTAAAAAAATGTAAAACCCGGCTTAGCCCATCCATGATGCAATACAACATGGATAACATGTTAAAAATAACATGAGGGACAAAGCCAAAGTACATATGACTAAGCGTGGTGCCACACACAGCTGTTTTTATAAATGACGTCACAGCAAGGCACACTCTCCTTTTTCTATGAGGATGTCAGACGCTTCAGGGCAAGCAGTCGTGCTCTCTATCTCTCCATGGAGACGCGTTTAGAGTGGATGTGACAGCGCAGCCGCAGACCCTCCACCGCTGCACTGCAGCTGTCACACGATGTACTGTTCAGCCCAGTCTGCCAGCACACACCAACTTCTACACACAAACATATGGCTGAGGAGGTCAGATGAGGACAAGGGAACGAAAGAGCTACTTTTAGCACTAGAGCAGCTATTGAATACAAACACCAGAGAGCTGGCTAATACAAATGCAACTGTATTATTTGACATATATTTGATATATATGAACTATTTATGCAAGTGCTGTCAAATATTTAATCGCATCTAACATTAAAAGTCTGTGTTTATATAATATATGTGCTTATTAGTATTATATATGTGTGTGCATATACATTATGGCCTTCTCTAATATTGTGTTGGTCCCCCTTTGGCTTTCAAAACAGCCCTGACTTGTTGAAAACTCCACTAGACCATTGAGGGTGTGCTGTGGTATCTGACACCAAGATGTTAGCAGCAGATCCTTTAAATCCTGTAAATTGCGAGGTGGGGCCTCCACGGATTAGATTTGTTTGCCAAAGCATCACACTGCCTCTGCTGGCTTGCCTTCTTCCCATAGTGGATCCTGGTGCCATGTGTTCCCCAGGTAAGCAACGCACATGCACCTGGCCATCAACGTGATGTAAAAGAAAACGTGATTCATCAGACCAGGCCACCTTCTTGCATTGCTCCATGGTCCAATTCTGATGCTCACATGCCCACTGCTGGTGCTTTCGGTTGTGGACAGGTGTCAGTATGGACACCCTGACTGGTCTGCGGCTATGCAGACCCATACACAACAAACTGCGATGTACTGTGTCAACCAACATTAACTTCTTGAGAAACTTGGGCTATAGTAACTTGTCTGTTTGATCGGACCACACGGGACAGCCTTTGCTCCCCGCGTTCATCAATGAGCCTTGGAGCCATGACCCGGTCACCAGTTCACCACTCTTACACTGGACGACGGTTGATACTGACCACTGCAGACCGGGAACACCCCACAAGAGCTTTTGGAGATGCTCTGACCTAGTTGTCTAGCCATCAAAATTTGGCCCTTGTCAAACTCGCTCATTTCCTGCTTCTAACACATCAAATTGGAAGACAAAATGTTCACTTGCTGCCTAATATATCCCACCCACTAACAGGTGTCATGAGGAAGAGATAATCAGTGTTATTCACTTGACTTTCAAAAGTTATGCCTGATCTGTTGCTGTGCAGATGAGTGTAACAGTAATAGTAACAGTAACGGATTTTTTTTTTTGGATGAAAATAGTGTTATGTAAGACGCCCCAAAGTAAATAGCTAATGATCTCCAACCCCTGAAATTAATCTTATTTTAGCTGGACAATAATTCTTTTTTAGAGCTGATGTACAGCCAAAACAATCTCTCCCCCATTGATTTCCTAGTAACAATATAAAGCTGCTTTGAAACAATCTATATAGTAAAAGCACTATATAAATGAAGGTGACTAGACTTGTATTTAGCACTGTAGACAGTATCCCATGTCTGTTTTGTTGAGTCAATAAAATGACTGTTTGTAGTAACAGAAGGTGGTAAGACAGGTTATATTTTGAATTAATAACCGTTGAATGTTAAACTGGTTTATCTGGATTACTTCGTATTTTTGAATTTGACCCATTTGTTGTTGATTTTTATTAATAGCAGCAAATGCACGTTGATCTATACACTTTTTCATGGTTTTTACATGAGCATTTGTTATTAATCAGGTCATTTTCTAACGGATTCTTGCCTAGCTGAGAGTGAATCTAGTCCATGTGGGTCTAAACGAAGACATTTCAACTAATCCTCACTCTAGATGAAACTTCACTCCAAAGCGTAACCTGCATAATAGACTGACCATCTCTCTGTGAGCATGTGTCTAAAGCAGCCATCCATAATATGTCTGCCTGCTGTGACCTGTGATGGCTGAGCATTGTTGCAGCGCTTTGTGTGATAACAAGTGAGGTGGCTGATGGAAATCGGTTTGAGTCGTGCAGTGAGTCAGCTGCCTTGAGACAGTTTTTTTCACGCTTGCATCAACGGACAATGGAGTTGTGGTATTCTCCTTGACAATGGACATAAAGGCTGAATCTGGTTAATATTCTGATGACTGCTGAAAGCTAGATAACGGTACAAGTGACAGTGCATTTTCCATGTAAAGTAGTCTTCTTGTGACTAATTCATATATTAATCCCTACATGTTTAATCATGTCCTACTCGTTGATAAATCATCTGCCTTACAAAAAAAATCTGATTTTGTTTTAGTTTCTTAAAGGGATAGTTCACCCAAAATGTAAATTAATTGAACTGCTTTCATGCCGTTCCAAACCGGTAGTACAGTAATCATCTCTATCTCTTTAATTTTATGGAAAAGAGCAGCTTGGACATTCTGTTAAATTTCTCCTTTTAGGCTCCACAGATGATAGAAAGCTAGCTTGACAAGCCAGACCCACATCAAGATGTTTGGTCTGGAAACTCACAATTGTCACGGCTCAATCCGAGGGGCGGGATAAACGGTTGTCTTTCAAACTCCTTCTGCACACAATTGGATAGCGCAACAAATAACCAGAGCAACGTGAAGCGGAGCTGATAGATTAAACTATCTATATCCGGTCAGCAAAACTCTGAACACATCTTCCCTTTTTAAGAATGACTTCAATGCCGATCTTTGTTCTTTACTCAAAGAAAAGCTTAACTCCAAGTCTTCCAGAGTCGTAGCAAAAGCCGATTCGAAAGACCGCCGTTTGCCAGCTTCTTTGTTTACAAATAGCACACAACTCTGCCGTCATTACGTTAAGCCCGCCCACCGACTCTATACACGATGTGATTGGCCTGACCAGAGTTTGGCGTTTACAGCTCAGAAGTGTATTGAGAGTTGCTAGATGATACTCGCGGCAGATTAGATTTGCTGCCGCTAGGGTGCATCTAGATTTCTAGGCTAACAGAAATCCATATACAGGTTTGCAACTACATGAGGGTGAGTAAATGACAGAACATTCATATTTGGCTTAACAACACTTTCCAGAATTTTACTTCCCTCACGTGTACTTGATTGCCAATTGCAGAAACGTGTCCATATGGTGAGCTTTTAAAGCTGCAAACAGCCCCTAAGCCACTGTACTGTTTCTCGAGGTGTTACCTGCAGACTGACCAACTACTCAAACCAGAAAAACACCATCAACAATTGTGCATGTCAAGAGATGTAAGTGGAAATCCACCTACATCCCTCTGAATCACTTGGACTCTTTATCACTTTAACTGATGTAAAAAATAACATTAATCTGATAATGCCCTTCATCAATGTTCATTATCAAAAATACCTGTAAATTGGTTCTGGCAATTTACCAGTAAAGGAAGTTGTAACATTACCTGTGCTGTGTGTGAACGCAGAATGAAGATTACCGGTATATTTATGTATAAAATCAGAATGCACTGATGTAAAAAGTCTGCTTTGGGCAAATCACAAAGACTTATGAAGAAGATGTGATAACGCTGCACTGTTTAAATGTAAGGTGTTTAAAGGGTTAGTTCACCCAAAAAGAAAATTGATGTCATTAATGACTCACCCTAATGTCGTTCCACACGTGTAAGACCTCCGTTCATCTTCAGAACACAGTTCAAGATATTTTATATTTAGTCCCAGAGCACATGCAAGTGTATGCACACTATACTGTCCATGTCCAGAAAGGGAATTAAACACATCATCAAAGTAGTCCATATGTGACATCAGTTAAATAGTTATAATCTCTTGAAGCATCGAAAATACATTTTGGTCCAAAAATCACAAAAACTACTTTATTCAGCATTGTCTTCTCTTCCGTGTTTGTTTTCAGACCTCAAATAAAGATTCAAATGGTGATGAATCAGTGGATCGATTTATGTTTCGGATCGCCAATGTCACGTGATTTCAGCAGTTTGGCCATTTAACACACGATAACTAACCCTTACCCTAACCTAACCCTAACCATCTAACAAAGTTATCATATTTGGTTAAATGAAGTCGGTGTGCCACCTACAGGCCTTTTGGGTGAAAGTGTAGGTTGGTAAACAACATGTAAAATGGCCACACTGTAAAAAATTATTTAGAAAAAAAGTTACCTGGTTGCTTTAAAATTTTGAGTTCATTGAAATTAAAATTTTGAGTTAATACAATGAACATTTTTTGAGATTCGACAACCTTTATTAAAATATTATTAAAAGATGATGTAAGCATATTGGGTAATTGTGTGTGTTTTATTTCTGATGACGCAGTGAAACATGCCAAATAGTGCTATTTTCATGATTTATCACATGATTTATGTGGTTCAGATACAATACTATTTTGAGTTTCTATTTATTAAACAAATTTCCTTCATTGTATCAACTCAAATTTTTAATTTCAAAAAACTCAAAATTTTAAGGCAACCAGGTCACTTACTTTTTTAAAGGGGGGTGAAATGCTGTTTCATGCATACTGAGCTTTTTACACTGTTAAAGACTTGGATTCCCATCCTAAACATAGACAAAGTTTCAAAAACTAATGTTGGACGTTTGATGGAGTATTTCAAAAGTGTCAAAAATACTCCTTCCGGTTTCTCACAAGTTTCGGAGAGTTTTTTTCGAGTTTGGGTCTACTTGACATTAAAAGAACGGAAGTTCCTTGTATGGACCGTACGGGCTCTTCTCCCGGTAGGGTGCGTGTGCGTGTGACTAGAGCGAGAGAGAGGAAATGCACGCCCATAAACACTCTCTCAGGTGCAGATCCAGTCCTCCGTGAAGACTTATGTCGCGCGCCGCGCTCCACTTTATTCCTATGGGTGACGTCGAGCGACTTCAACGCTTCAGCACAGCATTCCGGGAAGGCAGCGCTGCATTTGAACCGATTTGAACGCAGAAATGACGGGAAGCTTCACAGCATCGCTTCAGTCGCGTCTCAAAGTGGATTTACAGGCCACTGCTGTCACAGGACTTCACCAAATCATACCAAAGAAGTGTGTTTTTGACGGAGCGGTCCCAGCGATAAAGGTTCGGTCCTGCTTTGGAAGCAGCCGGTGAGTAAATCTGCTTCAAATGTCTATGCTATTGGCTCGTCGCGTGAGTAAACATCAGTAAACGACACGATCGCGTGCTTCGTCATTCAAATGCGCTAACGGTTACTCCATTGTTGTTCTCTGTTGTATAACGTTACACTAGTCTGACTCTGACGTGCAAAACCGTTTTGCTTGCTACTTCTAAGGTCTAGTCGCATACAATAGTCCATAAACCAAATCATGTCCTCATAAACTGCTTGTAAAGACAAAGAAATGTTGACAGGCCCCTAAATACAGTACATACCACTAGGGATGGCTCGATACCACAATTTTGGCTTCGGTACGGTACCACAATCTAATACCGAAGTACCGATATTAAATCGATACCACAAGGTCTGATATTAGCGCGGGTATATTGCACGCGAATGAGAACAATTATGCAAGTTTTGAGTTTATAAAGTGGGAAATTACCACAAATGTTTATTAGTAAATTAATTAGCAAAGCTTATCACATCAAATCAGTCATTTGAAAACTTTCTTGTGAGAAATAATTTCAGCAAAAATCTCTCAAAATTAGCAAATTGCTTCTGGTTTTAAAAGACATTGCACTACACTAAAGCAATCTGCATAATCCGATTCAACATTTCACGCTCGTCTCGGGATGGAGAACGGAAATCATTTGAACACGCAAGAGATTTTATAGCATTTCGTAAGTTACAGGAGATATGAGCTCATACCACACACACACACACACACACACACACACACACACACACACACACACACACACACACACACCTGTCACTTATGTCCGTCTTTAGTGAGTATTCACATAAACACAGGCGGTTGTGTCTAACGCGAATGTAAATAGTGCAATAGTATGCGTGCAAATATAATGAGATCTAAATGTCATTGGTTGAAACAAACGCTGGAGATTGTGATATTCGATCTTATGTTACTCTATGTGTGTGCGTTGATCAGTGTAAAAAGAAAATAAATGTCTAAATGAGATGGTTTGAATGATTCACTGACCTGTCGATCTCTTAAGAAGTCTTAAAGTCAGGATAGTGACAGATGCTTCTTGGCTAGGTTTGATGGCTCTTCATCAGTTTTATAAGCAAAGTCATTACAATTTTCACTTCTACTCCTCTCTTTATTAATTCGTTTTGGGCATCTTTAGTGAGATTCAACTGCTTTATCCATTTTGTCCGTCTATGTTGTTGTCACATTTGCCGGTTGTTTCGGGTCAGTTTGGGTAGCGCGCTGCCATCTAGCGGTGAACTTCGGAAAAGCAGCATATACCGAAATGTGCCAAATCATGATATCGTACCGTTTTAAATAAAATATATACCGGTATTTTTCCAGTACCGGTATATCGCGCATCCCTACATACCACAGAGACGGATGTCCTGATGTTGCCGTTTCTCCTGTTCAATTTATCCTGCCTCAGATTTGATTGTGGATCATTATCTGTATTAGCTGAGATAGATGGGTTTCTCCACGCTTGAGGACGTCACCGCTTTGTTCGCGATCGTCATTCTTTAGCTCCGCCCACACGATACACCTCCAGGCGCTCGTTTTTTTTTCCGGAAAGACTCGGTACAGCCCATATTTCTTTTATAAATATGATAAAACTAAAGACTTTTCGGAGATATGAAGGATGCAATACTACTCTATAGGTACTCAAGATTGACATGAGATTGACTGAAACTGAGTGTTTCACCCCCCCTTTAAGTTAAACCAACAAAAATCAACCAAATTTTTTTACAGTGCATAACTACATTACCCTTTTTGACAGAATAATCTTGATTAATAATCGTGATTATGATTTTAACCATTATCGTACAGCCCTAAGCAGATCCCAACAACTTTTAATGTCTGGACTCAGAGGTGCCAATTCATGTGTGAAAATGATTCTTCATGCTCCCACCCAACCATTCTTTCACAATTTGAGCCTGATAAATCTTGACATTGTCATCCTGGAATATGGACATAAAATATACATGGTTGTTTAAGAAATCTACACACTCCAATTAGGGCAAGAAGAATTTTTGCCAAACATATAATATGCTAGACACAATAATTCACAACAATCATCCAGTCACTGAGACTATTTAAATCCATACAGTGACTCTTTTTTTTTTCTGGCTGGGCAGTGCATATATAATTTAATAGTAGGTATGGATAAGAGACAAGCCCAGCAAACAGAATAAAAAGCTTCCAATTAACCTACCTTTTAAAATTCAAATAACTTTCATAAACAAAATAGGGAGCAGAAAGTTTCCCTTGATCGAAAAAATACCAATAAATTGTGGAAAAATATCCTCTCTTTCAGGAAAGCATGACTCCATGCTTGGATATATCCCTAAAGTCATACACATTAAATTACCCCAGTCGACAGGAAAAGCCAGGCTGAGCGAGATGCAAGAACCCTAATCCCCTCTAAAAGGCACCAAGAAACAATAAATTATGTATTTATTAAACGAATACAATCCTCTATTCAATGACCCCTGGAGCATGCTAATATGCACTGTTTATATGCAGTGTGAGAGAGCCTAATGAAATGTGTTCTCTTAATAAATGCACATAATGGTCAAGAAAAAGCTCGATTCTGGCTATCAAATAAGTAAACTTGCTGCTAATGCTGCACCCATACATCCTACACAATCAGTTTTTGAATGTAATGCAAAATATTATGCATTTCTGTATACAAGACAACAAAACTAATTCAAAGCGGATAGTTTTGTTCGCCAAGATTTCCTCTGTCAGGAGGGAAGTGTGTGTGAACACAGGAAGACTAAGTGGTGGCACTCAGATAACAAGGGAAACAACAGAGGGAGCGCCGACAAAGTCCAACAAGGACAATTTAACAGATGGACTTGGCTTCAGTAATTACAAATATAACACAAGGGTATAGTTACCGAATCACCATCATTGTGCTTGTGTCATGACTTTATTTTAAGCTATGATGATTCATATTACAAACTAAAACCTGTTCAGCTCTTAGGGAAGGATTAGCTTGAGTGAATAGTCCAAGAACACCTGGGACTCCTCAAAAGAAACTGCATGATTCAATCCATTTGTTTGCTCAGAGGGCTGACATTGAAATTTAAATCACTATTCAACTGTAAAGTCGTGAGTTCTGTGGAGAAATGTTCCAGTACTACCATACTTCACCATGGCAACTAATGTGGTAATGTAAAACAATTTAAGACTTCCCATTTTGAGTATTGACAGACATTAATCTTAGGTTTGCTTGGATGTGATATTTTGAGATGGCACATGCTGAATGCTGTATAATTTGGACTTGAATAAGTTAACTAAAATCTTTTTTGACTAACAATTATAATAAACTGAGAACCACTATAGATGGTAAAGAGAAAGAACCCCATGATGACTAAAAGTTGTGCATTACAAGTAGCTGCGGTAAATAATAATATATAGGTGCACATACTAAGCCTAACACAAATACAAAACACCATCATGGTAACACGCAACACTAATATAATGCAATTAACATTAATTTAACAACATAAGATTAAGCATACAGAACTGATAAGAAAAACTAAGAAGAAAGGCGTATTACAATGATAAAACTTAAAATGTGAGCTGCCACAGATCATTCTGGGAATGTCTTTTAGTTTTTTCACTTTGTAGTTCCAAAAACTGTACATTTAACAGTATTTTTTATATTTCCCATTACATCTATTACAGTTTTTCCACTGTATATAGTAAGGGAACTGATATCCAATAAATAGGTTTTCACCATATCGGTTTTACAGACTTTTAACATTAAAATTACAATATTATTTACAGCATATATATATATATATATATATATATATATATATATATATATATATATATATATATATATATATATATATATATATATATATATATATATGCTGCTATAGCTCACAATATGACTTTATAGTTGTCACAATTAAAAGAATTTGTCCCATGTATGATCAGAAACAAAGTAATATATAAATATGCAAGATATAAAGTCACCTATCTTGACTTTTGCAGTTGTGACATACAGTGCCTTGCGAAAGTATTTGGCCCCCTTGAACTTTGCGACCTTTTGCCACATTTCAGGCTTCAAACATAGATATAAAACTAATTTTTTGTGAAGAATTAACAACAAGTGGGACACAATCATGAAGTGGAACGAAATTTATTGGATATTTTGAACTTTTTTAACAAATCAAAAAATTGGGCGTGCAAAATTATTCGGCCCCTTTACTTTCAGTGCAGCAAACTCTCTCCAGAAGTTCAGTGAGGATCTCTGAATGATCCAATGTTGACCTAAATGACTAATGATGATAAATAGAATCCACCTGTGTGTAATCAAGTCTCCGTATAAATGCACCTGCACTGTGATAGTCTCAGAGGTCCGTTTAAAGCGCAGAGAGCATCATGAAGAACAAGGAACACCCCAGGCAGGTCCGAGATACTGTTGTAGAGAAGTTTAAAGCTGGATTTGGATACAAAAAGATTTCCCAAGCTTTAAACATCCCAAGGAGCACTGTGCAAGCGATAATATTGAAATGGAAGGAGTATCAGACCACTGCAAATCTACTAAGACCTGGCCATCCCTCTAAACTTTTAGCTCATACAAGGAGAAGACTGATCAGAGATGCAGCCAAGAGGCCCATGATCACTCTGGATGAACTGCAGAGATCTACAGCTGTGGTGAGAGACTCCACAGGTTGTCCATAGGACAACAATCAGTCGTATACTGCACAAATCTGGCCTTTATGGAAGAGTGGCAAGAAGAAAGCCATTTCTTAAAGATATCCACAAAAAGTGTTGTTTAAAGTTTGCCATAAGCCACCTGGGAGACGCACCAAACATGTGGAAGAAGGTGCTCTGGTCAGATGAAACCAAAATTGAACTTTTTGGCAACAATGCAAAACGTTATGTATGGCGTAAAAGCAACACAGCTCATGGTGGTGGCAGCATCATGGTTTGGGCCTGCTTTTCTTCAGCAGGGACAGGGAAGATGGTTAAAATTGATGGGAAGATGGATGGAGCCAAATACAGGACCATTCTGGAAGAAAACCTGATGGTGTCTGCAAAAGACCTGAGACTGGGATGGAGATTTGTCTTCCAACAAGACAATGATCCAAAACATAAAGCAAAATCTACAATGGAATGGTTCAAAAATAAACATATCCAGGTGTTAGAATGGCCAAGTCAAAGTCCAGACCGGAATCCAATCGAGAATCTGTGGAAAGAACTGAAAACTGCTGTTCACAAACGCTCTCCATCCAACCTCACTGAGCTCGAGCTGTTCTGCAAGGAGGAATGGGCAAAAAATGTGTCTCTCGATGTGCAAAACTGATAGAGACATACCCCAAGCGCCTTACAGCTGTAATTGCAGCAAAAGGTGGCGCTACAGAGAATTAAATTAAAGGGGCCGAATCATTTTGCACACCCAATTTTTCAGTTTTTGATTGGTTAAAAAAGTTTGAAATATCCAATAAATTTCGTTCCACTTCATGATTGTGTCCCATTTGTTGTTGATTCTTCACAAAAAATTACAGTTTTATATCTTTATGTTTGAAGCCTAAAATATGGCAAAAGGTCGCAAAGTTCAAGGGGGCCGAATACTTTCGCAAGGCACTGTATTTTGTTTTCTTGTTTCTTAAAGGGTTACTTCAGCGATTAGCATATGGCTTTTTATCAGTAGAAACCCTGGAGTATATTCAAATGATTTATGCATTTTATTACTGGAGAAATTACTTCCATTAACTTCCCAGTACCCCTTTAACTAATTCTCACCCAACGCATATGCAAAAAAGAAGACAAGGATGCATTAGTAGGTTGTCAAAAGACTTGGTAAGAGGTGTGACATTTCCGAAACACACTCAAAGTAGTTGACTAACACACTGTTCCAGACCAATCAGAGCACACTGCACTTTTCAGAAGAAGGGACTTCATAGAGACAGAAAATGAATAGTTATATCTTATTTTAACCTTATCTCACAATTATCAATTATATTTTTATTTTTACTCTGAGATGAAAACAGGTTTCCATAAGTTATACTATATGTAAAACCCAAAAAGATTTATTATAATTTGAGCAGCCATTTTGATATGTTGGTTTATTCTCACACCAAATGTAACCTGTCTTATAAAAACACAAACATACACATAAAAAACCCACTTATCTTCATTCATTGAACATTCTTCCTTTGTTAATTAAATGCACATTTAGAAATACAAATCAATCTCACGTCAATCTTGAGTACCTATAGAGTAGTATTGCATCCTTCATATCTCCGAAAAGTCTTTAGTTTTATTATATTTATAAAAGAAAGTTAGGCTGTACCGAAGCGTGATGTGACGCTTCTCGTCATTTCTGCGTTCAAATCGGTTCAAATGCAGCGCTGCCTTCCCGGAATGCTGTGCGGGCGCATTAAAGTCGTTTGATGTCACCCATAGGAATAAAGTGGAGCCCGGCGCAACATAAGTGTTGCACGGACGAGTGAATCTGCACCTTGAGAGAGTGTTTATGGCCGTGCATTTGCTCTTTCGCCTCAGTCACGCGCGCGCACCCTACCGGGAGAAGAGCCCGTACGGCCCATACAAGGACCTTCCGCTCTGTCGGCGTCAAGCGGACCCATACTCGAAAAAAACTCTCTGAAACTTGTGAGAAACCGGAAGGAGTATTTCTGACACAGAAATCAAACGTCCAACTTAGTGTTTGAAACTTTGTCTATGTTTAGGATAGGAATCCAAGTCTTTAAAAGTGTAAAAAGCTAAGTATGCATGAAACAGCATTTCACCCCCCCTTTAAATAGATGAAACAAATAATTTCACTATGTTGTGATGCATCACCATGTCCACAAAGGTGGCTGATGCCGTCAGATGATGTTCTGGGCTTTGATTTCTGATGTTTGAGAGTTTGACGGCAGCATTACAAGGTGTTGAAAAAGATCAGAGATCGTATCACACTGGTCAGAGAAAGGGCTGATGCAGAGGCAGCGCTCATACTGATATTTCACAAATTGTTTGCTCACTTCCTTACACTTCAGCCTCCTACCAGCTGTACTCTATTCACACTAACTCCTGCCAATGATCCTACACAGGCACATCATTACAGACCCTGCCCACAGGCTCAGGAAAATCTTTCATAAGTTTATCGCTGGAGATTTAAATACATGAACATAACATTAACATCACCCTTATGAAACAAAAATATATTGCAGTATATTGGAAAATATCATGTAGCCAATATACTCACATATATGGGATTTATTATTTATATTTTTCAATATATTTGGCATTATATTGAAAGCGGCAATCATTTGTATATTTTGCAATATATAACATGAATATATAATATATTGTATAATACCATCAATAAATTATTCCATGTAGTTACACTATTATATATTTCAAGTGATATTGGTAAATATATTTTCCTTTCATAAGGGCATCCTAACTTATTCTAAATACGTTTTATAATAACAGCACTAAAATTTGACTGCATGAGCCAAAAACACACATCCGTGACCGCAGTTGAACTGTACTAGAGTACACAGCCATTAAAAAGGCCATCATATTATTCATTAAATTACAAATTATTAAAAACTATAATGCCATTGAATAATGCTAGTACACCTTAAACATTGACGACTTCACAACAGTTTCAATTTATTTGATGAAATAACAAATGATGGGAAGAGACCAATTCCCTTGCTAAATTTAACAATACAGAAATGATGAGCAAGATTTATAAAAACTATTAAGATATGGGACATTTTCTGTTTTCAAACTTGAGGAAAATATAGTTCTCGATTTCATAAAGGTCACCAAAACAGAGCTAGATCAAACACTGAAACAGAAAAAATGAGAGTCAAATGGATATAGTATAGTTATATTGGTTATGCAACGCTGAACTGGTACATCAATGACCAATCAATTAGTTTGTCTTGTGTACCAAAATATCCCATTTTCACTACCTGCAACAATGTTTTCTTTTGAATGTTAAAACCCAAGTTTGAGTCCCAACCTGTGGTCCTTTGCCGCTGCTGCTATTCCCATTGCTTTAGGTCTCCTCTACTATACTACCAAAGGCAAAATGCCAAAAAATAGAAAATACAAACCAGACAGTCCAACACACCAAATCCAAACATACCAGAGGGGCTTGTCAATAAAAATTTGGTTTGACATGCAGCTGCATCTGGAATGGAGAGTGAAAGGACTGCCAATAGCCAGCTCAAGACTGAATCATTTATTGTATCCATGGGCCAGAATGGCAGCAAGTATGACACTTTTAATTGCATTAAAGCTTGCTTTAAAATTGCTTTCTCATCCAAAAATGAGAAAGCCAGAGAGCCGATGAGGTAAGTGGGCGCCAGCTCACCTATAGGGCACCAAAATGGTCAGAACAGCGCAGGGAAATATGCCCTGATGCATGAGAGTGAGTGATTTTCTTTTATATAGTTTATTGACAGATTAAGTGCCAGTTACAGAGGTAAAACCATGGGTAAAACATACAGTATGTTTTCTAGGTGATCTTTTCAGCGATAAAACAGAAAACTAATAAAAGGGTAAAAGCACTTTTGATAGGCAATGTGTCAGTCTATTTGACAGGATTGGTTTTGTTTTTTCATGATGATAAACACAAAGACCCATCTTGCGGTAGCGCAAACTCTCTTTTGGCCTTAAAAAAACTACTGTCAGCCCGTGTCAAACTGCTAAAATCACGTGACAGTGGCGACCCGAATCATTGATCGATTCACTGATTCACAACCATTTGAATCTTTTTGGAAGAACACAGAAGAGAAGACAATGCTGAATAAAGTCAAAGTTTTAGTTATTTTTGGACCAATATGTATTTTCGATGCTTCAAGAGATTCTAATCAACCGACTGATGTCACATATGGACTACTTTGATGAGGTTTTTATTCCCTTTCTGGACATGGACAGTAAAGTGGGCATTGACTGCATATGCTGTGGGACTAAAATATAAAATATCTTAAACTGTGTTCTGAAGATGAACGGAGGTCTTACGGGTGAGGAACGACATTAGGGTGAGTCAATAATGACATAAATGTCATTTTTGGGTGAACTAACCCTTTAAAGTAAGGCTATGACTATTATCTATTATAGTAAAACTCACTTTAAATTCTCTTTATATGAAATAAAGCGCATAATCTGCATTCTTCATACATCTTTGTATGTTGTTCCAGCCACAACACCACATAAACAAAAACTGTTTGTAAAATAGAATCGCTGTGCGGAACAAAAAACTGCCATGCTTTTCCATAACATGTCACGTTTGGTTAGGTCACAGTGAAGGCTTATAGGGCTGTTTCTGTATTTGCATAGCTTTTTTTAAAATTCTTGTTATGTCTGTGAAGTTATTTTAGTGGATTTTTGTACACATTTTGTTTAGATACAGGCTAATGTGAATATTTGGTAATGTTGTTGTATGCCCAGAAGGACTCTAGGTTTTTGTGAAACGCCGCCACAGGATTCAGCCCTCTGAGAGCAGTCCACACATTTTCCTTGATCTGCTGTGTTGATTGTGTGAGTGATCTGGCAACTATGCAAATCGTCATATGGGATGTCACCACTGAGCTGTATCATGTAGATCAGTTTGAACTGACTTTGCTCCACACACAGCCAAGATTTCTGTGGTACATCAATTCAGAATAATGCATTACTGTTTAACCATTACTTAATATATAAGAGAGGAATGGAAATTTTTAAAACTTAGGTTCCATTTATTCTCAAAGAAATGTATGTGAGGAAGGAAACATTCAAAGAAACATTCTGCCTGACTAATGAATATAAAATGAAATGCTGTTTCATGCATACTGAGCTTTTTACACTGTTAAAGACTTGGATTCCCATCCGAAACATGGACAAAGTTTCAAACACTAAGTTGGACATTTGATGGAGTATTTCTGTGTTAAAAATACTCCTTCCGGTTTCTCACAAGTTTCGGAGAGTTTTTTGCGAGTATGGGTCCGCTTGACGTCGATAGAGCGGAAGGTCCTTGTATGGGCCGTACGGGCTCTTCTCCCGGAAGGATGCGCGCGCGTGACTGAGGCGAAAGACCAAATGCACGTCCATAAACACTCTCTCAGCTGCAAATCCATTCGTCCGTGCAACACTTCTGTCACGCCCTATGGTCGCGCCGCGCTCCACTTTATTCCTATGGATGACGTCAAGCGACTTCAACTTCAACTTCAGAATCAGCATAGTATTCCGGGAAAGCAGCGCTGCATTTGAACCGATTTGAACGCTGAAATGACGAGAAGCTTCACAACATCACGCTTTAATCATGTCGCAAAAGTGGATCTCCACGGTCACTGCTGTCACAGGACTTCACAAAATCAACAGTGTTACCAAAGAAGTGTGTTTTTGACAGAGCGGTCCCAACGATAAAGGTTCACGGTTGTGCTTTGGAAGCAGGCGGTGAGTAAAACGGCTTCAAATGTCTGTGTTGTTGGCTATCGTCGCATAAGTAAACATCAGTAAACAACACGGTCGCGTATAATGTTAGTTAATTTATCAATGGAGCATGCATCTATGGTGTGTGTTTAAATACATTTGTTTAGCTGACCAATATAGGTGTCAGTTTGTTTATTGTAAAACCACCCAAACATAAACCTAGTGGACGTTCTCACAAAGCGTCATTTAAATGCGCTAACGTTACTCCATTGTTGTTCTATGTATAACGTTACACTAGTCTGACGTGCAAAACCGTTTTGCTTGGTACTGCTAAGGTTTAGTCGCATACAATAGTCCATAAACCGAATCATGTCCTCATAAACTGAGAGTAAACACACACAAATGTTGACAGGCCACTAAATACAGTATATACCACAGAGACGGACGTCCTGCTGTTGTTGCTTCTCCTGTTCAATTTATTTCAGCCTCCGGATCTGATTCTGGATCATTATCTGTATTAGTTGAATCTGATTGATAGCCATGGTTTATTTAGGGTAGCGTTTTCTTCTCCACGCTTGAGGACGTCACCGCTTTGTACGCGCTCGTCTTTCTTTAGCTCCGCCCACACGATACGCCTCCAGGCGCTCGGTTTTTCCGGAAAGACTCGGTACAGCCCAAATTTCTTTTATAAATATAATAAAACTAAAGACTTTTCGGAGATATGAAGGATGCAATACTACTCTATAGGTACTCAAGATTGACGTGAGATTGACTGAAACTGAGTGTTTCACCCCCCCTTTAAAAGTCATAATTTCAAGCCATTCCTTTCCTTCTCATTGCAGCCATAAAAAATAAACCTCTTAAAATAGAATGATTGTCTCAAAAAAAAAATGAGGAAGAAAAATTTGGTCAATTCTAAAAGTGACATGGCATGTTATGATGTGGGGTGGAGGTCGGTTATAATAATTGCTGTATCCTTGCTTCTCAATGTTTGGAGGATTTGACAACAAGCCAACAAAACAAACAGGGAGAATTTGTGGATGTCAAAGTATTTATTTTGCGCATAGCCAATTGAATCTGGACATTATAGCACACGGAATTGGAAAAGAACATCCGGTTTTCAATGTAAATCATCTATGAAAAAAACTAGCAACATAAAACCATTTGTTGGAGGCCACAGCTTTAAAAAAAAAAAAAAAACATCTTGATAAACATACCCCATCCAAATAAACACTTTCTGGAGAAGAGCAAGTCATCATGGTTTTCTGAGAAACTAAGTAGAGTTTTCCCATTTAGGGTAATATATATATATATATAAAATATTATATTATATATATATATATATATATATATATATATATATATATATATATATATATATATATATATATATATATATATATATATATATATATATATATATATGTTGTTTGCCTTTAACACAAAGCAGAACCCAGGGGATGATGGGCTGCTGTATCTACCTTTGGGATTGGAGACACAAATCCTCCAGCTACAGAAAAACTCACAAATTGGGAACCTTCCGAACAGGGTTTAATAATACCAGAACTTTTGATGTGGTCAAAACACTTCTTGAAAGCAAATCAGGATGTGTGACAAAAACTGAAGCCACTCTATTCTGAAGCGTTAACTCAGCATCCTGCCTGGCCTCAGTGCACTGTCAGACGTGATTAAAACCAGACCCAACTAAACCAACAGCCCTCTTACCCTTTGTTTTCTCCTGATTTCCCTCCTTCTCATCTGTGCCAAGCCAAGCAGCCCCTTCGCCATTCACAAGCACATGGCGGTAGCTCCATCTCTGAGGCATGCCAAAAAACGACATGCAATCATAGGTGAAATATTTTGAACCGATAGCTCATGGGGTGTCAGTGTAGTTGGAAGTGTCACAGCTGGTTGGCAGATGGGCACACCCAGCAGAATTAGCTTGTTTTTTAGCCTTGTTCTGAATGGAACAAACATGATAACAAAGGCCCGCTGATGTTAAAAATGAACAGACATGAAGATATTGAGATTTAATCTGAATCACAAACCCTCAGCAAAAGCTATGAACTGAAATGTAAACAGAACAAACATCACTTATAATTGTTATGACTATTCTACAGTGATGAAGGAGACATGTTGCGGCACAGGCTGTGAGATGTGGTATGTGATCGCTTTTAGCCCAGGGGTCATTTTGTTCAATAACAGTAAAGAAAGAAAGACGCAGCAAAAACACAAAGAAGATACTGTAAAAGTGACAACTGATCTCTCATTCTGGATCGCAAATGATCCAGCATGTTGATTTCTTTAAGTAATTATTATTGCAATAGATAAACTTCTTGTTTACAAGTCGGTACACACATAAGTCTTATGCAGACCCACTATCAAGATCATAAAATCCAGTTTGGCAGCACCAGTGTTTCGTGTTTGTTAACTTTTGAGCTGATAGAAGGTGTGGACGCAGGCTGATCCTGATCTTCTTGTCTGGAAAGCCTCTTTTTTCCTAATACACCCAAACCGACTGGATTTAAACCGTTCAAGAGGGAAAGTAATAATATAAAACAGAACAAACCTTAAAACAAACTATTTTGAAATATCTTTTGGAGTCTAAAAAAGAATTTTTTTAAAGAACTTATATTTGATGAAAAATGTTACCTTATCGGTGACAATTCAAGTTCAAATTATTGATTTATTTATATTATATAATCAATACAACTGAAACCTTATGTTATATGCTACATGTTTGGGATGAGTAAGATGGCTTATTGCTTTTGAAAGAATTCTTTCCTGTAGCTTAAACAGTAGAGCATGGCGCTAGCAACGCCAAGGTCATGGGTTTGATTCCCAGGGAAAGCAAGAACTGACAAAAATGTAAAATGTGTACCTTAAAATGCAATGTAAGTCGCTTTGGATAAAAGCGTCTGCCAAATGCATAAATGTAAAGAAGTATTTTGGTTTTGCTCACCATGGCTACATTTACAAAAAATAATAGTAAAACAGTTATATTGTGAAATATTATTAAAATAACTGTTTTCCTCTTGACTATATTTGAAAATGTCATTTATTCATGTGATCATGGCAATTTTTCTATTTTCAGCATCCTTACTCTAGTCTTCATTGTCACATGATCCTTTAGAAATCATTCTAATATGCTTCTCTATATTTTTTGTGGAAACAATAATACATTTATTTCAGGATTCTTTGATAAATAGAAAGCTCAAAAGAACAGCTTTTTATTTGCAACATTACAAATGCATTTACTGTTTTTTGATCAATTGAATGCATTCTTGCTGAATACAATTATTATTCTGGAAAATGCCCACTACTTTTGAATGGAACTGTATATGCAACTATAAAACACACATTAAACAGAGAGTGAATTATATCGAGTGAATATTTCAAAATTGCACTTATTTCCTCTTTGCCTACCATGTGACACCCATGGGCAGATGTATGCACAAACAACAACCCTGCTTATGTAGTTAATTACATAATTACAGATGGCCTTTCCTATCAACCCTTTCAAGATAAAGACACACAATTCCAAGCGAAATAGATATTCAGCCAAAAAACCACCCGCTTGCATCCAGGCACTGACAAGCTGACTAAAGTCTGACTACATAACTGTGGCAGATGTGACCCTGGCTGAACGCTGGCCTAAATTTTAGGGAAATGCCTGATATGTTTACAGACCTCAATCTGGTGTAATCCCGTCATCATCCCTGTCCTTGATAGACAACTACTAACAGACAGACAGAGAACAGACCCAAACACTCACAACTGACAGCAACGATTATATAATTGGGTGAGTGAAAACAATTGTGTGACTTCTGTACAAAACTAGGAACTATATGCACAAATGCCAAAATGTTGTGATTACACCATATTCCATTTGGCAGGCACTGTTATCAAAATTAAAAATGTTTACATTTCATCATGTAATTCATTATATGTGAACCCAAGAACTTAGCTCCATGCTCTATCCTTTACAGGAACTCTGACTGAAATTACAAAAACATGGGCAGTTGTATATTCTCACAGTTCCTTATTGGTAAATTTGACAAAGTGCCTAAAAATCCCACTTTATTAAGTTGGATAATTAGCAATAAATCATAAACAGCAATCCTGTTTTCAACAGCAACTACAAAGTAAAGTTTGTGACAAACTTTCATGTTGGCTTTACAGAGCCTTATCTGAAAGTTTAAATGTTTTATAAGCTTCCTAATGTAATTTATCATGTTGTGAACATTTTATATTTTGTTAACATGTTTGTAGTATGTTCCCCTGATGTTAAAAGCATATATGCTGGTTAGGTATGTTTTGATAGACTTTAAATCTTAAACTGTGTTCTGAAGATGAACGGAGGTCTTACAGGTGTGGAACAATATTAGGGCAAGTCATTAACGACATATATTTCATTTTTGGGTGAACTAACCCTTTAACATGTTGTTAACATGTTTTAGTGTGTTATTAACATGAAATAGCATGTTACTAACATGTTTTAATATGTTACTAACATAAATTAACATGTTGCTAATGCTAACATGTTTAAGTGTGTTAATAGCATGAGTTAGCATTTTGCTAGCATATTTTAGCCATAGATGGCACACCTTCACTCTCTTCCGTTGTAAAAGAGTGAAGCCGCCAATGCCCCCAAAATCCCGTGAAGTGGAGCCACTGTATCAAGGTCCCACCCACACTTTTACAGAATTAATCACAAGTACACACCTCTGAACTTATTTTTAAGTAGCTTGACTACTCCAATTTTGATGTCTTCAGATTATAGTACAACTGAAGGCTTGTTAAAATAAGATAAATGTAACTACTAACCACACAGGCATATCCCCAAAAAAGCCTTTTGGTTCCTCTGACTACTTCACTGAGAAGCTGTCAATCACAACGTCACCATTTCATGCTTTAGTAGAGACAAAAACTTATATATAGCACCTTTATGTGTAATTTGACTGTTTAGTTTGGCTCACGGCCCATTTGTTTATATGAAGAGACCAGGGTTTAAGACCCGTACTGCATCCAAATGCTTTGGCTTCACTTTTCAGGACGTGTGCAGCACACACGGTTTTAGCACGTAGCATGAATTAAAACATTGCTAGTATGTTTTATTACATTGGTACCATGAATTGAATTAACATGTTTTATCACGTTGCTAACATGAATTTTTATGTTGCTATGTAAGGGATAATGTACACCCAGCCGGTTGTTATCGCAGATTATTACACGGCTCTGTGAAATACTTGATTCTGATTGGTCAATCGCACATTCCAGCGGTATGTTATTTCCAGATAACAACCGCTCATCCGGGTACTAGGAGTTATCTTGACCGGTACTACTTCTATGCTTAACGCTGGCGCCATCTTGTGACTGTTAAATACTTAAACAGCCATGGCTACCAATGGAAGACTTCAAGGCGGGTTTCCTTTATAAAGTTTTAAAGGTCCCGTTCTTTGCGTGTTTTCGAAGCTTTGATTATGTTTACAGTGTGCAAAATAACATGAGTTCATGTTTCGCGTGTAAAAAAAAAACACTGTATTTTTCACACAATTTACTTATCTGTACACCGCTGTTTCCTCTGTCCTAAAAACAGCCTGAGGATTTCCTTGTTCTATGAAGTCCCGCCTTCAGAAACACGTAACGAGTTCTGATTGGGCCAGCGCTTCCCATGTTGTGATTGGACAGCAACTTAGCGCACTTTGCCGGGAAAGGTCCCGCCTCTTACCATAACCGGGAGAAGCAAGCGCTGAATGCGCGCTCTTCTCCACGTGGGAGAGCAACAAAACCACGCCCCCTATTTTGCGTGTTCTTGTGGGGGTAGGGTTAGTCAACAAACGGTTCTAGTGACGTCATTCCTGAAGGAAGTGCAGAGGTGTAGTCCAAACCGGCCATTCGCTGTAGGCTTTGAAAGGGAACTTCTGTTAAATAAAATATCTAGCTTGGCATTGAACTTTGAGCTTTATAATTTTACAGGCATTATTTATGCTCTAACAGCAACATTTCACACTAACTAAAGTTTGAAAGATGGAATCGCGAAGAACGGGACCTTTAAATATGGATATTTTTCTTACACAAACGCATCGATTCGAATCAGAAGGCTCTATTAACCCATCGGAGCCACGTGGAGCACCTTATTTGATGGACAGCTGCATTTTTTATGGACTTCAACAACAGCTACAACTACTGCTGGGATTAACGTTAGCCTGGACTTTTTAAATATAACTCCGATTGTATTTCTCTGAAAGAAGAATGTCTGACTTGAGGGTGAGTAAATCATAGGTTTGGTTTCATTTTTTGGTGAACTAATACTTTCAGCATTCATTTTCAACATTTAGCAGCAATAGATAAAGGCTTAAAGCAGTTTGGACCTATTTTTCTTCGCGGAAGCTTTGCGTAAGAGCTAATAAAATATTTAATTTCAAGACAATATTTTGTGTCTAATTTATTTGAGACTAGTAGCCGTGTAATAAGCGGGATAATGTACACCCAGCTGGTTGTTATGCAGAATAAACCCCTTCAGAGTGATTCAAGACCCCTTCGCTTCGCGTTGGGGTCCTGATCACTCTGTCGACGCGAAGCGGATGGGTCTAACATCACTCTTGAAATGAATGCTTAAGTTCACTCAAAAATTAAAATTAGCCCATAATTTACTCACCCTCAAGTCATCATTGGTATATATGAAATTCTGTATTCATCAAATACAATCGGCGTTATTAAAAAACATAAATCCAAGCAGTAGTTGTAGCTGTTGGTGAAGTCCATAAATAATGCAGCTGTCCATCAAATAACGAGCTCAACACGGCTCCGATGGGTTAATATAGGCCTTCTGATTCGAATCGATGCATTGGTGTAAGAAAAATATCCATATTTAAAACTTTATAGAGTAAACCCTTGAAGTCTTCCATTGTATGGCGGCTTCATTTTTTACAGCCATCATGAGATGGCGCCAGACAGTCGACAACAGCATTAAGCATTAGTACCGGTCAAGAGAACTCGTAGTACCCGGATGAGCGGTGTGTTATTCATTTTGGGGGGTTGTTATCTGGGAATAACATACCGCTGGAATGCACAATTGACCAATCAGAATCAAGTATTCCACAGAGCCGTGTAATAATGACTGCGTCTGAAAACCTAGGCAGCTGACTCGTTGCCTCGCTGTCCAGACAATGACTTGTAAGGCAGCTTTTTGTGCACGAAGGCACCTCACAAAACTGATTTCGGACAGAATTCTAAGGCAGTGCAACATTTTAATGATCTACAGCCAAATGGAGAGAGCTTTGGTGAGAACTAAACACATTTAATTACTACATTAGTCATTTCTCGCTAGAAATGACATCAGAAGTGGAAAATATAGGTAAAAAAACACATACATTTACACACAAACTGACCAGCAAACGCAACTTTGGGACGCCATCTTTTTCCCCCGTCACTGAATGGAAAGCACAGGATTGTGGGATATCAAAGGCAGCGAAGGACACACATGTATGCTGCCTTCAATCCTCCATCAGATGAAGGCATCTCAGGAGACAGGAAGTGAATCAAACATTAGATTCGGACGTGGCTTGACGCTTTCCTGCCTTCATATGTGTCATCCAAAGGCAGAATTTTCCAGGTTTCGGACGCAGCCAATAAGTTTTAGCACGTTGTTATCATGATTTAGCATGCTGCCAGAATGTTTTATGTTGCCTTTGACAAGCCATAACTAAATGACACAGTGAAAACAATTCTCATTGCCTAAATAAAAATGCATTAGACAAAAATCCAAACTGTCGAATTACAGAATTGCCTGTGTGACTTGTCCAGCGCACAAATAAGGGTAGGACATGCAGAGAGCCATTCATTGTTTCACACGTACACAGACACATAGGCCATGTGCAATGCTCACGGTGTATCATGTGATGGGTTTTGCCTGAAAACAGTGCTCAACTACTTTTCATATTTTCTTGAGTCAATGCAGTCAGAAGATGATAAGTATGATCAGTGAGTAAAACTGAGACAACAAAATGTCCAAATTATAAAACAAATTATATTAGCCTTAAGGTTATCTGTAAGCTAAATATAAATATATAAGCATTCATCTCTTGTACCATTGAGACTTAAATTAGTCTCACAAGAAAGTTTTGGTTCAGGAGGAACTGTAAATGGCAGATGCTGTTTTGGTTGCAGTGCTCAGTGACTGATGTCTGTCTAACATGCGCTGATGGCATATGATGGCTGCGTGAGCAGGGTGCAAGGAGGAATGGCAATATATATACTGACAGACAGATCCGAATGCAATGATTGGACAAACATTTTATAGTCCTATTCCTTCCACAGAGGATGCATATAAATACATTTAGACCTTTTAACTTAGTGATTGCCATCAGGATGTGAACCAGGATAACAAAAAAAAAGTTTCTGGAACAAATCACTTACCCTGCTTTTAAATCTAAAGGGGAATCTGTCATAAGCCGTCAAATGTAATATAAACTAAACAGGAGGGGCTACTCTATATGTCCCATCATGTCTTCCTGTTGTAGTGGAATTACACCAACTCACTGAATAATGCTGTGTTTCAAGGTACTTCAGTGAACCTTTAACCATCATTAAATGGGTCATATTTTTTTTAAGGCCCTGGTACCTTATTTTTAACATAAGAGTGGGTGCTGTGATTTGTAACTTGAATGTACAACTCTTCCGGTGTCAGCCACTTACTGTGCAAAAACTGTTTGATGTCGCAAAGTGGTATTTTTTATCATATTATTTTAATTTATCACAATCATAAACACACTGGTTTGTATCGCAAACACTTTTACAGTTTACTGCTCTTATTTCTCTAGCTATTTACCCATTGCAGATAACGAATCAGAAGTTTTGCACATTGGCAGAAAATGGCTTATGTTACATTGCTTACACAATGACTTGTGAGTTTGCAGTAACATTAAATATAGGTTATAATGACCCCCATCCTCCAATAACAGCCTTTTTGCTCAATGAAAACTTTCATTGTGACTCCCGCAAAACTTTCATTGTGAGCCTTGAAAATGTAAGGGAGTCAGCTGGGTAGAGAATGCGGCTGTCAATCTTTTTTCTAACCAAACCATGTTTGAACAGAACCATATTTAGCACTCCAAACAAGACTGACAACTGTAATCCTGCTGCTATGTGGAAGTAGTGACAGGATCACCAGAAAATCTGCACTGAAATGTTTTGGAGTGATTAAAATAATCAGGGACCTTCAAACTTTGGGTTTAACTTTGAAAGGATATGCAAAGAGTGAAAAGTTTCACAACATTTTTTTAGGCATTCTCCTTGTTACCTTTGTCTTTGGAGGGGAAGTTTTGCATCACCCCATAATATACATTATTGATGTGTGACATCACAAAATATTTTTTTTATCGTGGTCTCAAATATTAAGGAAACATAATATGACACAATATGTTGTACTGAGCATCCTTTGCCTTGACTTAAATTAAAAAATGTTGAGGTTAAGGCAGCTATCTCCAGTCCTGCTCCAGGAGAGCCACGATCCTGCAGAGTTTAGCTCCAACCTTAATTAAACGCTCCTGAACCAGCTTATCAAGGTCTCACTAGGCATACTAGTAGGGCTGGGATAAACGATTATTTTTTAAACGATTAATCTAGCGATTATTTTTTGGATGCGTTGATTAATCTAACGATTAATTTTCCCTGCCCGATTCGGTTACGATTTGATTCGATTATCTCCCCATTAATTCATGTTGATTTAATTATCTGAATGAAAAAAACTAATTCCTTAACATTGCAATATATGTTTATTGCTCTTAAAATTCCAAAGTAAGACTATACAAGAGCAATGCATTCAATAAAACCTTGAAAACATAAAGTACACACACACACACACACACACACACACACACACATATAAATAAGTATAAACCAACAACAAAGAAACACAATATACAATTTTTCTATGTATGCAACTCCGCCATCGATTAAATATCAACAAGTTGGTTAATCAAATCCAGGGACACACTGCAAGTGTGAGCGTCTCGGCTGCGTGGCGTGTCCGTTTTTGTTTCGGCTCCCATGTTAACAGGTTGGAGTTTGCACACTGCCTGTGAGGCGCGTGCATGCTAGAAATAGAAGAGCGCCTATATTTTACGCGTGTTGGGAGCGTCTCCAGGCAAAATAGAATAGGAAAAGATGTTTATATATCATTTTGACACAAATACGTATTATTAAATGACATTTTCATGTTTGAAAGTCTGTAGGTTAACATAAATGCAGATATAGGCCTAATTGTAATAATAAAAAACGACAATTATCGATTTTGAAATATTGCAACTGTCAATACAGAACGAAATATTCTGTAGCCTATTTTGCCGTCAATACCATAGATATGTGGCTACTGCCGACGTTGTCTTTGCTGTATCAGTAGGCTATTTATGTTTAACATTAAGTATAGGGCTTCCCTCCGCATCAATAGCAGCAACGCCGCGTCAGACACGCTTCTAGTGTGCAGAGGCAGAGAAAACTCCACGCAGCCGCCCCGTGGCTGACACGCAACAGAAACGCTATACGCATCCGGCGCATGACAGTGAAAACAGTTACATGTACACTGTAAAAAAATTTGGTTGGTTTTTGTTGGTTTAACTTAAAAAAGTAAGTAACCTGGTTGCCTTAAAATTGTGAGTTTATTGAAATTAAAACTTTGAGTTGATACAATGAAGGAAATTAGTTTAATAAATAGAAACTCAAAATATTATTGTATCTGAACCACATAAAAAAATTGATAAATCATGAAAATACCACTATTTGGCATGTTTCACTGCATCATCAGAAATAACACACACACACAATTACCCAATATGCGTACAAAATCTTTTAATAATATTTTAATAAAGGTTGTCGAATCTCAAAAAAAATTCATTGTATTAACTCAAAATTTTAATTTCAATGAACTCAAAATTTTAAGGCAACCAGGTAACTTTTTTTCTAAATAATTTTTTACAGTGTATTAAAACCGGAATAGTCCTGGGATGAAACTGCTTACTAAAGCCCCTTTCACACTGCACATAGGACCCGCGATATTCCCGGAACATTGCCGGGTCTCCTTCTGTGTGAAAGCAACCACGTCCCAGCATTGATTACCGAATTGAACCCGGGTCGGGGACCTAGTAACATTGCGGGATTCGACCCGGGACGAGCGCTGTGTGAACAAAAGCCAAAACTAATGCCCCAACGTGTACATAGTTATCGTGCGACTCCTAGAGCTCGTTTTTTCAATAATACAACCCTGCAGTGCCAGAAGAGCTAGTCTGTGTTTTAAACGCAGTGTTCGTATACAAAAGAAACTAAAATTAAACAAGCAGAAACGTGTGCAAACTGGACACAAGTCGAGACCACGGAGCTCCTTACCATCTTCTCTGAAGCCGAGATCGCTCGCCATTATACGTCACATCAGGATGTCACGTGTCAACTCGTTCCGGGACCGTTACGGGTTGTGTGTGAAAGCGCACATATTACGGTATTTCGCTGGCAGGGTGAATGGACCAAATCTAGCGGCCCGGGAACAAATGCCGGGTCGCATTATCCGTGTATTTGCCGGAATCGCAGTGTGAAAGGGGCTTTAGAGGATGGATACCCTCGGTCACATCAGCGCGATTAGACATTGAACATTTTAAATTTAAAACAGCTTATTATGTAGGTAGCCAATGTGCCCGATGCTTTCACTTGATGCAAACATTTGTTTTTGTGATGAAAATACATAAAATACTACTAAAACATCGGTCTTCCTGTGTGCAGAAATTTGTTTATGTAGCCGTGACAACAAAACGCGTGCGCGCACGGAGCAAGCACTCTTAACACAGGCGTGCATGCCTGTGTTAAGAGCACTTGCTCCGTGCACGCCGCGCGCCAACCCGCAAGCCTTGCACTTCTGAATTTCTGAGGAGCCACTCGTGTTGCTACCATAGATATACATAATAAATAATATACTTAATTACATAATATACTTTATTATGTATATCTATGGTTGCTACTACTCTCCGGCACCGCCATCTTTATTTTGAGTCTGACGAATCGACGCGCATATTTTGTGTCGACGTATTTTTTGTCCCAGCCCTACATACTAGAAACTTCCAGGCAGGTGTGTCCAGGGAAATTAGAGCTAAACTCTGCAGGACAGTGGCCTGGATTAGGGCAAGAGACAAATCAAAAAGTTGAAGAGTCAGGTGCCTTACCTCTCTTGTACAGATCACAAGGGGCTTTTTTCTCAGCTCAATACACTTCCTGAGCTTACAGATCTGATGGCCTGTTTTTCGGTTCAGGCAACTCCTGCATTCCCCACAGTTCATCTTGCGCAGACAAGGTACGCAAACGCAGCATCGACTTCTCTTCTTCCTCTCCCTTCTCTCTTGAACTCGAAGTAAACGCAGCTGAATATCCTCAACTTGGAGAGTTGACGCCTTGTGCTCCAGAACCGATTCTGAGTCGCTGTCAAACGAGGACTGGGTGCTTTCTGTGCTACTGGAGAGCGATGCTGTCGCCTGAGGCCCATGGCCCATTTCACAAAGAGCGCTGTTGTAAATGCTAGTGCTCAGCGAGAGGAGAGAAAGCGCTCCTTCTTTCTTCATCGACATTTCAGCATCGTCAGTTTCATCTTTGGTGTCCACATCTGCAGTGCTTTGAAACTCACTTTTTTCTTTCTGGGGAGCATTTGCAATGTTTTCAAGAGCTGGCGATTCATTGGAGGATTGACACACTTGGGAGGCCACAGTCTCACTAGAGTTGTCTGGAGTGGTTTGAAAAGAACTGTCGGGAAAGTCTAAGTGTGGAATGGTGTGTTGAACCTCCTCAACCTGACCTAAAGCATCATTTTCTGACTGTGAAGGAGAGGGAGTCATTGGACCTGAGGTATTATTGTTGTAGGCCAAGTCCACGTTATTGACAGGGTCGTGCCTCAGAGGGTCAAGCTGCTCAACAGTTGCGGTGTCTGGCTGCTCGTTAGAAGCAAGGCAGCTTTTATTTTGTACAGTTTCAGTTTTTGCTTTTACTTTCTCCTCCACTGCCTTGTCAGAGTCATGAACAACAGTTTCTCTGTGCTCCTCCGCAGTTTCCTCTGAGCTTATTTCAATGCTCTGTCCCTCTCCAGTGGTAATTACAGCACCCTTCTGTTGTCCATCACCAGTAGGATCATGAACTTCTGACCTTTTAGCATGGGTATCCTGTTCCCTGATCTCCTGATCTCCTTTTCTTCTTGTAACCACCCTCCTGTAGGACTCAACTTTCGGCAGGGCGTTCGGGCACGAGACACTATTCCTAGGTGACTTCCCTTTCCCATTAAGTTTTGACAACAAGCCATTTTGTTTCAAAGTACCCTGCGTACACCTAGGTCCTTTAACAACTTTCTTGACTGTCCTCTTGCTGGACTTGCTGACAACAGTCCTTTGGGCCCTCTTGACTGCTTGTTTCTTGTCTATGGCCTTTATAATCTCACCACTGGCTTTAAGCGAGTTGACCGTTTGCCTCCTAGTAGTGGAAGGTTTCACCCTCCTAACATTTTGCTTTTGCGATGCACGAGATGACTTCTTGGGTGCTTTGGGAACATGAGGCATAGCTGAAGTAAGTGAGGGTGAGGGAGGAGGAGTTCAGGATAGCCGGCATGGAAAAAAGTATGAAGATGACTCTAGAAAACAGTACTTCTCATATCTTTCAGGTAATCTTTCCCTGTTTCAAGTAAGATCACACTGACATTTTTCCACCGTTGGCATATGGATGTATGGTTACCTGTGGAAAGGACAATTCATTATTGAATTGATTGAAATCCTGAAATCAAAATTGGACATTGTTGCTTATAGCGCATATTTGTGGGCTTTGAAGCCATCTATATGCTGCAGTGCTCTTACATACACATTTAAAATGTACAGTCTTTCTCTTATGGAAAACTGAAACAAAATATTGATATTGATATTATAGGTGTGTCGCAATCAGCTCCCTAGTTCAGTAATCAGGGCACTGTTGAGAGAATGTTAGCCTTAAACAAAGTCATTCCCTTAGCAGAAATTGCACCACATTTTTGAAGAGTGAAATATAAACTGCATGAGCCAACTCAATATACATCATGATGCAGAACATTTTAAAAAGCCAAACCATTATATTTCAGCATAAACGCTCAATGATCATAACCTAGCTAACATTCATAATTTCCGGCTGAAGCGTGACGGTCACGTTTTGCAACACGAGAATATTGTCATGTCTCTGGAAATACAGTCTGTGTCTCAGTATGTAGTAAGCCAGGATCCTTGCCTAATGCCTAAAATCGTGTGCACAACACACGGAATCATCACCTAGGGAGCTGACTGAGATGCACCTGGTGACGCATTCTGCACAACACAGATTTTCGTAGCACTTTATTTTACAGTCCTGTTTCTCATTTACATACATGGCAGAGATTTTGAAGCCCAAAATCATTAAAGATATCCACGCAGCTCCAAGGGTTTAGTAAAGGCCTTCTGAAGCGTTGTGCTTGTGTAAGGAAAATATCATTAAAACTTTAAATAACTAACTAACTAAGCTTTGTTGGTTAAAATAAATAGGGCTGGGCAACCAATTCAAGCCCCTCCTCTTATATCGGAACCCTCCGACATTTCTCTTTTTAAAAAAAATCTCGTTTTAGACTTCTAATTTGTGACCGTTGTTTTGTTTTTCCCTATTCTCTGCTCTTCCTCATGGGTCAGGTCAGGGGTTACTCTTTCGCTGTAAATAAAATTAAAACAATTATGTTACAAGCTAGCTATTTCGGTTTATAAAGTTTTAAATATGGATATTTTGCTCTGATCGATGGATGCACTTTTTTCCTTTATTCACTACAATTAAATTAAGCTTTGAAGAGCCAGGTCATTTCAAATATATATCTGATTGTGTTCATCTGAAAAAAGACAGTCATCTACACCTAGGATGGCTTAAGGGTGAGTAAATCATAGGCTAATTTTAATTTTTGTGTGTACAAACCCTTTAACCCATGTTATATTAACCAGTACTTTCTTAGGTAAGTACAATGTAAGTACATGTACTGTATAATAAAGTGCAACCCAGACTTAACCCTAACCAAATAAAATATTCTGTCTCTCCCCCAATACCGCCCGCACAGACTAGCAAATAGGAAATCATGGATTATGTCTGTGATGTTAAATAAAGACCTCTATTTAAAAAAGGATGATTCCATCAATATGTTTTAAATAAATACATAAACACAATAACGAATCCTGTGCTTGTCAAGCCATTAAATTGGGTCATTAACTTTAAGACAATGAGGTGTAACATAAAAGATATTCAGTAGGCTATATAGGCCATCTCACAGATAATTGTGATATACGTCTGATATACTTCAATGAATGTGTGTGATGTGCAGGTGCAAAGTATATTCCTCACTAGTCCAAATTAGCTCACAAAAACTAATATGACAAATTCTGATGCTTACTAAAAAGTAGCCTACCGTGGTATTTGAACAGTACCATACATTGGCATGTTTCTTTTGACATCTACCATGATAGTAGGCTACCTTAAATAGCATGGCAATAAGAATATGTTACACTGTACTTTTAATTTTACACTGTACTGTTTATTTGTGTTTGTTTTTATTTGTCAACTTGGAATCTCCCTCAGGGGAATCAAGTTTCACTAACTTACTTGCTATGAGTTAAACGTAAGCACAAATTAGGCAAGTGTGAGATGTGTTAGCTCTGACAAGTGGAACTATAGACATACAAATTTACACACTAGCTATGTCTAAAACCTAGTGAACTCATATACAGCATTTTGTGCGTCATTCACAGGCAGAATTGCATAGAGTCACGCGCCTACGATTTCCAAAAATGCTGTCTAAGTAGGGAACTAACTGGGTTTTGAGACAGCCGTTGTGGTTGACTAATCGCTTTTAACGTTCTCTCACGCTTATCTATAACAAGTTAGTTTCAGTTTTATATAAACTATTCTACAAACTTTTAATTCGTACACGAATCAACCAATAAAACAAGAGGGCTTTAATCCGTGGGATGCTGTATTGTTATTAACACTTTGAAGGGAGTTGAAATATTTTACATACCGGAGCGACAGATGCACTGTCTGAAGGGCTAATAATATTCCCCGCCTGTACACGACCGATCCTTCAGCATTTCTCTTCGATGGATCTTCCCTAGGCACGAGTGAATAACGTCTTCACGATATAACTATGAACTGTGACACTGACATGCTGCCACCAACACTAAAGCACCTGATAAAAGGCAAATCCTTCTTATTCCAATCCATTCACGGCAGCCCTGCCAGACTCAACCTACACTCTCCAGTCAACTTCAGGATATTTAATGGACGTCGGCGTGAGGCGGCGGGAAAACCCGGACTGGATTTCTGGTCTCAGTCCAGACAAGACAATCTGTGCAGCAATCATAGACAGTAAAAGGCAGAAATCGGTGTATTGTATCATTTCATTTCCCCCCCGCTAACTCTCTGAGCTAACTGCTAAATGCGTGCACCACGTTTCGGTATGACGTCAGTTCCACTGCGACTATCGTCAATTTTTATTGAATATAAAGATGCGAATATCGTCACTTCTTAACTCAACAATCAAACGTTTGTCTGTGAATGAGATACCTTTGTCTGTACTGTACTTACAGTGAGGCCCAAAATGATGACAATCATTTAATATATATCATCATCATCATCATCATCATCATCATCATCATGTTCTTTATCACGTTTATTAATATTTTTTATAATATTATTATTAAAGACAGGTCCAATAATATAAATGTACAACCATACTACTACTACTACTACTACTACTACTACTACTAATAATAATAATAATAATAGTAATAATAATAATAATAGTAGTAATTGTAGTTTTTTATAGGTAAGTGTATTATAATTACGCAATAATACAATAATTCCTCAAAACAGATGAATGTAAAAAATGATATATACAGAAAACAGTTTCTCAACAGTCAATTAACCATCATCACGATTATTCATATATTTTTTTATAATATTAATAATATTACAGTCAAGTGCAATAGCCTAATATAATGTACAACTATAATAATAATAATAGTAGTTTATTTTATAAGGTTCGTTTATTATATTATCTTATTATGCAATTGTCATATACAGACAATAATTATTCAGAATCAGATGAATGTAAAAAATAATAACAAAACGTAATATCATCATCATCATCATCATCATCATCATCATCATCATCATCATCATCATCATCATCATCATCATCATCACCATCATCCTCATTAAAGATAATTAATCACAATACGCAGTAGCCTACTGCCAAAAATAATATATAGACAATATTTCATCATAAGAAATCTACTAAATGAATGTAATGTAACGAATATGAAATGTAAATTTAACACAAAATAAATGCCAATAAATAGCATAGATAGACAGTAAAAAATAATAATGATAGATGCTGTGAGTTGACGCGCAAGTAAGTTACGTGTTAATTCTGCGACAGGAACTGAATCAGTGAAGGGCATGAAATGGACGTAACTGCAGATAAACACGTGAGAAATAAAAACGTATCACTGTGCCTTGATTTATCTTTGATGTAAGTACTTAGTCTATATTCGTAGAAACAAAGGCGTATGGATCTAATGTAGAGCGAATAGTTTTGTTGTCGTAGACGTAGTGTTCACGCGGTGTTTGTAACAGGAAGAGCTGTCAGCTTCAGTTTCACACAAGTCCTGTATCGGTTGCATACAGTTGTGCAACCGATGACCTTGATTAGGCAGGATTTGTTTTGTTTTTTCTGGTTACAAGCATTCAAGTCAGAGCGGCTGAAGACGTTTCTATGTGTGAATGGTGCAAAAGTACTGTAAATTGCACGAGGAGTGAATAATATTATGGCTGGCTGGCTCATGGAATAAGCAACAGTAACCAAGGTAATAACATGTTAACATCGCTATTGTGTATTTTAATATGTTTCGAGTTGTTGCACGCAGTGTTATCGAATTTAGCCAAAGTTACGAAAACAAGCAGGCCAGACAATGACGCAATGACAAAGTAACAGTTAGTAAAAAGTACTAAGCTAATTCATATCGGATTTGGGGCATTTACCGTTGTATATTCCTGACGTAACGGGCATGAATATGGAAAACATTCAGTGCCATAATGTATATATTAAGCTGCCGTGGTATTACCATCTGATACTATGGTACAAGCACAGTATAATTTTTAAAGGCATTTATGAGCCTGAATACATTATGTTTGTTTTAATCATTGTTTGAAAAAAGTATATAGTAGCGATTACATGTTCATATTAAAGAGCTTGAACTTTATTTGTACAAAATAAAAATAGTTTTATTTGATTTGCTTCTTAACCCAACCTGTAACTCATCATGCTTACTTATACTTATGGCACCTGTACATGTTTTGTTTTTTCTTTCTAATTTAGAGAACTGAATCTGTTAACATTTCCCCAAACCAGGGACTCGTAAAGTAATACGTTTACAACCCTGTCCAACGGTTTATGACTGATGTGCATAGTCCAGCCTTTGGCACAGATCAGCTGAGACATAATAATACTAATGTTCATGTTTGTTTACCTCTTTCCAGAGTGTACTGAAGACATGAATATACTGCAGTCCTGATAGCAGCCATCATGACGACACAGGCTGTGATCCCAGCCCCTGTGCAGAAAGACTACCACTACTGGGTGCGCTCTTTCGCAGCTGGAGGTGATGTTTCAATCATTAAATATTGATTTTCTAAAGAATGTTTATGCAGCTGCTCTTGCATATATTTTACCATGGAAGTGTGCATAACAGTATTGGAGTTATTGGAGATAGTTCACCCAAAAACAAACATTTTCTTGTCATTTACTCGCCCTCATGTCATCCACACCTGTATGATTTTCATTCATCCTTGAAAGACAAAACTAATATATTTTTAATAAAAATCTGAGAGATATGATGTGCAAGAACCAATGAGGCTTCAGAACCAATGTCACACATCACGTTTGAGATTCGACAAGAACCAATGAGGTTTGTTCCGTTGAGCTTCTGTTCATGTTTATATATGAATAAAAGCCTAAAATCAATCTGTCCATTATATAAAGCAATCAAGTCTCTTCTGAAAATTTAGTTCGCTTAATTCATATGGATTAGTTTTAGATTCTGTTTAACTTTTTGAATCGTCAAAGTGGTAGTTGCGTAGCTGTCAATGAAAAGCACTCTGATTTTATCAAAAAGATCTTCATTTGTGTACAGAAGATTAACGAAAGTCTTACGGTTTTGAAATGACATAAGGGTGAGTCAATGATAAATGACACTATTATTGACCTGCATGTAATTTCAGCTGTAATTAATTTCTGTAATTACATCTATAATTGCATTGTTGACCCTTCCCTTGTACATTAAATCCACCTTAAACCAACCAAACCTTTTCCTAACCTGTATCCAACCTTAATTGCAGCAAATATACATGACACAACAAGTGAATTGATTGTACCTAAACATTTTTTAAATGTAAGTACATGGTAGTTAAAGACAACTTTTTTAAGGGGCTGCTACAACACCATTTTTAACTAAATGGTTTTGGTCATTCGTTTTCACAACAATGGTGTTTTGAGGCCCCCGAAAATTCACATTTTTAAAAATGGGATTCGATATGCACGTTTTTGAACATTATACTTTTATCGTCTCTGTGAAAACTACAAAAACAATTTTGGGAAAATGGTGACATCATGCACATGCTTATTATGTATTTAGTCTAGGCGCAAAGTGTTTCTTTACAAAGTGTTTTTTTTTTTTTTTTTTAGTATCATTGTAATTGTTTTTTAGCTTTTTAGTACATCATTGTTGTGTATATACGTACCCTCAAGGGTGACTGTTTTATTTTAAAATAATTTATTTAAGGATTGTACTTCAATTCATTGATATTTTTGTGTTTACAAAGGTGTTGCAGGGTGCTGTGCCAAGTCCACCATAGCGCCTCTCGATAGAGTGAAAATTTTACTACAAGCTCAAAATCCGCATTACAAACACCTTGGTAAGTTAAACCCAAAATGTTTCTGATGGATATATATATTTTTGCAACCTGTTTATCAAAGGAACTTAGAATACAAATGCATTCAAATACAACTATTAAATGATTCAACATTATATATTATCTTGTGTGTTTTTTTTCCCCAGGAGTGATTGCCACGCTTAAGGCTGTGCCAAAAAAAGAGGGGTTTCTTGGACTGTACAAAGGAAATGGAGCTATGATGATCAGGATTTTCCCATATGGAGCCATACAGTTTATGGCTTTTGATCACTACAAAAAGGTTAATTTTGTCTCAGTCATCATTTAGTAATGCCAACCACTCTTGGGGAATAAAAAACTAAACATAGTGGCATACTAACATCATATTTTTAGTTCTGTGACCGTTGGTCAGTTGTTCAAAATATTGTAGCTTTTCCAGTACAGATTTTTTGGGTTTTGTCTTGTTGTATCACACAAGCAGTGTAAAAATAGTCAATAATATAACACAATCTTGTGAAGCTCTAGTCTTCTTCATTCTAGAGATTTAGATCATTCAGATGAACTGTTTCAAAAAAGCATTCACACATTTGTTTTAGAAGTTGAGGCAGTTTGTGTGGAACCTTTTTTTTTTTCTTTTTTTTTATTGGTGCATTCATTGTAAATGTATTTGTACAAATTGTTTGCGTGGATCAATTAAATAATCTGATTGTTAAATAGTTTAAAATAAAACCGTGAAAAGTTTGTGTAATTAACTACTTTTTTCAGTTTTGTCAATAGTTAACTTCATATTGTGAGTTGCTTGTAGCTTGGAAAACTACAAATGAGCTTACGTTGATGTTAACAGTACAGTGCTTTGTACTAAAGCCGAATGTACGCTCTGTTTAGATTATATAATGCTGGTAAAAAAGATGTTTCGGGTGTGCTTTCAGTTCCTTAACACACAACTTGGAATATCTGGGCACATTCATCGGCTTATGGCAGGGTCTATGGCAGGTTTGTGATTTCTTTTCCATGACTCTTTCCCAAGTTTCTTGTTACTTCATGACGAGTGTTATGTCTTTATCTCCATTGTATTCCTTCTCCAGGGATGACCGCAGTTATTTGCACCTATCCACTCGATGTTATCCGAGCTCGCTTAGCATTTCAAGTGACAGGAGAGCATCGCTACACTGGCATAGGAAATGCCTTTCAGACTATTTACCTTAAGGTATGTGTGGGTGGAAAGAGGTTTCATTGAAAAACCGTCTCTTTTCCTTTTTGTGACACTGTTTTATCTTTAAAGGAAGGAGGAATCTCTGGATTCTACCGAGGTCTGACCCCAACAATCATTGGCATGGCTCCATATGCAGGTTATTTTCTCATTTAGTTATATGTACAGTACAATATGCAAAACTGAACCCACTTCCTGACATTACGTTTTCTTCTATATTCCAGGCTTTTCTTTTTTTACTTTCGGTACATTGAAGACTCTGGGACTGACTCACTTTCCAGAGCTCTTAGGCAAGCCGTCTCTTGACAACCCTGATGTTCTCGTGCTGAAGACTCACGTCAATCTGTTGTGTGGTGGAGTCGCCGGAGCAATTGCTCAAACTATATCGTATGTTTATTCTTTTAAATCCCTGGTTGGTTAGATATTGCTAGTAGTTTTCTTTACAGCTGATTTTTAGTTTTAAGTTAAAGACCAAAACAAAATTGTGCAACATATATACATTTGTGTTACTGTACATACATTCTACATTTGTGTAGTATATTCCGTCTTAAGGTGGGGTAAGTGCTATCTGGTAACCGTTGTTGATATTTCAAATCACCAAAACAAACACGCCCCTACCCCCAAAAGGGTCTCGCCCCTATTTTGATAGCGCCGCCCCACACATACGTAAACCCAGAGGCATCAACGGCTATGGCAGAATCTCTGTGTATCTAATCCAGGTCGAATATTCAATGAAAAAGTCATCCCTTCTATCACAAAAACACAAACCGTTCTTGTGAACAACTCGATAGTACACGAGCAAGACATTTAGACGTTTCCAACTAACGAACTTATTACAATTATGACAAGATTAGAGTTACAGCAGTCACAAAAACACACACAAACCGTTCTCATGAACAACTCGAAAGTACACAAGCACACAGTCCAGCTAAGGACATATTACAATTATGACAAGATTAGGGTCATACCGATCACAAAAATCACAAACTGTTCTCATGAACAACTCTAGCACGAGCCGACAGTCCAGTCCTATGAGTTTATTTGTTCTGCTCAAAAGAAGATATTTTGAATAATGTTTGTAACCAAGCAGTATTTTTCCCGTACTATGGCAGTCAAAGGTTACTCTCTGCTTGGTTACAAACATTCTTCAAAATATCTTATTTTGAGCAGAACAAAGAAACTCATACAGGTTTGGAACAACTTGAGGGTGAGTAAATGACAAAATTTGCTTCTTTGGTTGAACTGTCCCTTTAATATTTATGCACAGATATCCACTAGATGTTGCCCGGAGGAGAATGCAGTTAGGTACATCACTGCCTGATTTTGACAAATGTTGGTGAGTATTTTAAGTTTTTATTGTCTTAATGACTTGCAGTGAGGTAAATGTTTAGTAACTTATAAGAAAGGTATTACTTTATTAATAAAGATACATCAATATTAAAATTTGGCTGATAATTATTTTCATATAATGGTTGTTACCTGTGACATGAAATCCAAATTTGGTACTTCTATACTGAGATGTACACATCACAACATTGTGAAGTACAATATGAAAATGTGTGTTTATTTATATTGATAGCAAAGCTGAATTTTCAGCAGTCATTAATCTTGTTCAGTGTCCACACACACACAGTTATTATTAATTTCTAACAATATTCATTTTTACTTAATCAATTTAACATATCATTGCTTAATAAAGGTATTCTTTTTTTTCATAAAAAGAAAGAAAAACTTTCTAACGGTTGTGTGTATTGTTACAAAAGATTTATATTTTAAATAAATACAGTTTTTTTTTAAATGTTTTAGTCATCAAAGTCATCATAATTTTTTTCAAAATATTAAGCTGCTCAAGCATTTCCAGCATTGATAATAACTGAGTATGAGATACATTCAGCATATTAAAATGATTTCTGAAGTATCATGTGACTGAGGACTGGAGTAATGGCTGATGAAAATTCAGCTTTACATCACAGAAATAAAATATATTTTAAAGTATATTAAAATAGAATTAGAATAGATAATGTTTTTTGTGTGTTTTTTGGCTTCAAGGCTTGATGAGCATAAGAGACTTCTTTAAAAAAAAAACTAGTAGTTTCCAAGCTTTTAACCGGTATTATATATTATTAATGTGCGTCTTATTAATATAGCTTGCTTGTGTATAAATTAGATCTCATCCACATCTTAAGCTCAATGTTGTCACCTTCTGTCATCACTAATATGTTTTTGCTTAATTCTTTTGAGCAGCAGCCTCACAAAAACTCTGAAGTATGTGTACGCCCAGTATGGCGTTAAGAAAGGACTGTATCGTGGCCTGTCCCTGAACTACATCCGCTGTATACCGTCACAAGCCGTTGCCTTCACCACTTATGAGTTCATGAAGCAAGTTCTTCACCTGAACTAGAACAAGCAGTGACTAAAAGCCTTAAAGGAACAAGTTAAAACGACCCCTGGCATCATCACAGCAGCCTTGCCTGCCAATCCGGTCAGAAGACGTGAACTCCAGTTCTTACAAAACACCCACACAAATGGCAAACCTGTGGCTTTGCACACCCCAGCAACAGTCACTATGGATACAGAGACAAAAGCTTGTTTTTCCATTATGTTTGGATCAGGAACATGCCCCATAACAACCGACACTGGAAATACCATGGGAACCTGCATCTTATACTTGTTTGTATGAAGCCATCCCATCTCATATTGAACAATATACCTTGGCTTATCACTCATATGCATTATGCAAAACACAAAGCAGATTTTACCTATGTGGATGGTTTCAATAGATATATCACAGCGCTTTTAACTATGACTGAATTTTATTTCAAACTTCAAAAACCTAAATTTGATTTATGTGTAGCTTTTTATTACAGTCAACTCAAGTCTTATTGCCTGCTGTTTGTCTCTTTTAGTGATCAAAATAACTTGCCTCTACAATTCAGTAATATAGCGAATGGAAGACAGTGTACATCAAGTCTATGCAGTATTCAGTCATGGTCGCATGCCGACTTTATTGTGGCTCAAATTATAAATGATCAATGCAGTTTAATTCACAATCTCACATTTGGAAGAGAGCAATCAATTGAGATTGTGTGTGTGTGATGAACATATCACAGCTGAGATTTATATGTATCTGTTAAATTATTGTTCACTGATTTGTGATGGGGAAAAATAAGGGTCCCTTAAATACAAAAAATGTATTCCTTAAATAAAATAAGGAGTTTGTTTTTCTATATGCACAGGCGCTCAATCAAATAATTCTGTATTGCCTTGTTTATGAAACTATGTACTACTATTATACAGTAAAAAGTATATCCACTATATACACATTTTGAAAAGAAATGGGTAATGCTTTTTGTTATATTTTTTTTTTTTTAGGGAAATAAGCACCCTCGTAAAACTGATCAATTTTAGTGAAATGCACTCTGAAAAGCTTCTTACACTCTTAAAAATGCTGGGTTAAAAACAACCCAAGTTGGGTTGAAAATGCACTAACCCAACAATTGGGTTGTTTTAACCCAATGGTTGAGTTGTTCTTACCCAGCAATTGGGTTGTCTTAAGCAACATTTAACCCAACCACTGGGTTAAAACAACTCAACCATTGGTTTAAAACAACTCAATTGTTGGGTTAGTGCATTTTCAACCCAACTTGGGTTGTTTTTAACCCAGCATTTTTTAGAGTGTACAAACACTAGAGAAACGCAAAACATTGACCAACCTTAGTAAAATTCATTCATATACATAACTGAAAAACCTCTTACAAGCACATTGCTCAACCTATTGAAACTGTCCACATTTTCTTTCACTAGTTTCACTAAGGTTGATCAATGTGTTCGTTTCACTAGTTTGTAAGAGGTTTTCTGTTATGCATATGAATGAATTTCACTGAGGTTGATCAATGTGTTCGTTTCACTAGTGTTTGTTAGAGGCTTTTCAATGTATGGCTTTTACTGCCCCTCATAGAAACTTGCATCATTGTCCTTCCTGTTGTAATTGCGTTTGTTGCCACGTGGTGGCAGTGTAGTGTTGCAGCACTTCGCCTTGAATTTGTACTTTTGGGTTTGTGTTGATCGTTTAGAGCCCAAAGGTGAATGGGTTGCCCTTATGAATGTGCGTACGAGTACATTCAACAGAGACTGATGCTGTAGTTTGATGACCGATCGATACGTGTATGAGTAGCGATGGTCATGATTCATGAGTCACATTTCAGGTCTGTCTGCACTAAGTGCCGTTGCGTAAAGTAAGTCACAAGAATATTAGATATCTTGTCTGAGATTCAGAAAGGAGGAGAAAGTTCATCTTGCTGCTTGGGATAAATCGCCTTAATTTATTTGCGTCATTAGCTACAATGTAATATATTTGTCCAATAAATGGATATTATGTCAGATTGAAATGGTTAGGAACAAATTTACTTCGAGAATGCCTATTTTATACATGTGCTAATTAATTTGTATGTGTGCTAAGATGATCAGTGAAGAAATTAAATGTTAAACTATTTATTTTAAATAAAAAATAAAGGTCTGGTTTCACAGACAAGGCTTAGATTAAGACAGTATTAGGCGTTAGTTCAATTCGAGCATACGTAACTTTTATAAACATGCCCTAAGAAAATTAAAATAAATTACTGGTGTGCTTAAGACAAAACAATGGCACTGAGATATTTTCAGAAATGTAAGTGTAAGTTGCTTTGTGTTCAAACATGCGTTTTAGTCTGGACTATAGTAAACCTTGTCTGTGTAAATATACTATTTGTCTTGTGTTGGAGTCGGTCTTAGTCACATCACCCTAATCCCAACCATTTGACATCCAATTCCCTAACGTTCCCTCACTGTTTAACATTTTATTACCTGGATTTTTTAGAAAGTTATGTATTTAAATGTAATAGTGTATACCTCTTAGCATTTGATTTGCATTTCCTCTTATATTTGTACGGTGCTGTTGTTTGATAGCTTGTCTTATTTGACTGGAAAATATGTTACAAACAAAACACTGTTTAGCATATATTTCCTACTTATCAATGGTACCATGCAAGTCATAAAAAGTAGAGCGCAGTAGTGTGGATTTTTTTTTTCATTCCGTACTTTGAATAAAATCAAATTATTCGAGGGCCTAAAGCACGTTTCTAGTTACATTTTACAATAACTTTCAAAGGTTTGGGGCAAGTAAGGGTTATTTTATTTGATCGTTTTAATAATACTTTTCCACCCAAGAATCCTGACAAAAGTATCACTTTTTACACATAAATATAAGGCATCACAACTGTTTTCAACATTGAGAATAATAAGAAATGTTTTTCAGCACCAAATCAGCATCTTGATTTCTAAAGGATGTGACGGTGAAGACTGGAGTATGATGCTGAAAATACAGCTTTGACTGTATCATCATAGGATTTTTAAAATATAGATAAAGTGGAATGCAGATTTTTTTTTTTTTTTATTATTAAATAAATGTACTTTTGGTGCGCATAAGAGACTTCTTTTAACACACAGCAATAAATAATAAAAAATATATATATATATATATAGTAGGCCTAAACAACTTAATCAGTTTTTATGGGTAGATTAAAAGAAGAAAAAAATAATAATAATTTGCAACACTCCAAATTTGTATGTTTTTATCAGCAGAAACATAACTGGTAAACCACAGAGATAGTCTTTGGTCTACTTAACAACTCGTAAGTGTGAATTGCTAACTGCGCTAAGTAAAACAGAAACACTTATTTGCAAGCTGTTAAGATTAACGAGAACTAAAATATCTGATAAGCACAGCTGGTTCCTGAATTAGAGGCTGTTAAAGCAATTGTGAAAATTGATGATAAATTAATATTTCCCTTTGCAGTTTGACCGGCCCATTTTACCTGAAACTGTTCATGCAAAAAAAGTTGTCACAGCTGATGTTTCAATAACTGTAAGGCCTTAAAAATTATGTTTTAGTACATAATTTCAACACAAAAGTATCAGAAACAGTCATTAGGCTAGGCTATTATTAATAAAAACACATGGAAAGGCATATATGGTATTGCATTATTGTCCCATGCAATTTACCAAAAAGTAAAAAGTTGCCCAATTTACCTGATATCACCCTATAGGCTATGTGATTGGTCCTAAAATATTGAGGTGAATCAGAATCATAAGTTTACATGCACGTTCTTAAGCCGATTATGTCTAATAAGCCGACAATGAACATGGTCATGTAAGGTCATAAACGGCTTAAGAATAAGCCGGTCGGGACAGGTAGTTTTTTGCCCCTTAAAGCTACACTGTGTAACTTTTTTAGTTTATTCTTAGCTAAAAACACTTAGTTCTTTCAAAAATATATGTACTCATTAATGTATATTTACTTCTTTCAAGTAATAAAGTAGGCTATTCTCGTAAGTTTATAATATGCCATTGAAAATACATATGGGTGAGGGGTTCGAATGCCGGTCGCCATGTTACCCCTCCATCTTGAAATTACATTAGCCAAAGAGGGACATACCCATAAATTCAAGCTTCGTCTTTCGCGTTTTAACACTCGATGGCACCGTGTCGAATGTGAAGAGGGGGATTGCCATGTTAATCTTGGACTAAATCGGCCCGCAGGAGTTAAAACGAAATCAGAATTGAGAGGAACAGAAACTATTATTCACATCATGGTCATATACCTTTTCACCGCTATATGGGGGAAAATATCACACAGTGTAGCTTTAACTCAATTTCGCGCAGCATATATGCATTAACCTGCTTTCTGTCGGCTTATTAAAGTGCGCATGTGTGATAGGTGAGGAAACCGCATAACTTGGAGCATATTTAAATGCATCCAGACAAAGCGAGCTAGCGTTTTGCATGAAATAAGGACATATATCACAAACGCAGACTCTTTTAAGACCCAGAAAATTGTAAAGGTGTGTTCTCTTCTCATGCAGCAGAAGCCTAGAAGAGGTTCAGTCAAAACGCTGCATAACTGCATAAGGATAAGCCGACAATCTCCCGCTGACACTGCGCACGCTTTATTTAACATCACAACTAACTTAACATTTGAAAAACTCTGAGTCAGATACGGACATTATTATTTTTGACGTCTCTACAAGGAAATAACCCGGTTTAAAAATAAAGTCATGTAAACGCGGTTTACTTGCATTGTCAGTTTAAATGGACTGCATGTAAACGGGGAAAACTGATTATTTTAATAAGCTGATTTTTTTTTGTTATCAGCTTAGGCCTACCGGTGTGCATGTAAACCCACCCAATAAGTGCATGATGCAGTTAACCCATACTTCTTGTTACTAGTGACTTTGGTGAATACTACCACAATTCTAACCATGTTCACACATCTACAAATTTCCGTCTGATGTGTGAAAGTGGCTTGTGAGAGTCAGTTAGAGAGAGAATGGGAGGGGGGGTGGGGGGGGAGGAAATGCAGTCTGTGTGCGACTCTTGAAAAGTCCATTCGAGTTCAGTCGCAGAGCTGATCTCCAGCTTGACGAGAATGCCCAACTACACGGTGACTGTCGCCACAGGCACTCAGTGGTTTGCTGGGACAGATGACTACATTTACTTCACCCTGGTGGGATCTGAGGGATGCAGTGAGAGAACCCTCCTGGATAAACCCCTCTATAATGACTTTGAGAGAGGAGCGGTAAGATATTAACAGTTTTTAGAAACTATTATTTTCCTAACCCTAACCCTATAATGCATGTTGCTAAGTGTAATGTAGACACTTTATTTTACGCTGCCATTGTAACATACATTATATGTACTTACTATAGTACCCTAATAACTATTAATTATGCATAATTACATACAACTAATCCTACAGTACATTTAGTTACTTAATATCAGTACTCAGTACTTAAATGTGTGTAACAAAGAAACAAAAGAAAGTACAACCATAGTTAATATAACACATTTACACTGCAACAAAAACACCTTAAAATAAAGTGTTAGCCATACATGCAAATATTATATATGACTATATATTATACTTTTGAGCTCCTTTTGAAGAGTTTGATCCATCGTATCTGAGTTATATGTATTGTGCATTCATGGCAGAAATTAATAGCTTCTCTCTTTGTAAATTAAAACTTTTTTAAGCAAACTCTTTTGTGGCTGTTGATCAGTTGGACTTGACGCATACGCATAAAGACCACACTGATTCTTGATTGCTTGGAAAAAATAGGTGATTAAAAATGGAAATTGCTATTTTAAAAAGGTCTGATCAAATGTCGCACATGTTTTGTCCGATATTTAACGAAAGACTTTATAATTTTAATAAAAACAAACAAAATCTCTTCATAACAACATAGCATATTTATTGTCACATTTGAAGTTCACTATTGCACGTTTCATATAAAGACTTATACATTATATTTACTATAAGACTTTGCCACATACAGTGTTAAAACTGCCTATTGAAACAATGCATGTGTTTTTGAACATTTGCATTAAATTACATTTTACATATGATATAATACAAGGTGGACTCATATGATATCACTGTCGGAGAGGACCTGGGGGAAATTGAGCTGGTGAAAATAGAAAAGAAGAAGTACTGGGTGCACGATGACTGGTACTGCAAATACATCACTGTGAAGACACCCTATGGAGATTACATTGAGTTTCCCTGCTTTCGCTGGTTAGTTGATGACAAGGAGGTGGTCCTCAGAGATGGCATAGGTAGGTTCTGATTGGCTGTGCACATTTCTTTCTGTAATAGAGCACTAAACTTTACCATAATATAAAGTTTCAACCCTTGCTGTGTTTTAGCTCGATTGCCACAGCATGACAAGACCGGGGTGGCGAAACAGCACAGGCACAAGGAACTAGAACAAAGACAGAAGATATACAGGTTTGATGCAACTTTTAGAAAGTGGTTAACCACTAAACATGTTTTTCAATCTTGTGGTCAAGATTTCAAAACAACATTTTCCTCTTCTTTCATACACTGAATTTTGTTTTAGTTTGATTTTAAAAACGAGTTTGAAAGGAAATCAAAATGTGAAACGATGACAGAAAACGAGTTTGATTTATTCTTGGAATGTAGTTGCAGTGTATTCAGGACAAACTGGATAATACAGTCAGGAATATAAATTATAATATATATATATATATATATATATATATATATATATATATATATATATATATATATATATATATATATATATATATATATATATATATATATATATATATATATATATATCCTTGCTATATATATGTCCAAACCCATAGTGGACGTTATCGAGTGCACTCATTCTATCCCACATTGCATTGCAATACTGAGAGTACAGCCAATGTACACTCAACTGATGTCCAAATGTATTCATTTATTTTCATTCACTGATTCAATAGAACTGTATTATAGTGATTGAGGGTTAAGGGGACGATTTTGAATTCAGATTTTCTGTCTCACTCTTGCTCATCGATTTAATAAATATTCTTGATTGTATTATTCATTTTGTCCTGGATAGACTTTTCTGACCATAACCGTAAGAATAAAACACTCTCAACACTCCAATAAACACGTTTTCCACCAATATTTAACTCTACCGTATCATCATCTGTCATCATTTACCCAAGATTATTTCCTCCTGTGGAATGCAAAAGAGATATTTTGAAGAACAACATATGACAGGAGTTTTATTCGGTTAAACTATCCCTTTAAAAATAGTTAAATAACCCAGAGTTAAGAGTGAAAAGCCCATAAGAAGGATAATTATAGGAACAGAAATCTGCATTAGTTATTCTTGATCTGGAACTTCTGCCAAAGATACCATTTATACCACATGACCACACTGCCCAGGAAATCCAGTTATTAAATATGGAACCTTTTGTTTATTTCATAATATTGATATTAAATGAGTTGGGGTTTATGTAAAAGAGTTGCATTTTAAAACATGATGCTGTTCTTTATGTTGAAGATGGAAGGAGTGGCATCCTGGCTTCCCTATGAGTATAGATGCCAAAGCCCATAGTGAGCTTCCACGAGACATTCAGTTTGACAGCGAGAAAGGAGTGGACTTTGTGCTCAACTACAGCAAAGCGTAAGTTTTATTCCGTTCAATGGCTCTGCACATTATGGTTACTGGTCTGTGCATTCATTTACATAAAGGGACCGTCTGTTTGTGTTTATGCACATTTGCATGTTTCTTTCAGACCTCTCATCGATGTTTGTGTTTTGCATGTATCTCTAACAAGGCTGAATACACACGTGCATTGTTCTTGCGGTATTACACGTTTGCACAGGCCTTGCCGAACTGTGTTTGCCTGCAGTAAGAGTCGGACTGTTAAAAGGGGAAAAAAGCAGATTTAGTAGATTGTGTTGATGATATAAATAGTTTAGAGAAGTCTGTCTTTGTCACAAGCACATGTTTTTATCACTTAAAATCTGCAGACACATTCAATGTTAGCTTACTACAACAATACAAATAAATAAAGGCATTAGGTCCAGGGGGTTAAACTTTAATATGTAAGTATCTGTGAGAAACTGCCTTGGTTATGCTTGTGAAAAAGAAGTGTGCTTAATTGTACTGAAAGTGCACTTGCTGTGAACATCATCATTCGGATATACTCCCGGGTTTCTACTGATACAAAGCTTAATGCTAATCACTGAAGCAACCCTTTGAATAAAAGCCCACTTGAGAGTATTTCGAGAAAGTTCACCACCCTTTTTTTGTGTCATTTCCTCTCCCTCCAAACCTGTATGGATTTCTTTCTTCTGCTGAACACAAAAGAAGGTATTTTGATTTATGTTTGGTAACCACACCTTTGATGGACCCCATTGAGTTCTATATTATGAAGAAAAAAAGTTACATGCCAGTGGGGCACATCAACTGTTTGGTTACCGACATTCTTCAAAATATCTTCTTTTGTTTTTAAAGGGATAATTCACTTTAAAATGAAAATTCTGTCATCTTTTACTCACCCTCAAGTTGTTTCAAACCCTGTATGAATTTCTTTCTTCAGCTAAACACAAGGGAAGATATTTTGAAGAATGTCAGTCACCAAACAGTTAACTGGAGACATTGAAAAATGTGGAAAAAAAAATACTATGGAAGTCAATGGTTCCAGTTAACTTTTTGGTGACTGACATAACATTGTTCAAAAAATCTTCCCTTGTGTTCAGCTGAAGAAAAAAATTCATACAGGTTTGAAACAACTTGACAGTGAGTAAAGGATGACAGAATTTTCATTTTAAAGTGAACTATCATTTTAATACCATTTATATAGTAATACGTTTTCAAAATAACATGCAATGAATTGTAGTATTTTTCACAAGGGTAGACCATCCAAAACCCTGTGTCAAATTGGAAAACTGTTCATAATATATCATAGGCCATATGCAATGCATTTTTATATTTGGCTGTGTTCTGTTCCTTAGGATTGAGAATCTTTACGTAAACCAGTTCATGCACATGTTCCAGTCCTCATGGGGAGATTTTGCAGACTTTGAGCGTATATTCATGAGAATTAAGAACACAATATCAGGTTTGGAAATCCAGTATGTTTAATCTTGCAACATATGTATCAAAATTTGTGTAATGATCTGTTGAAGAATTGCACATGACCCACAACTATCCAGCTTTCATCTCTTATCATGCATGAATCACCTCTTAGGAATTTGCAGCATAGCTTTTGTTTTACTTATAAATATCTGTTAAATGTACCTAATGTACAATATTTAGATTTATGTTAGGTTTTAAAGTCTTTATAATTATCTTTATTAGTCTTTATAGTCTTTATATAGAATAATATGCCATAATTATTGTTCTGAGTGACCATTTTAAAGCACAAAGTTGTTTCGAGTGTATCATTTATGTGAGGTAAAAGTATCTTAACCCCTTAAGTGTCACCCCCCTTTTTGAAAATATACATGAAAATTCACTATCCAAACTTAAATGGTTGCAATTCAAGAATGCTTTGGAATATAGACATAAGTTTGGTCTCATTTTAAAGAAGACAGTCAGCAGAGTATTGCTCAAGTGAAATCACTTCAAAAAATGTAAGTTTAAAAAAGTTATGTAAGTTTAAATGTACTGTAAATCAAATATACTGTACTAGATATTTAATATTTAATATAAAATATATGTTACAAAATAATGTGGACTCTAAAATTACTATCAAATCAAAGCCATATGTCTAATAAATTTGTGTTCCAAATTTGAAGTTGATATCACAAAAATTGAAGTTCCCATGAGATTTTGTTTAGGCGTTGTACCACAAATAGCCACCGGGTGTCATTGAAATTCTATTGATTTTTTTAAATGCAATTTCCTGTGTCAAATGTATATATTTTTGTGTAAATATCACAAAACAGTTTGCAGATATAGAACCGTGAGACTAAGACCTTTCCGACGATATGCGTTTTGTCAAGATTAGAAAAGGTTTTTATTATAAATTAAATAAATATGTTAAATAAATATGAAACATGACAACGCCACTTGGGGAGGAGCCCGCTAGAATAATTTAGAGCACCGTTTCCATGGTAATGCAAGGTCCGATTTCAAATCGGTTTGCACAGGATGAATCTTGAGTTCGTAAGCTTTCGAATGATATATAGTTTGTCAACATTAGATTAGGATAAATATAGGATATATTGTTATATTGTATACAGTGACACTTAAGGGGTTAATGTATATCTTAACCACAAAAACATTATTTTATTTGCTTGCTTGTGTGTCTTACACAGAGTATGTGATGCAGCATTGGAAGGAAGACTTCATGTTTGGATACCAGTTCTTGAATGGCTGTAATCCAGTGGTCATCAAGAAATGCACAGAAATTCCTGACAAATTTCCAGTCACACAAAAGCTTGTGGAGAACAGTCTGGAGAGAGGTCTCACCCTGGAAGAAGAGCTCAAGGTATGCAACACACATGAGCCATGCACATGTTCACCACGCAACAACACATGATGGTTTTATTACAATGTGACGTCTTGCTTTTCAGGAAGGAAACATCTTTATTGCTGACTATGAGTTATTAGATGGTGTTACCGCCAATGCTACAGACCCATGTACCCTTCAATACTTGGCTGCACCCATCTGTCTGCTGTATAAGAACATTCAGAACAAAATCCTGCCAATCGCCATTCAGGTATCTACACATAAAAACAAGCACATATGCTGGAAACATGCTAGACAGTATTTACCACTTAGTGTGTGATAAGATCTTCTCTGCTTCTGTGTTTATTTTCCCACACTCTTGTGCAAGCCTTAGAAATGAGACAAACCATTCAGTTAGTAGATGCTTTTATCACTAGTGATTTAAAACAGGACGAATACAAGCAATTTAAAGGGGGGGGGGACACACTCAGTTTCAGTCAATCTCATGTCAATCTTGAGTACCTATAGAGTAGTATTGCATCCTTCATATCTCCAAAAAGTCTTTAGTTTTATTATATTTATAAAAGAAATATGGGCTGTACCGAGTCTTTCCGGAAAAAACCGAGTGCCTGGAGGCGTATCGTGTGGGCGGAGCTAAAGAAAGACGAGTGCGCACAAAGCGGTGACGTCCTCATTACATCATGTTTATAAAAGCTACTGAAATGTCCTAATTAAATTTAGGCCTAATCCTGGTTTAATTCAAGCCCCATCTGTGAACCCAGGCCTTAATGTGCTAATCAAGGTCTTCAGAATTGCTAGATGGATCTGTGCTAAATTCTGTAGTGCAGTGGCCCCTTTTAAGGCCAGATTTGAGGAACCCTGGTGTATGTGCTACATTATAGGTTTTCTGAAATTTCATAGCTTTGTGCAAGGAAAATAAGGAAGGAAGTTATGCAAGTCATTTTGATTTGATTAGTCATATATTGAGTGAATAGATAAGAGAAATAGTGAAGTTTCACACGCTCACCCATACACAATTCGAAAACCATGGCTTTTGCGATTGTCTACTAAAATACGTAGGCAGGAGGAGTTTTAAAAAATGACCTCTTGTTCATTTGCATAGCTGGGTCAGACACCAGGAGAGGATAGTCCCATCTTCCTTCCAACTGATGATCAGTATGACTGGCTGTTGGCCAAGATCTGGGTGAGATCTTCAGACTTCCACGTACACCAGACAGTCACACATCTTCTCAGGACACATCTGATATCTGAGGTCTTTGGCATAGCCATGTTCAGACAACTGCCTGCAGTTCATCCTGTTTTCAAGGTAATTTCTTGTTCTCTTTATAGAATTGATTCTGTAACGTTGTTATGAGTTAATGGGCATGGTTAAGTTTACATTCTAAAGGCATCTTCTACTCTTTCAGTTGCTGTTACCTCACATCCGTTTTACAATTGCCATTAACACCAAGGCTCGTGAGCAGCTCATCTGTGAGTGTGGACTTTTTGACAAGGTCAGCTTCTCTCTTTCTCCAGAGTTCACTTCCTCAAAAAGCTAAATCTGTCTTGAATGTTTTTTTTAATATGTCTGTTGCTAACCATTTTGTATTTTTCTCAATGGAAAGTTTAAATACAAAAGTAAGCAATTTGTAATTTTGAGGTAGGTTGCTTAACAACAGCGTATGTTTGGTTTGGTCTTTGGTCTACTTCATACAGCAAAATTGCTTAATTCTACAGCAAAGTCTTGTTGAAAGTCAAATACACAGTATTGATGTAGGTTTAATATAATATGGTAATAAAATAGCATTGCCTGCAAAACACTTGTGTTAAAGTGTAGTAGTGTATTTTCTCATTGCTGGCAGTGTACTTTATCACTATCTACTGTGAAGATAGCAATATTGAATAGGATTATTTTAACTATAGAGAGTGTTAAATAATTTTTGTGTAAAATGTTATTTTATAATAAAGGAACTGTTATAAGAAATGTACTTCAATTAATCATAAAATGGCCCTGATATGTCACTAGACACTAAGAAATCATCTTAAAAACCTCATCCTTCCCTCGCACTTTGTAACAAATCCAAAGCATCTTTATTATATATTTTTGAAGATTTTGTGTTGACGGGTTGCATCAGAATATGCCTACTTCTCTATGTAGTTGGCAAAACAGTATGTGAAAAAAGTTAAAAGTCCAATTTCACATTATTCATAAAACAGTAGAGAAAAAGTTTTCTCTCTGGATTACCTACTACTTCCGGCAACATTCTGAAGTGCGCATCCAATGGATCCCATTAATGCTGCAATTTTTTGCAGCAATGCCACTAAAGAAACATTCCGTTCCCCAAATAACATTTCAGCGATCAGTTTTTAAAAGAACCATATTTTTTTCTTCATTTTTTCCACTTTTTTGCAAGGGCGAGCAGATGACCACTGAAATGTCTTGTTAAAGGTCCCGTTCTTCGCGTGTTTTTGAAGCTTTGATTATGTTTACAGTGTGCAAAATAACATGAGTTTATGTTTCGCGTGTAAAAAAAACACAGTATTTTCCACACAATTTACTTATCTGTACAGCACTGTTTCCTCTGTCCTAACAACAGCCTGATGATTTCTTTGTTCTATGAAGTCCCTCCTTCAGAAATACGTAACGAGTTCTGATTGGGCCAGCGCTTCCCGTGTTGTGATTGGACAGCAGCTTAGCGCACTTTGCTGGAAAGGTCCCGCCTCTTACCATAACGGGGAGATGCAAGCGCTGAATGCGCGCTCTTCTCCACGTGGGAGAGCAACAACACCACGCCCCCTTTTTTGCATAAGCGGAGGGTTAGTCAACAAACGGTTCTAGTGACGTCATTACATCCCTGCACTTCCTGCTGTAGTCCAAACCGGCCGTTCGCTGTAGGCTTTGAAAGGGAACTTCTGCTAAATAAAATATCTCGCTTGGCATTGAACTTTGAGCTTTATAATTTTACAGATATTATTTATGCTCTAACAGCAACATTTCACACTAACTAAAGTTTGAAAGATGGAATCGCAAAGAACAGGACCTTTAACTTGTTTTTATCCCGTCCAGACACTTTTATTGAAGAATTTTTTTCTTTTTTTTCTTTTTTGTTTTTTTAAATTAATTTGTTTGAACAATATATTTTTATCAAATCTGAGAAATCTGTCCCTCCATTGACAGTCCACGCAACTACCACTTTGACACTTCAAAAAGTTAATAAAGAGATCGTAACACTAATACACATGAATTGAGCAGTTTAGCGCAAACAAACTGAAATGCAACCTTACTTGACACGCAAAAACAAACATCATTAACCAAGATTAAACGTGCGTTCTCATACATCAAGTGAACATGCTTGAGCTTCCCGATAATTGTGTCTGTTGTGTGCGTTGATGAATGTTTATATGTGAATAACATGATAAAATAAAAGAACCATATCTTTTTCTAAAAATGTGAGGAACATTTTAATAATCTGAAGAACCAGAATTTTTTAACTATAAAGAACACTTTGTGCAATGGAAGTTTATTCACGGAACCATATATCCCAAAAAGAACCACTATTTTTAAGAGTAGTGAAACAAACTAATATTGTAATTTACCAACTTGGATGGAAGATCCATTGACATTTTAGTGAAGTCTCAGGGAGGTATCACAGCAGTGTTTATTGTGTCTATACTGTATCTCTGTGTTGGTCTTACAGGCGAATGGGACAGGTGGAGGTGGACACGTAGAACTGGTCCAGAGGTCCATGAAAACCTTCACATACAAGTCACTGGTTTTCCCAGATGCCATAAAAGAACGAGGCATGGACAGCCAGGAGGAACTTCCCTACTACTTCTATAGAGATGATGGCTGCAGTGTCTGGAAGGCTGTGACAGAGTACGTTACATAGCTGATACAAATAAGAATAAAGATTCAATTGTAAAAAGGAAAGAAAAAGAATCACTAAAACCTTGTTTTTTGTTTTGTAATTTCATATTGATTTGATCTCTTTTTAGTTTTGTGACAGATGTAGTGAACATCTACTATGACAAAGATGAGACAGTTCAGGATGACGAAGAGATCCAGGCATTTGTGAAAGATGTTTGCAGCTTTGGAATGCAGGATTTTGACCAATGTGGTAAATATATGCTTAATACTAATCCCAATAATTCATGATGCAAAGGGAGTACACTTGAGCACACTTTTATAAAGAGTACTTTATATATATTTGAGTGTGAACTGGATATAATGGTATTTATAGTGAATGCAATTAGCTGAACTTTATTGTGCTTTAATGTGGTTACTGCTAAGTGTACTGACAAGCATTTATGATAAAATACATTAAAGGGGTCATATAATGGTACATGCACTTTTACAATTTTTTTAAAAATCTCCTTATATGTTTTCACCTGTCTGAAATCAAGCGGTTCGATGTGTGACGTCACACGATCCGACACCCCTCGCACAACTGTTGATTGACAGCAGCGTTTCAGCTCAGACCCGCCCTGAGCGAGCGCAAGCTGTCTGCCATTGTGGATACACTGGAGCAGAATGGCGTCTAAGCGATTGTGGTGTTCTGTTCTTGGGTGTAATAATGAACACAGCAGTCATTTTGATGTTGGTATATCTGATATATCGAATTGATACGGTTGAACTTGCACAGATGTGTCCTGAGAGACTCGCGTCGTCAAACTTTCTCCATGTTGTCTAAGCAACGCTTCACACTCAAAGCCCCCACAGAACAGAGGGGCGGGGTGAGCAAGCTCATTAGCATAAAAGGCACATGCACAGGACGGCTTGCTGAAAACAGAGCTGTTTTTCACCAGGTTAAATGAGTGGTTTCTTAGAATACTAAATAGAATTTTTAATTAAAGCTGCAGTCTGTAACTTTTTGCACTCTAGTGGTTAATAAACAGAACTGCATGCGTCTTGCGGAAGAACATTGCAGCCGGAGCTACTTCTCTCTGTTTATGTCTATGGCGGATCACGCAGGGACTGTGGTCTTCCGCAGCGGTTGCTACCGGTCTGGTCTGAAATAGTCCCAATATAAATACTTATTATAAGTGTACCATAATGATTCAGGGTAAGACAAAAACATGGTTTGGAAAATGGATTCATGTTGTACATTCTCATTATATAATTTTTATAAAAACACAAAAAAAGTTACGGACAGCAGCTTTAAAGTATATTACAAAGTTTTAATTTAGACACTAAATAATCATATTAACTTGTACAAAAATGACATTATATGACCCCTTTAATGTCATTTCTATTGAAACTTGCATTGTATTTAAATATATTTATAAGTACACATTTGTTATGACAAAGTTGCAGTTTAGGACATTTAAGTAACTTAAGTAATATACAATTATATAATTAGTTTATAGAAGTATATAATATATATGTGCTTTAATCAGCACATTAAAATACGAGTGGCCTTAATTTCATTAATATTATATCATCTACACATACAATTAATTTGAAGCACACCAGTGCACATTCAATAGATTTAAATTCACAAGAGTGAGCATGTTTTTATATACAGTATAATAAGACAGTCTAAGGTTAAAGGGTTAGTTCAAAAAATGAAAAAAGTCACCAATTGTCATGTTGTTCCAAACCTTAGATGGAAGACTTTCATTCATCTTCGAAAAACAAATAAAGATATTATAATAAAAATCTGAGCAATTTCTGTCCCTCCATTGACAGTCCACTCAGCTACCACTTTGATGCTTCAAAAAGTTCATAAAGAGATTGTAAAACTAACCCATGTGAATTGAGCAGTTTAGTCCTATTTTTCTGAAGAGACTTGATCGCTTTATATGTAACCAGATTGAATTAAGGCATTTATTCACATTTAAACATTGATCAAATGCATCCATAATTGCGCAAGAACAAACCTGTTTAGTTCTCTTGGAAGCTCAAACGTGCTGCTTAACACAAGAATGAACCTCATTGGTACTTACAAAAGCTCAAATGTGCTGCTCAACACAAGAATAAACCTCATTGGTTCTCGCATGTCAAGCGAACATGCTTGAGTTTCCGTTTACCATATATGATGTGTGCATTGATTAAGTTTTATATGAATAACATTATAAATTAATATGAATAATGATCGTATGAATAATGATCGTATGACTATAAACGATTGTGTCTCTTTAGAAAAATATTCATTAAAATATCTTCATTTGTTTTTATGGTCTTATGGGTTTTTTATGACATGAGGGTAAGTAAATGATGTCATAATTTTCATTTTTAGGTGAACCAACCTTTAAATTGTCTTCTTAAATACAAATCTTTTAGTTAGCAAATCTTCAACTTATAAGTAGTATATGTCTACAGGCTTTTAATCCCAGGCCTGAGTGTAAATGTGTCTGACCTCTGAATGAACCCTATACGTGATGACAAGTTGTTATTGTCTGCAGAGTTTCCCAAGAGTTTACAAACCAAAGAGCAGCTAGTGGAGTATCTAACAATCGTCATCTTCACTGCTTCTGCACAACATGCCTCTGTAAACTTTGGCCAGGTGAGATTATACACTATGATGTTTCTGGCATATTTTTTGCAAAGTAAAATGAACAATAATATCCATGTTCTCACGCTTTACTCCAGTTTGATTGGTGTTCATGGATCCCAAATTCCCCCCCAACCATGCGAAAACCCCCTCCTACAAAGAAGGGCGAGGTGGATTTAAAGTACATAGTAGAGAGTCTGCCTGATCGAGGACGCTCCTGCTGGCATCTGGGAGCTGTGTGGGCCCTCAGCCAGTTTCAAGAAAATGAGGTAAAGTAAAATAAGTGCATATACATGAATACATACAAATCTCAGATCTGCTATTTGAACAATGACAGATTCTGAAAAGTATGATTTTTTTGCAGCTGTTTCTAGGTATGTATCCAGATGAACACTTCATCGAGAAACCTGTGAAAGAGGCCATGGTAAAATTCCGCAAGAATCTTGGAGAAGTGAGCAAAGTCATCAAAAGCCGAAATGAAGGGAAAAAGCTGCCATACTACTATCTGTCTCCAGACAGGATCCCAAACAGTGTGGCTGTGTGAATCACCAGTGTGGCATGGGACCATGCAGATGGAAGTAGAAAGTGTTTTATAAGATTGGTTTATTTGGATAAAAATGGGATTTATATATATATATATATATATATATATATATATATATATATATATATATATATATATATATATATATATATATATATATAAAGTTTTATATATTTATATATATAAACCATGCAGATGGAAGTAGAAAGTGTTTTATAAGATTGGTTTATTTGGATAAAAATGGGATTTATATATATATATATTATATATATTATATATATATATATATATATATATATAAAGTTTGCTACAGGATATGTGTAATTTAAGAGAAGTTTCATAGAAAATATGCAACAACAAAGTTCTAGCCAAATGATTTTATCCTAATGCCAAAAAACTACTTTTTTTTTGGTGACGTGCGATTACATTTTTGCATTAATCAACACTCCATATACCATAATGACAAAGTAAAAAAACTGATTTGTGATAACTGCAAATTTATAAAAAATAAATAAAAACAGAAATAATTACATTGCATAAGTATTCGCCTCAGGGAAGACACATGGAATTTGCACAAAAGCCCCAAAAGGACTCAAGAAACAAGATTCTCTGGTCTGATGAGCCTCAATCATCATGTCTGGAGGAAACCAGAAAAATATCTTTTCCCCTGCAAAATATCATCTCAACCATAGGCGGCAATTTTTGTTTTCTGCTGGCGGATGCCCAAACCCCCCGATTTAAAAAGGGGGGTTTGGGCATCCGCCAGCAGATGCCCAGCACATAATATCATGAGGCAGATATTACAAGCAGCTAGATCCACCAATCAGAGAGGTTCCAGATTTGCAATAGATGTTTTGTTTGGTTTACATTAATGGAGGTTGTCTTGTGTTTTTTTCCCGTTGGTGCTCAAACATTTCGTGGGTGCTTGAGCCCCCGAGCACCCATGGGATTGGCGCCTGTGATCCCAACAGTAAAATGTGGTGGTGGCATCAACATTCAAAAAGCAAAATATAGAGTTAGCCTTAATGAAAACCTAGTCCAGAGCATTCAAAACCTCGGATTGGACAGAAGGTTAGCCCAGAGCCTGAGCTTGAACCCAATCAAACATATCTGGAGAAACCTGAAAATATCTGTCCACCGATGATCCACATCCAACCTGACAGCTACTGCAGAAAATCTGCAAATGCAGATGTGCAAAGCTTGTCACATCATATCCAAAAAGACTTGAGGCTGTAAAGGTGCTTTGAGTTAAGGGTTTGAATACTCATGCAATGTACTTATTTTAGTTTTTCCTTTTTAATACATTTACAAAACTGTAACAGATCTGTTTTTTTTTCTTTGTCATTATGTTGTTGAGTGTAGATTTATGTAATTTTGTAATAAAAGTAATTTAAAGTAGTTTAACATAAGGCAGCAACATAAACAAATTTGAAATACTGTTTGAATACAATTTGAAATACTGTATGAATAAAAGTTTGAATACTTTCGCAACCCACTGTATGTATATATGAATATTTCAGCAACATGATCTTCATTCTTGATCATCGCAGGGGAACTTCTTGAGTTTAAAACAGCTTGTTTGTTTGTTTGAAAAATGTGTAAAAACAGATTAATTGTATTTTTTTTTATATGAAGATTCATTATTTTCTTTTAAAGCCATGGATGTCTACTAGTTAAAACTCTATTGGATGAATTATAATAAACTGAAAGAGGCATAAGCTTTGATGAGTCTGGAAAAAAATGTCTTCTGTGAATACATTGGCAGATGTTTTACAATAGAGTTTTGTCATGTTGCGCAACTTTTGATCCAAATTATATAAGGTCATTAGGATTCATGGTGATTTCCTTTATTCGTTTTTATTAAAATTATTTAGGCTACTTCAGTTTGGTTACTGGGAAGATAAAATATCCCAATTAAGTTTAAGTTCGTTCTGCGTTCAGTAAATATCAGTCGTCATTTTAAATCTAGCTTTACAAGCTTTCTGAATATGCTAGTGCTCTTTTCTGTCGTTGTTAATTACCTCTAGTAAACCTATATATAACCAGTAAAAGCAGCACAGCTTGAATCTCTACCATACTCGTTATTAATTTTTTTAGTCTATTTTTCACCATGTAAACGACCTGACCGATTACTATTAAGTGTCCTTACATGACTTGACAGCGCGCACCGCGCTCATGTTGACAAGAGAGGAAAGTTCATTTTTGTGAGGGGTAGCCTAAACGTTTTATTTCGTAAGTTATGAAGATAATGTTGGAATAATGACACATTGCCCCAGGCAGTTTTTACTTTAACTGCGCCTGACAGAAGATTTTTTTTTTCTGAGATGATTATTACACTTTACAACAAATAAATAGCTTATATAATACTGTATTAGTCCTGGTGGCCGTTAAGAGTTGCTATGGCTACAGTTAACACATTCCAGCTGCTGGAGAAAACACTAGCGCTGACATTTTTGATGGGGCAGACAAACTGCATGTCACAAAATGATTGCGATTGAAAGTCATCACATGTAAACACCAGATCGGTTTAGATAAGGTCTCATGTAAACAGTCCACTAAATCTTTCAATCGGAATGACAAAAAAGTGTGCTTGTAAACGTGGATAGTATATATCGTGCAAAAATGATTACTGTCCGTCACTGACTTGGAGGAGCAGTCGCGCGGTCCAGACATCACCGGACTAATTTGCCTAATCGGAACTTTAGATCGCGGTGGAAACGCAGATAGTTGCAGGTCTGGGGGGAGAAAAGTTCCTGTAAAAAAAGTTCCTGGTACAAATTGTTCCGGGTAATTTTGGTGCAAACAGGGCTTTTGATGTGTTTTCTTTTAATGTTTTCTTTAGACTTTGCATTACTTTGCATTTTTTACATTTTACCTTCAGAGCAGTCCTGACACGCCAGACCCACATCAAGATGTTAGATTTGATTAGATTGAAATTAGATTAGATTATATCCTGCATAATAGGCCTATCATGTCCAGTAGCATCAGATCTGCAAATTTTAACAAAGGACCCTAGAGACAGGTTTAAATCCAAAAAGAGGAAGTTCTTTGAGACCTGATAAACACAAGTATTTTACAATATTTTCTCAACCCAGCAGTTCTCATGAAGAAGTAAGAAACTTAAAAACGTGATTCACAGGACTGGCTGTATGTTCCCTACTAAAAATCAAATTCAAGCTATTTGTTGCAACATAAATGGTCAAACAATTGCTGAAACATTGATTAAAAAACATCCTTTCTTGAAAATGTCGACATTTTCTGATTTACAAAATGCATCCACATTACATATTTTATGGTTTCCTTTTTGCTAAAAGATTATATTCACTCATTCATAATAAGCCGTTAAAATGCATGTTTTCCGCCTTAAAACAAACGTCTATGTTCCTATAAGGAAGTGCTGCTTTGAGATCAGTTTAAATCCGCTCCGTATAAGTAAAATGCGGTAAAACGTCTTTGACGCGCATCAGAAGCTGTTCTCAGATCAGAGGGAATCTTGGGTCGCTGTCGCGCGCCTCTGTCAGGTGACTAGAATCAGCTGATTCTCTGCAGACAGAACATGGCCGACCTCTCAAAACACTGAACTGATGATGAAGGGACGAATAGCAGCGATAAACTGCCCTTGACTTCTCTCACTGCTGGATTCGTGAGATTTTGAGGTGAAGGAAAACACTACAGTGGATGTTTTGCCGCGGTACATATACAAGGTAAATCAATACTTCAAATGAAATGAGCAGATATTCAGAATAATTTGCTAGCACAGTAGCTAGCCTTGCATGACATCAGGTTGAACAATCGCAAATAAATGTATGAAACAGCAAAATGACAGTTAACGAAGGATCAAAAGGGCCTTCTTGTATATGTGTAACTTACTTATATTTCTAACCGTCTATTTTAGAAAGAACGAGATTATTGCTTTTGGGTATACGTTAGAGATTTAGACATAGTTACAACGTTTTAACTTTTAAAAGTTTCCTCAAAATAGAATAATTAAAAAGATTATTATTATTTACACTTTCAACACGTTACACTTCATATCACTTGTTAGATGAAATAAAAATGTCTGGCTTTAAATAAATAAGCATGTATCCCCCCTTTTGAAAAGGAAGCACACTTTATCTATTAAAATAGTACGTATTATGGAAATAAATAATATAATTGAAATGATATACTTTTCATTTATTTATTTATTTAAAAAAATGTATTACTTAAAAAAATAAATTAATATACTTATTACTGTATGTGCAAACTGGATACAGTGTTCTCTCATTTAAGTGCATGCAATTTACTATGAAATGAGTGTTTTATATTTTTTATTTAATTTGAATGAACCTGAGTGCTTTGTTATACTGCTTACCGGTAAGTATAACTTTGAAATATGGTTAAAGTGTATTGATTAATTTAATGACAAGCATTTATGGTAAACTTTAATAAACTAACATATACTTTAATGTAATTTCTATTTAAAGTTTTTTGTCATATATTTGTAATTGCATTTTTGAAGTGTAGTTTCACAAACAGGGTTTAGATTAAGCCAGGATTAGGCCGTTGTTAAATTAGGATAGATATGTAGCTTTTATAAACGTTCTTTAGAAAAAAAGTATTAGTGTTTTTTTAAATATACTTTTAATATTTATAATACACTATGATAAAATGTACTTCTTATTCACATGGACAGTCATGAGTCCTACACATCAGTTAATCTCACGAGTCATAATGTCCATTGCACCAGTAATATATTGAAGGAAAACTTTTGATCTTCTACAGATTAAACCAGCATGTCTAATTTTATGGAGAATGGCCCAAGTAATCATAATGGGGAGGCTGAGCAGGTGTGGGAGAGGCCCTGGACAGTGGAAGAGATGCAGAAATCCAGCACAAACTGGTCACTTGCTGCAGATTCAGGGGTATGGTGTGAAATGCATTCATATTCATATTGCTGTGCTTGCTGACACATTGCACAGAGGTTTAGAGTGAATGTGTGTTTATATCTCTGCAGTTATTTCTTTTCCTGCAAGACTTCTCTCAAAGGATGCTGTCCAAGACACATGAGATTGAGAAGCAGTTGGACGGTCTTATCCGGGACACTAAAGCCACAGACAGCCACCTACATACAGTGTTTAATGACTTCCTCATGCTGTCCAACACACAGTTCATTGAAAACGTATGCACAATTTTTTTCATGATTTTAGATAAATGAGAGTTCATTTTGGATGCAAAACAAAGTAGTTCAATTTTCACAAACTGAAATATCACATTAATCCTGGGGATATGAGACTTAAAGTGGCCCAACTGTGAAATCTTTTTTCAGCAATTTTCTTTGCTTATGTCGGTAAGATTGTGGAATGTGAGAGAACAATAAGGGTGTAAAACACAAACGAACCCTGTTTTTTTTGGTTGTTTTTTACTCATTAGAGGGTTTATGATGAAGAGGTGGAAGACCCTGGACCAAAGCCAGAGGCTACGGAGAGACCGCCTGAACAGGTACTGTTTGGGGATGTTTATTTCTGCTGTGGAACATTGCTATGCATTTATATTATGTTTTATGTTGAAAACAATGATTTGAAGCGTTCCTACCATTTCATACACTTGTAAAGGAGAAGACAAGGGAACAGAAGGAAGCAGAACTTATTCCCAAAGTCCAAGAGGCAGTCAACTATGGCCTGCAGGTCCTGGAATCTGCTTTCGAACAGCTCGATATTAAAGCAGGAAACTCAGACTCTGAGGATGAGGAGGCTCTTGAAAAAGTAGAGCCCATTTTGGAAGCAAAGGTAAAGTGTTTCCCCAGAGCCCTTGAGCATTTATTTGATTATTAGAGAGTTGTTATTATTACACGTGCTAAAAAATCCCAAGACTCACATCAAAAACGACTTTAGCCATATCTATGCATATAAATTCACCAGTCTTAAAGCTGGCATGAAACAGAAGTTATAGTCTTTTCTTCCCTATTGTGACGAGTGAAACATCTTCTCGAGCAAGATAAAATACTGGACGGAACTTGATTTTGTCCATCTGGATTGTTGGATGGTTGTGGTTTGTATTAGTCGATTGGTTTATTTGAGTGACAGGTTGTCCCGTCCTCGTGCTAGTAAACACATCATCAGAGAAGAGAAGAGATGTCGCTGCAATAAGGAGAGGAAGCTGTTTTTATTAAAGGTTTCATGGTGATTTTAAGGTTTTGAGACTAAATGTATTTTATTGGTAGGACCTGTATGTGGACAGGCCTTTGCCTTACCTGATTGGGTCCCAAGCCTTTATGGATCAGGAAGATGTTGGCCTGGGAGATCTATCCAGTGATGGTGACATTTCCCATTCATAATCTTTATAGTTTTCTTGTTGTAATAGGTTGGTTTTTACTTCTTTTGTCTGCTGTGTTTTATAGAAATGTCTGTCGGTAGTGACAGAGACAGCATCATTGAGAGTGATATTGATGAAGGTGATGAGGTGAGAGCATAATATGTATAGTACATTAACATGAATTGCATCATTGGCATTTTAAGAAAATTGGCCCTGATACATTTTTTTTTAAATCCTTTGTTTGGATTCTATTCCAAAAGCATTCAGATGAATATTCTGACCAGGATGAGGAAGTCCAAGGCAACTTTAAGAAAGTAAGACTTAAAAAATATGTTCTACTATTCTGATGGTTTTTATACAGGTACATGTACACTATATTATGATGTAAGGCATAAAGCAAAGGATATATGTGAAATATTTATTCAGGTGCTTTTATAGCAGTGTTAATTGTGTTATAGATATAGAATGCTACAAAACAAAATGAGTTCTAAAACAACCCACTATTATCAGATTTACTTAAGCTTTTAAAAGGGGGTTTAAAGGTGATGTATTTAAGTTTTTGACCATCCTAAAGCATACAAATACCGTAATATGTTTAGGAATCATGCTACGTTCACATACTCGTTTCTCTGAAAAACCATGCTACAGACATTAGTGTGATACTGTAAAATTTGCCCAGTAGTATTTCGACAGCACAGGTTGCCAGAAACACAAAGTATTGCTGCCATGGAAGCCAGCAAACAAACTGGGTCAGAAATCTGAGATTCTACCCGACCTAAAAAGCCTTGCCATTAGGTTTGCTACGATAGTTGTGCTGCCGGTGTTCATGCGCAACACCGGTTACATCGCTTGAGCACGCGGCACCGCCTACCATCGTCGTTTATTTAATTTTTTTATTGTAATATAATTATTTAGAGCTGATGCTAAGATGATCCTGGAAGATTTGGTTTCAAAGCAAAATGTAAAGGAGATTATTTAAGTGAGTTTGTCACTGTACTGTTTTGTTGTTGTGTTTTTCATCAGGAATAATAGACGTATGAACCCACCATTCACGCAACCCGCTCCCCAAATTGGCACCACTTCTAAACCGAAAGTAAAATGCACACGGTTGCACAGTGCGCACGCATTTACGGCTGCACTTGTATTCGCGGTGTGTGCATTTTCAGTTAATCAATTGTGAAGCTCAGCTTTAAAACGATCTCTTTGCTCCACTCTGTTATGAATGCATTTTACTTTCTGAACTTTCTGTTTCGATATAAAAGCTCTCGTTGGTGATACCAGTATTAGAAAAGAAAAAGAAAAGCACAATAAAACAGTGTGTAAGCCTCCTCGCCTTCCATTGTCCATTGTGCTCATTCCTGTTGCATGTCCTCAAAAACAGGCAACCTGCGTGAGCAGTCTGAGGAGGAGGGGGTGGGGCAAACTATTTTTTGAATTTGGACTGCAGTACCCATTACAACCACTAGCTGTCATACTTACATACAGCACCTTTAAGTATCTTCATCATTATACACTAATTTGAAATAAAAAAAATATTCCATTTAAATGTGAAAGCTAAATATAAATCTTAAATGTAACATCGACTAAGAGATTTATATACAGCATATTCTCTAAAAGCTTTCTACAACTAAAGATTTCAATTTAACATTAAATATGTATTGTATTTATTGTATAATATTTAGGTACATTACACAAAATTGGGTTTTTATCAAAAAAAGCTTTTTTACATCATCTGTAGATATAGCTGTGATTCTGTAATCTATCCCATAGAAACCATCTGTTGCTAGTTATGATGATGCTGATGAAGAGAATGAAGATGAAGATTCTGACATATTTGGAGGGTCTGACAAGGATGAAGATGAATTCAGAAAGGTTAGATTTGCATTGTCTGAGTACATCAGACATGCGTAGCAAATTAGAATTATGAGAGAATAAAAATGTGCAGCAAAAAAATTCTTAACTATAACTTCAATTTCCTGTGTGCCATGTCTTTCAGGATTCTGGTGTACCATCATTTGCTGATGAACTAGCAGCCAGAATCAAGGGAGAAACTCCAAACAAGCCAGAAGCAGATCGCACATGTATGGTCATTATTGACTTATAGATAGTTTTATTATTTTCCACATTTCCATCTTTCCAATCATTTTTTTTTCTTTCTCACGTTAATTTGTGTGCATGTACTTGTCTGTTCTCAAGCATTATTATCAGGCCCATCTATCACCCAGAAGAAGAGTAAAACAAAGAAAGAGCCAAAACCTCAGGGTACGAGTCTGAATCATGGCATGTTTATCAAATCGTTCTGCTATATTTTGCACTTTGTAGGCTACCGTTTAAAAGTCTGGGGTCTGTAGCATATTTCTTATGATTACTAAGGCTGATTTATTTGACTTAAAAATACAGAGTAAAATATTTTGAAATGTAAGAAAAGGTTATTGTCATGGCAAGAATGTCATGCATTCTTGCTTTTTAAAAGTATTCATTACTTTAAAAAAATCTTAATGACCCAAAATTTGTACGTAATGTTACATATTTGCAGTTATGAATCATCAAATTATATTTTATTGATTTATACAGTATCATGGCTAATTATTTTTTGGATGTTTTTGGCATAATTGTACCTTAGTTTCTTTGAAAAGCTAGAATTTTGAAGGATACATCTATTAGAATAATGCCATATATGTTATGCATGTGTAGTTACAGTGGAAGATGATCAGGATGAGATGTTCCAACCACCAAAAATGGAAGATGAGGAATATTCTCCATTCGGTGGGAAGGGTGGTCTATTTAGTGGAGGCAAAGGCCTGTTTGATGATGATGATGAGGTTAGTTAGATACATTTTAGTAATCATAAGGTAAAAAGTAGTAATCATACAAAATTATACAAATACAACTAGAAGAAGAGACAGTTGCAATCTTTGAAAGTAATCTCATATAATTTGTTTCTTAGGGAGATCTGTTTTCGGATGCACCCAAAAATGAGCCAGTGAAAAAGGAACAAAACGTAACCCACACAACAGGTGAGACATACTAACTGTATTTTTTTTTGGACTCTTCTGCTGTCTTTTATTCAAAGTCATATATCGGATAGTCTCTCAGACTTGTGGCCAAATAGTATAAACGTATAAAGAAACATAATATCAGTACTAGCATTGCGTTTCAATGTTGGCATGAACTAAAAATCCACTGCATGTTATTGAGAACACTTCTTCCATTGCATGTTTTATTTCTTAATAGAAGAGCATTTCAAAAGAATCTGCGTACACTACCAAGAAAAAAATCATTGGATGTAAAAAAAAAAAAAAAATCAATGCTTTCCTGAAAGAAAGGAAGATTTTATTTTTAACGTTTTAACGTTTAAATAATTGAAACCGATAGTTGAACTGCACGCTATAGAAAGGGGAAAAACAATTACCGGTAATTATACTTTTTTTATGTGTGTGTGTATATATATATATATATATATATATATATATATATATATATATATATATATATATATATATAGTAAGTCAATGGGTTTAAACCCATAAAAAATATATCACACAATAAATAAATGTTTTATTTCTTAAATTTTTTTTTGACCATGTCATTTTTAATTAAAATATCATAACTTGATCTTTCTGTGAAATACTATTTTTGCATAATGATCCATTATTCAGGACAAAAGATTTCCTACTTTCACTCTGCAATTTCTTTCATCTCTCAAAAGATATTCAGTAATAAAAAAATAAAAATTTCTCTTTATTAATGTTTTTTGTAAATGGCCATTTAACAACTAATTTACATAAGTTATCTTATCTTTTTCATTTGCTTTGCAGAGCCCCTTAAAACTAAGAAAATACCCACTGGTGCTGTCTCCATCTTTCCTGGTAAGCATTAACTGTATTACATTTGCATACTTGCACATTGTTTTGCACAAACGTTTGATGTAGTTACTAATGAGTAAGATTTTTTTCATGCCTCTCACCCATAGAAAACAAACTCTTTGGCTCACCAAATGATTCAGAGTCACTAGAGAGCAAACACAGTAAGAGTCCAGTGCAGCCCAAAGTGCAGGGAGCACCAAAGCGTGCCTCAGTTGTGGGTGGGCTCTTTGATGATGATGTTGATGATGGTGATGATGATGATGACTTCTTCAGTGGGAAGACACATAACAAATCCACCCCTGGTAAATATCTCACATTTGCCCTGCAGTATGAAAATGACTGTTGTTTTTGGGGAATCTTAAAAGCATATCTTTGTGATCAGGACAAGAGAAGCAAATGCCAAAGAAAACAGTAGACCTGTTTGGGGAAGCTGATGAGGAGGAGGATGAGGAAGTTGGAGCAATATACACTGAGAAGCCCAGTACAGCTCTTCCCCAGCAGGAGAAAAGAGTTAAGGGGGAGGAGGAGACCCGTCCTCCAGAGAAAAAGGTCTGCTTGTCAATCATCACTATTTTATTATGTTTTTTTCTGCTTCTATACTGATTGTGTTTGCTTGCAGCCTCCTGCTGGAGCCATTTCAATGTTCGGGCCCGGCACTAAAAACATACTTGAGGGTCTTAAGAAACGCCGGCCTTCCACCAGTGAAGAGTCCACCAAATCTGAAGAGGTATAAAACGCATTCTCTCCTATGGTGTGTTCACACTTGTAGTTTTTGTTTCTCTTGGTTCAGAGTTTCGGGCCAAAAAAATAAATTGATACATTAGTCCTGGTTTGCTTAGCGTTCAAAGTGTTCTTTTTAACACCAGACCTAAAGATGTGTGTTTATATATATATATATATATATATATGTATGTATATATATATATATATATATATATATATATATATATATATATATATATATATATATATATATATATATATATAAAATATGGGCTGTCAATTGATTAAAACAAATCGAATTAATTACATACTCTGTTATTAATTAATCTAAATTAATCGCATGCATAATTTTTGCTATGAAAGTATATTAAATATTTTTAAATTCAAATGAAACTCTTTTATTATTATTTTCACTGTTCATTGGCCATAACAATCAACAATATGACCTAGTATGCTGAGGAAATAAATGTTCTGCAAGAAGCAAAAGTGCTGCAGGAAGATGATGTATGTATGTAGCTACAGTAGTATGTATGTATGTATACAGTTTTTTTCAAAAGGAAACTGAAGGAATAATTAAGCGAAATTGATCAAAAGAGACATTTATATTGTTAAAAAAGATTCTATTTCAAATAAATGCTTTTTTTAAAAAACTTTCTATTCATCAAATAATTCTGGAAAAAAAAATATTTTGCACAACTTTTTTCACCATTGATAATAAGCAGCAAATCATCATATTGGAAGAGTCATGTGACACTGAAGACTGGAGTAATGATGCTGAAAATGCAGCTTTGATCACAGGATTAAGTTACATTTTAAAATCTATTCAAATAAAAAAGTTATTTTACATTTTAATAATATTTCACAATATTACAGTTGTTTGTATTTTTAACAAAATAAATGCAGCCTTGGTAAGCATAAGAAACTTATTCTAAAAACATAAAAAACCTTACAGATCAAAAACTTTTGAATGGCAGTATATACCAGCTGAGAACTCACGAAAAGCTCTTTGTAAAGTAGTCAGAACAGCAGCAGAAATTCCTCCTTGCACACAAATTAAGATCTGCTGCAAGGAGATAACATTTTCAAACCTGCCAAGTGTGAACACACTCGCACTCTCCTTGTATTCGTGTCTGTTGTGGTAAAGGTTAATTGTTTTTACATTCTTTTAGAGTGGACCTCCACCTGAAGCAGTCAAATCTTCACCTGCTCTGGGAGCTTCAGAGAAAGCACATAGCAGGAGTCTGTTCTCAGATGATGAAGACTCACAAGTAAATCACTTTTCTGTAGTCTTCATACTCTACAATGGAGCCTATTATCAGTTTAGTATTACAATTAGTCCTGGGTCATATATAGGGCTGGACGATATGGCCAAAATTTATATCACGATATATTTCTTAATTTTGGTCGATACGATATAATTTCGATATCGATATGAACTATATAAAAGCTTTAGAAAAACTACCAAGAACTGCCACAAAGGATGTCTGTATCTACAAACTTCTGAAAAATTAATTTGCCAAGTCTATGAAACCTCCTCCTATAAAACCATATATTTTAGAAATAAAACGGTACAAATAAATTAATGTTCACCTTTTATTGGTATTTAGCCTTTATATGAACAAGAAATGTGAAATCACCGTCAAATAAACAAGACTCAATTCGCAGACGCAGTTTATTGAGCATTTTCTTTTAAGTTTTAAATTTCAGTGAAGAACGATTCATAGCGCTATATTCTCCTTTTATGCAAAACTATAGACCTTTATCTACTGATGCTCAAAAAATAAATAAAAGAAGACTCAATTCAGTGGCCTATTTGTGCTCTGTTTGAGATGAGTGCACGCTGCTTTTTGCAAGGCTTTAACAGGAGCAAATGATACATTTTCGTGAAGCCATGTCTGACCGTCTTTCACAAGCATTGAAAGGTAATTTAATCGAGAATGAATGCATTGGTGTTAATACATGACATTGTGTGCAAATGTGGAAAGTATTAAAACAAATGTGCAACTTGCCTCTTACATAAATAGTCTACATGGATTATTTTAAACGCTTGGCATCGTATTGTTAGACATTAAATTGATGCATCTATGTCGACGTATTGTTACACCCCTAGTCGGCACCTCTCCGGCACATTTTGCAGCACACTGAAACCTGAAGTTTAATATCAGCCCCATTCGCACGGGATTCGTATTATCTGGGGACCTCTGGTAATTTGTAATAATTGCAGAGAATGTCTGTGATCTTAATCCCGTGCGAATCGGCCATGTCTGTAATTTGTAAAGTAAAAACTCCCCCGCAAATTAGCCTACCTACCATATTTCGCCGAACACCGAGTCCTGTGATAACATTAGTCCCATGCGAATCGACATCTCTGTGATTTGGCCAGGATTAGGCGGATTGTATATACTTTTTGCAAGCTTTTTTTCTCCCTGTGAGCATTTCTATCTTTATCTTTCACGAAGAATAAAGTCTGCATTCATAATGTGCACCGTTATGAATTCCCGTGCAGCCGCGCCCACGCGGATTATACTTTCACTTAAGAATGAGTATCAATTTGGGAGTAATCTGATCGAATGGTGTGTTTAATATTAACATCAATACTGTTCTGAATGAAAAACATAACAGAACAGTATAGTACAATGACAATCTTGTTTAAATAGGCGCTTTTACATTTAGTTTTGAAACTGAATCTTCCGCCGTATATTGTCAGCTTCTCACTCGTGATAAATTAAATCTGATTCCTTCCGCCGGTCTGAGCTCAGTTCATGGCGTCTGTTCACTAACTGAACGAAATTATATTTATTCATTAGGCTACTGTAAAATAATCAAAACGATATCGATGCCTGTTTATGATTTCATACAGCTATCTATAACGAAGACTTGACATCATATCCGGGAGAAGTCAGTAAATTCGAGTAAAATCACAGGCTTTGCAATTATCCCGTGCGAATGCGCCACGCAAAACTCAGATGTGGGGGAGTCATTTCTAAATCACAGAGGTCCCTAGATAATACTAATCCCGTGCGAATAGTGCTTTAGATAGACGAACCACTTCCACGCCACTAAAGAAAGTTAGTCTTTCTTCTCTTATCAACTATTTATTTCTCCTTACTTGTGGAAGCTCGTTCAGTCACATTTGTGTTGCGGTCAGGGAAACTCTTTTTGTAGCTAAAACGTGCGGCGTTGGCTCTATCAGCCTACTGCTGCAGAGCACTGGCTGCGTGTCCGTGGTGTACGTCATCACGCAAGAAGCCAATCGTGTTCTGCTCTTTCTGATGGCATGCGCCCTGAACGTCAGTCATATCGAAATATTGGAAATGTGTTTAAAAATCATATCACCGTTATTGAAAAAAATTATATCGCGATATATATTGATATTGAATTATTGTCCAGCCCTAGTCATATATGCAATATTTAAAAAAAGTGCAGTGATTTTGCTGGCAATATACAATTAAGCAATGATTTGAATATTATAGTTATTACTAGTATTTATTATTAGTAATTTTGTATTACTTTATTACTAAATTATAGTATGGTGGTAAATATTTTAAAGGACCCAATATAGTTCGGAATCAAAGAAAAATGGGTGTGACATTATTTCGAATCAAATTTGTTTGAAGTTTTTCTCTATACCTGTCCCTATATGATGATATGCGATTGTGAAAAGACCAGATGTAACAGCCCTTCAAAGTGCTTTCGATTGGATTTTAATCCAGCCGCTCAAACCACTTCAGTAGGTAGTTTAAGATGCATTCTAAATGAAACTGGACAAGGAATATGGTGGTTGAAGCCATGTGTAAATTTTATACCAAAAATGGTAAACAGATATACACTCACCTAAAGGATTATTAGGTACACCATACTAATAGATTGGGTTGGAGTTGAGAGTTGGGTTGAGATCTGATGACAGTGGGGACCATTTTAGTACAGTGAACTCATTGTCATGTTCAAGAAACCCATTTGAAATGATTCAAGCTTTGTGACATGTTGCATTATCCTGCTGGAAGTAGCCATCAGAGGATGGGTACATGGTGGTCATAAAGGGATGGACATGGTCAGAAACAATGCTCAGCTGGGCCGTGGCATTTAAACAATGCCCAGTTGGCACTAAGGGGCCTAAAGTGTGCCAAGAAAACATCCCCCACACCATTACACCACCACCACCAGCCTGCACAGTGGTAACAAGGCATGACGGATCCATGTTCTCATTCTGTTTACGCCAAATTCTGACTCTACCATCTGAATGTCTCAACAGAAATCGAGACTCATCAGACCAGGCAACATTTTCCAGTCTTTAACTGTCCAATTTTGGTGAGCTCATGCAAACTTTAGCCTCTCTTTCCTATTTGTAGTGGAGATGAGTGGTACCCGGTGGGGTCTTCTGCTGTTGTAGCCCATCCGCCTCAAGGTTGTGCGTGTTGTGGCTTCACAAATGCTTTGCTGCATACCTCGGTTTTAACGAGTGGTTATTGGTCTTCTATCAGCTTGAATCAGTTGGCCCATTCTCCTCTGACCTTAAGCATCAACAAGGCATTTTCGCCCACAGGACTGCTGCATACTGGATGTGTTTCCCTCTTCACACCATTCTTTATAAACCCTAGAAATGGTTGTGTGTGAAAATCCCAGTAACTGAGCAGATTGTGAAATACTCAGATCGGCCCATCTGGCACCAACAACCATGCCACGCTCAATTTCTTAAATCACCTTTCTTTCCCATTCTGACATTCAGTTTGGAGTTTGTCTTGACCAGGACCACACCCCTAAATGTATTGAAGGAACTGCCATGTGATTTGTTGATTAGATAATTGCTTTAATGAGAGATTGAACAGGTGTTCCTAATAATCCTTTAGATGAGTGTACATGTAAGAACATCTTATAGACTATCGGCTCCATATGACAGTGCTACTGCAACACATCACCACAGATATGGTCCACCACTTCAGCAAGCTAAAACAGCCGCAAATGAAACTGAAAGTTTGCCGTTGCATCCTGAAGCTCAACTAAAAACCGTATTCATTAAAAATAATGAAACTAATTGATCTTTATCTTATATTGTGGTCTTTGATCTTGTAATTATCTGATGATAAAATGCTGCTTATTTGGTTTTGAATGTGATCACTTCAAATCAGCGTTGTTGTTTTATGTGTATCAGTTCTCTAATGTGTTTAATAAAAATGATTAATAAAATTGATAATGGATGTTTTAGGGTACTAATGTGAGATTTATTCCTTTTTATTATATTTGCTTTCGGTACATCACCCAACCTTTATTACAAACTGACTACTGATACTTGTCACTGATGTATTTGATGTTCTTTTATTTAAAAAAAAAGATATTCTCTAGTGAGACTACAAGTAAATCGAAGCCTACCACTCAGAACAAACCCAGTAAAGCTCCGCTCTCAATATTTGATGATGAAGAAGAAGAGGTGATGATAAGGAAATTTAGTTTAAAGAGATATATTCAGAAATCTAGATATTTTATTTTATTCAGTGGTTTTTAACAAGTCTGTTTGGATCTTTTAGGACCTTTTTTCATCAACATCAAAGGCCAAGGCAGTGGAGGTCAAAAAAACATCTCTACCACCTAAGAAACCTGTATCCAGTTCACTCTTCAGCGATGATGAGGTATTTGTGAGTAACACAAGTAGAAGAATTACAAAAGAGTCGGTACAATTGTAATGTACTGTAAAAACCTTAACAGTTGAAAACAACATTAGAAAACATTTATACAAAGTAGTCATTTTTATTTGTTAGTTTGTTTTTAATCATGTCCGTTTTTCTTTAGATGCATGCCAATATCCTGACATAGCACAATATTTGCTTTAATTTTCAAAAATTTGCAATATCTGTCTATATCAGGATCAGTGGATGAGCTCTAAGCCAAGCAAAGAAAGCCTAGACGTGAAGCCCAGTGGAATGAAGTCAAGTGTTAGTGCCCCCTCCAGGCTACCCAGTGTCAAAGCACCACAAAAAGATGGCCTGTTTGGTGGTGATGATGATCTGTTTGCAGCCACAAATGAGTCAAGGTTTTGGAAGCAGTGAACATACTGAAGTAGTAAGAAAAACACAAAATCATTATCTTGTAAAGGTTTTTTTGTGTGTGTCTTTGCAGTAAGAAGTCATCTCAGAGAATCTCTCTCCTGTTTGAGGATGAAGATGATGATGAGGACAAAGAATCTCTTTTTGGCTTCAAAACACCTGCAAATAAAACTTTTTCTGAACCGAAGGTAAGTTGGCTTATGGATGCTTTCACACCTGCCTCATTTAGTTGAATTGCACTAGAGTTCCTCTGTCCCCCTTTGTGCGGTTCGTTTGTGCAGGTGTAAAAACAGCAAATGCAACCAAACAAGTGTACTGAGACCACGAACACAGGAGTGAGAACGTGATCCGACCTTGAACAAAACCCATTGGCTAAAGAACTGCACTAAACCAGCTAGCTGTGTATAGTCAGCTGAGCTGTGCGTTGGTCATTTTTTCCGGAATCCTTCGCCGTAAAACATTTTCAACATTTTCCAGCCACCTCTGCGTTTCATTTTCTAAACGTATAGTTTGCCTAAAGCGATGAAGAAACTGCGTTCCTTCTAGAGCTTAGATTGGGCTCAAAAAAATCAAGCCCAACCCTACCCAAGCCCGTGCACGTTGTGTCTGAGCCCGATTTAAACCCAACCTTTTTTTTATACGTGGGTGTTCTGACGGGAACGTAATGTAATGAATCCTTGCTGAATAAAAGCATTGATTTCTTTCAAAATAAAAGTCTTTATTTGCCTTGACATTTGATAGTAGCTGAGAATTTTTCTGTTTCAGCCTTCTGGTGTTCCTTCTCTGTTTGAATCTACGGAGGAGGAAAATGTCCCCAATGTAGCAAAAGACAAGATAGCAGAGGAGAAATCGTCTGTGGGGAAGAAGCCTGTGGAATCCATTTTGTCCTCTGATGACAGCACTGAGATTAAGAAGAAGCCGATTGGAGCAGTTAGCCTTTTTGGTGGGATCGATGTATTAGGAGACAAGCAAGACACAAGTAAAGTGAGTAAAATGTTTGCAACATAATCAATTTATTTTTTTATGTAAATATATCATCAAATTAACAAAATAAATATTAATAGCATTAAATAATAAATTTACACCTAAATATATGCTCACAAAAAAATCGGTTACAGAACTGAAGATTGTCTCTTCCACAGAAACAGACTAAAAATCAAGAGGATATTGCTGATGGTGACGAGCTGCAAAAGGAGGGCCCACCGCCCATGGAGAGTAAGGGGACCAAGGCCAAGAAAACAGCACTGAGTCTTTTTGATGATGATGATGAGGATGAGGATGACGACAACAATGAGGATGAAGACATGAACACTGATGAAATAGTTCCTGCTCCTAGAACATACAAATCAACAGAAAAGAACGCACTTAAGGTTAGCTGTTTTATATTCAGTGCTGTGAGGTGTGCATTTGAATGGAACTTGGTATGGTACCGGTAGGTCATTTAATGTTATTTAATTTATTTTGGTTGTGATCTCAGGATCATGGGCCCCACATGAAGAGCACGGGTGTGTTCCAAGATGAGGAACTCCTTTTCAGTCACACACAACAGAGAGACAACGACCCTGATGTAGACCTCTTTGCCACAGCTCCTAAACCAGCTGTAAGCTTTTTGACTTTCCATAGACTTAGCCACGTTATGCTTAGATGGTGGTTTCTTACTGATAGAGGTATTTTCATTTTACAGGTGTCATCTCAGAGCTCTGTGAAACCAGTTGTTCCCACACTATTTGGGGATGACGACGATGATGACCTCTTTGGTTCAGCAAAGCCTAAAGCTCCTCCGGTACTGTTTGTTCCCCAACTTGTACATTTGCCCTGTGGTGCTCTTCATCTCATGGTCAAAAACAACTAAAAAAATATTTTAATCGAAAAGAATGTATTATATTTTAGTTTGATAATGCTTTTATTTATTTATTTGTACATTTTTAGATTATTTTATTGTAGTATATTATATTTATTAAAGGTGCACTATGTAGTATTTTTGCAGTAAAATATCCCAAAACCACTAGGCCAGTGTTACATATTTTGTTCAGTTGAGTACTTACAATATCCCAGAAGTTTCCAACTATTGGTAAATTGTGAGAAAATTGCTATTTTAACTAAGGACAGGGACGTTTCAGCATTGAATTTGAGGGAGTCGCCTGTCAATTGCATCATATCTGCGTTACCCTCGGTTTCGGCTTTTATTTGGCAGGAGCGCTTTACTCTTAGCAGTGTGAACAAGTGAACGCACGGAGTAAAGTCATAACATCGTTTTAAACACACTTAAATGTATCTAATATGATAAACAGAGCTACATTACCTCAAAATCATAACCGGAAGAGCGGATCTGTGCAGGCGCCCAGCGACTGTGTCCCGTCCCGTCATAATAAAAGTCCCGGTATTCGCGAGGTGGGTATTTGTTTAACAATCGCTCCAGCAGCTGTGCTCAGGTCCATAACACTCGGTCCTGCTCTGCTTTAGACTACAGTAACGTTAATAACCGCATGCATGAACGTGATTTCTGCCTGAGTCCTCTTTTCCACCGGCTGTGATGAGAAGACCACATCTCCCAAGATGCTGCGCTCACACTTTGCGTCATCAAACTACGATTTGTTTTGAATAGGCGCCCTCCAGTGGACGGAAAGTTGCATAGTGCACCTTTAAGTAGTTGTAATCCATTTATTACCTGTTAACCAATTTTTGAGCATAGGCCTGAAAATGAAATTTCCAACTTGGACTGTTTAGAATGTAAACTTAGACTGTAAATTTAGAATTAGTCGCTCTCAAACCACCCTATGACTTTCTTCTTTCAGACAAATACAATCAGAGTTATATTAATAAATGTCCTGGCTAATCCAAGCATTATAATGGCAGTGCATCCATCCTTCGTTTATGAGAGATGGATGCACTTTTTTGGGGCTTCAAATTTTGGGCTGGCATTATTAAGCTTGGATAAGCCAGGTTATTTTTTTAAAACAACTCTGATTAATTCATCTGAAAGAATAATGTCATATACACCTAGAATGGCTTGAGGCTGAGTTAATGATGGGCTAATTTTCATGAACTATCCTTTAAGTATGATCTGTTTTTAAAGAAGACACATGTCAGATTATTGCTGAAGTGAAAAAGTAAAATATTTTACTTAGTTATAGAAGTTTATTATTGTTGAGAAATGCACAAAAATATTTAATTTTTTAAATATAAAATAAATATTTTCTAAAATAGGTTTTGTGTGTGTTTTATGTAAGTGGTAATGCTTTGTAAATGCTTCTACAATATTATTCACATACAGAAAGTACCAGAGAAACCCAGCAAGCCTAAAACAAATGAAAAGGACAAATCAACACTGACATCAAGCAAGGTATTCAGAGAAATCAATCAGCAATGGAATATTTATGTGAAAAACAATCTGTTTAAATGTAGCAAATAGAGATGAAATTTACTGTATATATAAATTTACATTTGTATTAGGGCTGTCAAAATTTACGCGTTAATGCAAATGAATTTTAACGGAACTAATTTTATTAACGCGCAATTAACACAGCACACATTTTCTGTTTGATCTGTGGCCTAGCCCCCGTATTTAGAGAAATCGAGATGGGCCATAGATGTAAAGGATGTAGCAGCAAACAGAAATGGGGAAAGAAATGGGTTAACATTAACATTACTATTCTGAAACAAGTGGCAAATGTGGAAAATCATTAACCCCATTCCAACTTGTGTGTTTTATTGAACTACACCATTCCAACTTGTGGGTTTTATTGAACTACACCATTCCAACTTGTGTTTTATTGAACTATAAATTACAATCGGCTAAAACGAAAGAGCAGGTTATTTTTACTAAACAAGTCTGTGTTTCTCACACTGTTCATGTGAATCGCGGCACATTTCGCATGCAACCGAACTCCGAGCACCTCCTCCAGGATTCGGTCTCGGGTTCGGTACCCTGGTGCACTTCTAGGTACATTTAGAACTGATAAAAATGTGCGCTTAAGTTGCGGTTAAATATTTGAATCAATTGACAGTCCTAATTTTTATTAATGAATTGATTACATTTAGAATTAATTACGTCTGGAGTAATATAATACTTTTTTATTTTATACATTTACCATATTTAAAACATATTTTTGGGGATCTCCAGAACCTACAAAAGTGTTTTTCTTTTTGTTGGTTGACTCTAATGTAATTGATATTATTTAATTGCACAGGAGCCTACAAGCCCTCTAAAATCTAAAACAACTTCCTCAAGGATTGGAGAACTTCAAGTAACGCTTTTAAAAATAAAATCTCTGTGCTTTTTATGCTCCATTTCTCTCATTGTTAAAACAGTGTTCTGTATTTCTATATTCTGTGTTTTTTACATCCTGGCATGATCTTTCTTAGAAGTCTAAGAAAAGCAAAACTTACTTTTCATTGGGCTGTTTTACAACTCACCAATGCGTTTATCTGTTTAAAATATATAATTCTGCACACCATATATTTTTGCCTGTTTACATTTTCACTTGTTCCGGTATACCAGAACATTTGTAGCTTTGCCATAACATTGTTTCGCTCTATGCCAATGCTGCACATCATTACTGCACCCATAGGAGAACTCTAAATGCAGCACTCTAAATCTGTCAATGTGCTTTCTACAGTATTGGCAAGGCAGCAGTGTATAGATACTTACCTTGTTACCAACATTGATGATATCATTCTTATATTTGGTTACTGAATTGTATTTCTATTTTAAACATAAGCCATCTTGACTTATATACGCATACCTAAAATGTGGATTTCACTAGAACACGATTCTGTTGCTGCCTTGCAAACACTGCTATGTGCTTCGGGAAATGCAAATCTAGTGTACTTCTAAAATAGTACAGACCAGTTCCTGTCTAGTCTTGGAATGTGAGCAAAGGGCACTTTGTGTATTCATTAGTTTTGTCAAAGATTTAAAAAAACATGTCTTGTTTCTTTCAGGCTAGCTTAGCTGTCAACCCTGCCAGCCTCCTGCCAGGCGCGGTGCCACGGATTCCAGGAGCTGTCAGCGTAATCCCTGGCATGGCACCCGCTTCCCTCTCTGCAGCTGCCAGGGCGCTGCCAAATACTGATATTATCCCTAATCATCAGACCTCCAGTGAGGGAGGTGTGAGCTTTGACTCACCTGTTCAGGTCACCACGCTACAGAATGCTAACAAGGTGGGTCAGATCGTAGTATTGTAAGAACTATATTGTAAGAATGTGTAGTAAATTACTAGGACTGGGTAAAAAATAAAAATTTCTCGATTTTCTCGATCGATTATCCTTTTTACGAACCTATATCGTTTCTTAAATCCCAAGAATCATTAGTTATCCTAGTTAACATTGTTGCATGTCTCCCATCCATTAAATTGCAATAATCTTTGTGCTTTGTTACTATTGATATGAAACAATGTCTCGGATTTCATATTAGGTCCGTTTTATTTGGGAAAAAAATATATTCTTTGGCGCAGCACTGGTAATTTCTTCCATGTGAAATATACATGGATGAGCATCTGAAAGTATGTTAAAAGATAGAGTACAACTTACTGAAATCCCTATCATGTCTCATGAATCACTCAATCAGTTGTTTCAACTGCGGAAAGATATCAGTAAAACAGCTTGTATACAATGTCATGCAACGTCACATTTACCTCAGAAAAAACTTTTCATTGATTGGCTACAGAAGAAGGTGGCCCCGCCTTCCTCCTTGCGCTTGCAAAACTCACTGCATGAGAGAATCGTGCCAAAACTGTAAGCGCAGCTAAAAGAAAGACGGAACTACTGTACAAATCGGTTAATTTCGGTAACTTGTTTTGCACAACAAGTCATTTAGACATTTGCAACAGTTTCTTTTTTTTACACAAAGGTTGAGTTTACATGGTCAATCAGTTTTGCAGTTCCTGACTGTTGTTTTCACATGCGCGCGTTCATGTTCACAGGCGTGCAATGATTTTGGCTGTATTTTGGCGAGAGAAAGTGTTAGCACAAAAAAATGGAAGTCAGAAGAATACAGATCATATTTATTTGCGTTAGCATGAAGCTGCAGTTTCACAAAACATGAATTACACTTAAGAATAACAGTAAAATGCTGCAAATATTTTTTCTTGCACTTGAAAGACGCTTTACACATTTACAAAACTTATCTTGCGCATGCAAATTTAATTTACACTTGCAATCTTATTTACACTTTCACAAATCTTAACTTGCGCATGCAATTCTTTATGGCATCAATTTACTTTGATAGTAAAAATACGCACTGCCGGTTTCATAGTGAAGCTCGCTACTGTGTGTTCATGTACACGCATGCAGCTCATGATATGAGGTGTATAAATCCTTTAATTTATTCTGAAACCGATTGCAAATATCAAATTAATTAAATTGCAGCCTGCGCAGTTTGACGAAGCCAAATCGCAATAACGATTTCATAAAAAATTTGTTCTGCCCTAGTTGTGTGCTGTTGTGATTTAAAACTACTGTTGTTGGTTGAGTGTCCATTCAGTGGCTTTTAATCTACTGCAGGGTCGGGCTAAAGGCTCAGTCCGACGGCGGCCGCAGACAAGGGCAGCAAGACATCTTGCAGCACAGGGATCTGAGGAAGCTGTTGGGGAGAGCACCACTTTACAAGCTAATGAACCAGTTTTGGCTGCTTCACTCCCTTCCTTTAACCCCGTTTCGGCGCGACCCTCAGTGCTCACTATACCTGTCAGCACCCCCGCTGCAGCCAAGAGCCTAGATGAAGCAGTCAGGCCAAAGAGGTTTCTCGAATCTGCAGAAAATCTTTTTGATTCAGATGATCTCTTTGCCACAAAGCCTGTTCATTCCTCTAAACACAAAGCAAAGATCCCTGAGGAGGGCCAAAAGAAAGCCTCTAAGACAGAGTCCATCATAACCTCAAAGAAAGAACAGGCCTCATCTATTTTTGACAGCCATGAGGATGATCTTTTTGCCACAGTGAAACCGAAGCCTGTCCAGAAAGCCAAACACATGCCCTTCCTAGAAGACGACGATGATGATATTTTTGGAGCAGGAAAGGGTAAAAGTACAGATAGTAAAAACTCCAAAACAGAGGCCAGTCCTGCAAAACCAGTCATTTTCCAGGTAAATATCACAGTTTTTCATTTTTATTACAAATGAATTGTGGTAGTAGGGAGTGGTTCGACTGATTTTTGCATCTCTATTGACCTTAAATGTTTACAGGATAAAGTGAAAGAACCCACCAAGGGCCAGAAGAAGCCTAAGGAAGTGTCTCTGGATGCAAGTTTGTTTGATGATGATGTTGATATTTTTGCTGACTTGACTGGTGCCACAAAGCCAAAGGAGAAGAAAGCAAAGAAGAAAGTGGAGACAAAGTCTATATTCAACGACGACATGGGTTAGTTATCTCTGCACAACACTCTTCACTGTGATTCTTACCAGGGGCCTCAGGTATAGATTTTATCCTAAATGTTTTCAGATTTGTAAAAGTGTACATATCCTAGAATCTGAGAAAAATTACCCGGTCAGCGAACATTTCTCCTCCCAAAAATATTCATATAAGGAGCTCATCTGCATATCTTTTCCATATGCATATTCCTAACCATGTGTACGAGACTAGGAAAAGATGAGATTGTATGAGATGACAAACTGAAAATATTTTTTGTCATATTTCATTGCAAAACTACAGTCGTGGTCAAAATTGTTGGTACCCCTGGTAAATATGATCAAATATGGCTGTAAAAATTTTTTTACATTGTTTGATCTTTTATTAAAAAATTCACAAAAATCCAACCTTTCATTTAAGTAAAATAATTGACAATGGGGGGTAAATCACATTATGAAATAAATGCTTTTCTCTAAAACACATTGGCCACAATTGTTGGTACCCCTAGAATTTAATAGAGAGAGAGTAAAATATCTCTGAAGTATATTTACATTAATATTTACATTTTTTAGCACACCAAGGTGACAAGGAACATGAAATTGTTCAGCTAGAATGTCTTGTTTCACAGGAGTATAAATATAAGGAGGCATAAAAGCCAAATTCCCTTAATCATTTATCACAATGAGTGAAACCAAAAAATATATTTCTGATGTGCAGCAAAAGATTGTTGAGCTTCACAAAATAGAAAGAAGCTGTAGGAAAATAACTAAAGCATTAAATCCCCATTTCCACCATCAGGGCAATAATTAAGATGCTCCATTTAACTAAAGATGTAACAAATCTGCCTGAAAGAGGACGTGTACGTATATTGTCCTAATGCACAGCGAGGAGGAACGTTTGAGTGCACAAAGACTCTCTAAGGATCACAGATAGAGAATCGCAGAGATTAGTTGAGTCTTGGGGTCAGAAAGCCATTTTTTTTTTAAAACAACCCCTACATCACCACATGTTGTTTGGGAGGGATTCAAGAAAAATCCTCCTAGCTCATCCAGAAACAAACTCCAGCACATTCAGTTGTCAGACACGACTGGAAAGTCAAAAGGGACCTGGTTCTGTGGTCAGATGAAACTTTAAAATAGCCTTTTGGCAGCAAATCTACCAGAAGGGTTGGTGCAAACAGGGATAAAAAGTACCCCATGCCCACGGCTAAAATACCACTGGATCTTTAATGTTGTGGGCCTATTTTTTTTTTCCTGGAGGTCCTGGACATCTTGTTCAGACACATTGTATTATGGATTTTAGCAAATACCAAAAGATAAAAAAATCAACCTGAACCATGAAATCTTAGAATGGGCAGTGGTTGGATCTCCCATTAGGACAACGATCCAAAACAAACATCAAAATCAACACACAAATGTTAGCCTGACGTGGTCATACTCAATTCTAGTCAGAATATGAGTCTGAAACTGCTCCATTGGGCTGTGATTATGAGACCCAACCTGGAAAGACATCAATTGGATAGACCTACAACCAATCAGAGCAACGAAGCGACGCATTGTCAAATGTCAACATAGTTCAACTGCACTGTGTTGCCAAGTCTGCGTTTTTTCCCCCGCGGGTTGGTTTCTATGCCCGCGGGTTGAAGTGACTATTATGTGATATATATATAGACCCATGAGTGCGAATTTTAGCAGGCATCCTTCCCAAAATAACAAACATTGTACCCCCCAAACGCCATTTTTCCCCCGGAGCTATTGTTTAGGGCTATTAGTTGGCGGGTTTTGTTGTAAAAACTTGCCAACCCTGTCTGCACTTGCGCTGGTATCAGGCTGGAATACACGGTGGAAACTTTGCCGGTGTTGTAAAAAAATAAAATAATTTAATGATACACAGAGTACTTACCCAACATGATCATCATTTCTGAGAGAAATTGTGAAGGTGGTGGAGATACAAACAAGCTCTCCATTCAGGATTCGAAAAAATATAATCCAAGCCCCTTTGATGACGTGCATGATTACGTTGCTGTTGATCATCTGTCCGTCATCGTCTAAAGCCCACCCTGATGATTTCATTGGTCCAGTTTCTGTTTGGGGATAATTACTCCTCTATGGAGCAAGGCCAGACCGAACTGCCCGACCTAAAAAATTTGTGGGTGGGGCAGAGTTCGGCTGGCATCCAGGCTACACAAATGTGTCACTGAGCACAAAATGAAGATTCTCCCATGACCATCCCAGTTTCCTGACCTGAACCCTATAGAAGATGTGTGGCTAAACTGAAGAGAAGAAGCACCAACATGGATCTGTGAATCTGAAGGATCTGGAGAGGTTCTGTATAGAGGAATGGTCTCTGCTCTCTATTTAGGTGTTTTCCAAACTCATCAGGCATTATAGAAGAAGCTGACTCAGAGCTGTTATCTTGGGAAAAGGAGGTTGCAAAAAGTATTTAATAAAAGGGTAACAACAATTGTGGCCAACGTGTTTTGGAGAAAAGCATTAATTTCATAATGTGATTTACCCCTCATTTTCAATTATTTTACTTTAATGAAAGGGTTAGATTTTTGTGCATTTTTAAATAAAAGATCAAAAGGATAAAAAATGCATTATTGCATTATTTTGCAGCCATATTTGATCATATTTTCCAGGGGTACCAACAATTTTGACCACGACTGTATATTCCGTATCCTTGTCTTGTGTATCAGAAATTGGATTTTTCAGAAAAGGTTTTTGTTTATTCACTTTAATTGCCATTGGCAAAATATTTGTTTTAAACCAAATGTATGCAGTTATGCCTATAAAGCAAACATATTTTAGGATGTTTAGTTTTATTGGAAACCGAACCAATACTTTTTAAAGTGTAATGTGCAGTGTAAATACAGTGTCTGACAGTAAGGTGTTCTGCACTAACATTCCAAAAATATCGTAATTTCCCTCAAATTCTATCCACTATATATAATTGTATTTTTCATAATGTTGGGGAAAGGGTTATAGTCTGTCTGCCTGTAATTTGAGTTCTTAACGCCATTAATGGGGGTTTAAAAACATTGTTTACTTTGTTCACACCAGTAAATGAGTCTTAAGTGAGTGGATGATGCACACATATTTACGGCAATACATTTTGTTCTTTTATGATGTGTGGAAATGTGTATATACACACCTTTTTTCAATGACCATTTGTGTACACAATTTTCCATGCACATACACTGGCAGTCTAAAAAAAAAAAAGTCTTATTTATTCCAAACCTTTGTATTTAAAATTTATCTCACAGATGATATCTTCTCGGCTGGGACTGCGAAACCAACGTTAAAGCCATCCTCTAAGTCTAAGAAGACCCAGCCTGTCCAGGATCCGGTCTCAGCTGTGGAAACGGGCCACGATATTTTCGATGATCCTCTAAATGCTTTTAGGGGAAACTAAGTTTCCTTCATTACAGCTATCTGTTTAACTATGTAGCGAAGTTCATGGCCTAAATGAAGGTAGATGTAATCTAACACTGTTGTTAATAATGTAAACTCTAATCGGTAACTTTTACCAAAAAAAAATAAGAAAAAAAAAAATTGAAAGGAAACAAGAAGATTGTCTGTATACCTCCAATCCCATCTGTGAAGTCATCTGATTGGTAAATGATGTAGCGGTCATCAATTGGCATTGATATCTGCAAAGGTTAATGTGTATTTTATTAGCACTTTAAACATGAGAATTGTCTGGTGGGGTGTAAAAGATGTGTTAAGACTGGAGACATTCCTCTGATATTGTCAGCTGTAAGGTTTAATTTTCAAATGTGGTGCCATAACTCTAGCCTATGCGCCAACATAAGTGCTTTTGTTGTTGATGTTTTTATAACTTGAGCTGAAGTTTTCTTGTGTTGCATGTGAAATGATTTTTGGAAACTAAAGAAAATATATTTTATGAAACGTACTCTTGCGTGTGTGAGTGCTGAAATTCAAACATATTTGTAGAGGACCAAACCATTTATTTTCTTAATTTTAATTCTTAAAAATCCCAATGTCATACACTGGAAATGAAACCAGATACAGGCACAAAGTCTTGTTTGACGCTGCCAGGGTGACCGGGGTAACATCCGGGAGATGGAATGGGGAGTCGCAAGCATGGTCCCGCCCACTCTACGTTACAATTGGACGAATGACTGTCTTTTTCTACAACGGCTAATGTCATTCGTTCGCCTGATGTCTATCAAAAACATCACAATAGGCTGCCTCCTTTTCAGTTTTCTTTTTTGTATTCTGTTTTAATAGGGCCTTTGAGCCGCATAAAATCGGAACAAAAGCTATTGTTCCTGGCTCGAATAAAAAGAGGAATCGTTTTGGCGTGCAGAAACGGCAAAGGTGGAGGAGGAATTTGTAAGCATAAGCGGCATCCGCGAGTAGTTCGGTGGGCTGCCTGTGCTGCTTTGCTAAACCCGCTAATGTAACGTTAGCCACTAAAGCAGAATTAAATCGAATTTAGTTGCAAGTTTCTGTCGGGGTAACAGTTCAGAGACTGGAGATACGGTCGCGTTTATCTTCAGAGGTAACTACCTAGCTTTTGGGGTGTGTTGTGGCTGGGACATCATCCAGTACACTGTCTGACCCAGCTGTCCCTCCCTGCAGATCTCCTGATGCTGTCAAGGTAAGATGACAAATAGATATAGCGATTATCTAAGTCAAAAGACCGAGCTAGTCGAATGAACATTTGGTTAAATAATTTATTATTCGGCTCATGTCAATTATTAGTTGGAAAAACACCATTTGTAGCGTTAAAAGCACTTTTGTGTTTAGACTAATTGTAAATAAACATTCTCAAAACGGCAACCACTGTTCAACAGAAGATAATAGGAGTAAAGCGCTGATTCAGTTAGATAGGCTTGGCATTATATACACACGCTGCCTGTCCAAAAAAGTAGGTAACATCACAACATTTATTTCCACCATGAGGTGGATCAAAAATGTGGTCAAGATACTGACCGATGCAAGAGTCAAGCACTCTGTAAAGTCTGCTCCAGCACACCCCAAAGGATTTTTTAATGAATTTAAGGTCTGGACTCAGAGGTGCCAATTCATGTGTGAAAATAATTCTTCATGCTCCCTCCCAACCGTTCTTTCACAATTTGAGCCTGATGAATCTTGACATTGTTATCCTGGAAAATGGCCATGTGTCTTTCTACCTACATGGTTGTTTAAGAAATAAAATGCTACAAACTCCATCAATTAGGGTTAGAAGAACTGTTGCCAAACATCACATGCTAGAAACATAATAATCACTGCAAAAATGATCCAGTAATAGACTATTAAGCATACCTATTTAAATCCAAACAGCGACTTTTTTTTTAAGGCCGGCAAGTGTGTATACACTCACCAAAACATTGCACAGTACAGCACATTCTTTGTATAATAAAGAGATTGTGATTCTCCACAGGCCAAAGCTCCATGCATGATGTGTTCCTGCTGTGACAGAGGCGGCATCTCAGCCCTCACTCCTCCACCTTGGGCAGGGTTCATTATTGTCTCTTCCTGAGCCCTGTCCTTTGCAAAAATGACTGACAAGAGAAACCCACCATTTTTTAATGATGACAATGTAGGCATGGTGCACTACAAGCTGCCCTTCAGTGAGACCATGGAGCTGTTCATTGAGACCTTGACAGGGACCTGCTTCCAGCTACGCGTCTCTCCGTTTGAACAGGTTGTCTCGGTCAAGGCCAAGATTCAAAGATTGGAGGGTATGTGTCCTCTCTTAATTCATCACACAGCACTATGTTTTTATATAATAATGACATAACACATGATTGGACAGCACGATTTTGGTCTCATTCCGTTAGCATGCTTTCTGTACTTTGTGCTTTATTGTGACGTAAAACAGCATTTCGTACTCCTAAATAATTATTATAGTATACATGCTGTTTTATGAGCTTATATTTGTTTAATGAGGGATCATAGGGATCATCTTTAAGTGAATATAAATAGTAACCAAGTAGAACATACACATATACACATTCCCTTCAACATGTGCAGGCATTTTACTCTTTTAAACCTTTTTGTTTGATGTTACTCACATTATAAAATCGGAAAAAGTTTGTAATTTTTTTGAGAGTTCTCAGATGATCACCACGGCTTTGATCAGAATTGGTTTTCTTTCATTCAATTTTTTATGTGAACAAAAATACTTTAGAACAGTAATAACTTTCATTACTCCAGTCTTCAGTGTCACATGATCCTCGAGAATTCTTTCTCTGATTGCTGCTCAAGAAACATTTCTTACTATTATTATCAATGTTGAAGACCGTTGTGTTGCTTAAAGGGTTAGTTCACCCAAAAATGAAATTTATGTCATTAATGACTCACACTAATGCCGTTCCACACCCGTAAGACCTCCATTCATCTTCAGAACACAGTTTAAGATATTTTATATTTAGTCTGAGAGCGTATATCCACGTGTTTGCACACTATACTGTCCATGTCCAGAAAGGGAATAAAAACATCATCAAAGTAGTCCATATCTGACATCAGTTAGTTAATTAGAATCTCTTGAAGCATTGAAAATACATTTTGTTCCAAAAATAACAAAAACTACGACTTTATTCAGCATTGTCTTCTCTTCTGCGTTTGTTTTCAACCCTCAAATAAAGATTCAAACGGTTGTGAGTCAGCGGATTGATTCATGATTTGGATCGCGTGTCAAATGGCCAAACTGCTGAAATCACGTGACATTGGCGATCCGAATCATGAATCAATCCGCTGATTCATGACCGTTTGAATCTTTCATGGTTCTAAAACTTTCATGAATCAAAAGTGCAAAAGAACAACCGTTTTTAAAACATTATACATGTCTTTACTGTCACTTTTGATCAATTTAATGTGTGCTTGCTAAATTAAATAATACGCCTTAATAATAATAATTGACCCCAAACTTTTGAATGGTAGTGTTGGTTTGACCATCTCTCTTAAAGGACAAATCTCTTTTCATATTGTTGTAGGTTTTCTAATTCTAAGAACTTGTCATGTCGTGCATTACCCATACAACCACACATTACATTCATCTGAAACAATCTTTATCCATTATAATCCATTAAAATTCAAACAGTTAACTGGAGACATTGACTTCCATAGTATTTTTTTTCCTACTATGGAAGTCAATGGCTCCAGTTAATTGTTTGGTTACTGACATTCTTCAAAATATTTTCCATGTGTTCAGCTGAAGAAAGAAATTCATACAGGTTTGAAACAACTAGATGTTGAGTAAAGGATGACAGAATTTTAATTTTTAAGTGAACTATCCCTTTAAGCTAAAGGGATAAACTGATGCATTAATAAGAAATGCATCTTAAAGGTAGGATAGGTAGGAATTGGTTAAAAAAACTTTTTTCCAAATTTGTTTAAACATTCTTTATATATCAATACATAATTAAAATGTAAGTACTCTGAAAAAGAAAGTATAAAAAATGAGTGTCTGTAGACCTCTCATGACTGTTTTAAAGACAGCTCATTATTTCCATTCACTCCACCTTCTCCCTTCTGGGCTCTTTCCAAAGCCACGCCCCCAAAATACATGAACGCGCTACACCGGCCGCTCAGCTGGAAGACGCATTATTTACCTCAGACGAGCAGTGTGCATGTAGTGACATCATGTCAGAATCACATGTAATAAAACATCTAACTTTATCAGTATGGATATAAACAAATAAGATTTCTTTTAGTACACACTATCAAGCTAGAATACCGATACTGGTAAAGTTTTAAATATATTTTTGTTTGATTTGGTAACAAGCTAGTTATATTTATAAGGCAAAGAAAACGGGTAGCATCATGTTTTTCCAATAACATCAGTTTTACTGTAATGAAGATGAATTTCGTGTAAGATTCATAACATGTACTGTGTTTTGCATGTAAGAGTTTCCATGATGAAAGCATTGTTGATTTGTAGTAGCTAAAGCTAACTTAGTTCTAAAAAAAGTTCGTGGATGCGGTGAACTAGCTTTTACACATGCATTTTGTTATCTAAAGTTAAATTTTGCGAAATTCAACACAGCGATCAACTTGAGCTAAACATATTGAGTATTTATCATCTCTACTAATGGCTAAGTGTATAACATTGTAACTTTATGCTAAGTAATGTTATGTTAGCTATATTAGGCAGCTTCATGTGCTCGTGATACATGCTTCATGAAAACATAAACCAAAAAAATGTATAATCAAATTGAAAGATTACCTGTCCAGCAGAAATACATCCAGCAATGAGTCGTTTCTCAGGTCCCTCAGTTCTCACCATCGTTGAAAAGCCACGCAGATATTTACTCGCGTTTGATCTCTTTGTTTATCCAAAGACTTTCTGTGCATTGCCTTTTCTCGTACTGTCTTCCTTTTTTGCATTGTTTGCCTTCGCTGACTGCAAAACCCGGCACTGTGAATTTTGAATGCTCTCTCTGCCATTATTTTGCCTAGGTTTCTTGCCTCTTGAACTGCTCAAATCAAACGAGCGCACGCATGTGGGCAGATCCTGTAGCGAAAGCGGTGGTCGCCATGGTAGCGAGAGAGAGTGACAGTCGCCCAAGCCAATCATTTGTTTCGTCCCGAACGAAAATACTGAGCGATGTTTATTGCAGATTAAAAAGTCTAGAGTCACTCGATTTTTATACTCTCCTTTTCAGATTACTTACATTTTAATTATGTATTGACATATAAAGAAAGTTTACACAAATTTGGACAAAGGTGTTTTAGATCAGTCCTACCTATCCCACCTTTAATTGGTATGTGCTGGTTGGATAATGATTTAGAACAATTAGACAATAAGTCTCCATGAGTAGTTTTGATGACGGAATGTATTCCTGGTCGGATGTTTTCATTTCTGATTCATTTAATTCTGTCGTTTATTAGCAACTAGCACACTCAGTAATTGTGCTTGTGATCCGCCCATGCAGATAAAACATGTCTTACCCATTTAACACATGAGCAATAAAAACAGAGGATGAGAGTAAATTGATTCTCTCTCTTCTCCTGCAGTCAAAAGCTGGCATTGTTATTACGCAGCAACTAAAATTGCTGCTCCTCTAAAGCATCACGTGGCAGCTTTGTTAGAGAAATGTTAGTATTCTTTGAATGAAGAGCTTTTATTTGTTTTGGGGGCACAGCTTAAAGATTAGAACTGAGCGTGCTTCATTTATTTAGTTTATATCACCTGGTTGATGTGTAATTGTGAAATCAACGAGAAAGCACGAGTTAAAAACCCAGATGGGACTTTGCAATTCCAGCCAACTGTTCCATATACATCACTGGGTCTTTAAACATGCCAGTCTCCACTGGAAATGGTTTTCCTCCCAGGATCTCTTTGATGTGTTAGACAGCACTAGTTTACCCAGGTCTGGCTCTCCCCTGGAGGAGTTTGCTTTATTAAAGATGAGTTTTATCAGCCCTGTGGATTACAGGTGAGGAATGCCCTAGTTTTAGTTCTGCTATGTGCTTCTTTTGTGGCTAATCTTAGATTCACTATGCTTTGCATTTGGAGCAGAAATTACGGCCTCCTTCCAGGGATCAGTTCTATAGAAGCTTGCTTCATCACGAAATTAACTTTAAAAATTTGATTAAGCCTTTTTTACTCAGAATTCCAATATATCTTGTAATTCAGACTTTATAACTTGCAATTGTGAAATTAGATTTTACAATGTGGACCTTGTCCTCAGCATTGCAATATATCATAATTCAGACTTCATAACTTGCGATTGCGCATTTATATCTTGAAATTTCAGACTTTATAACTCACAATTGTGAATATCTTACAATGCAGATTTTTTTACTCAGAATTGCAATATATGTATCTTGTAACCCTGACTTTATAACTTGCAGTTGTGAATTTATCTTTTTCAATTCTGACTTTTTTTCCTCAGAATTGCAATATACTGTATCTCATAATGGACTTTATTACTCACAATTGTGACTTTATCTCTTGTAATTCTGACTTTTTTCTCAGAATTGCAATAAATCTTGTAATTCAGACTTTATAACTTGCAATTGCAATATATCTTATATACCCCCCCCCCAATTACCTTATTCTGTGGCAGAAAAAAGCATTCAAAAAAGTCCAGTTGCAGAAAGAAGCATGAGACGAATATGTTGATGAGATCCAGATTTTAACATGAAATATTTTATTTTATTTTTTACTTCTGATTAAAGATTAGACACATGGAGGCTGTGTATAGTTTAAAAAGCATGACTAGGCATGTCTCTAAACAGTGAGCAGGCCACACACACACTAACCACTCTGACTGTCTATCACTAATCCTGTCTAGAAAACTACCCCTTCTGGGAATGGACACCAGTTTAGTGTTGCATGGGTGCGTTCTGGTGTCTTATTGCACTTTACACTCGTTAAAGGCACATCTTTTCGCTTAATCACAGGCCAGTGCAAACGTCTGAAAAATTGAAGTGGCAAGCTTATCTTTATGTCCTGGAGCAACGTTTGCATTCACGGCCCTAAAAATGAACAACAATAATGACCTTGAAAAAAGGTTGTTAGAAAACAATTTTAGACACATATGGTGCTTTCTTGTGATGTTTATTTCCTGACCACTGTGATATTTGCTAGATCTAGAGGTGACATGATTGTTGATTTATGTTGTGTACACACAGGGGGGCAGATCTGAGTCATATTTGTTCTGCTGCTGGCTGAGTCACCCTGCTTTATTTTCTTTACAGAATTGATTCTTCTGAATTGGTTCAGTTGTTTCGGTATCTTAATAGATAAATGTTCTTTGGTCTATTCGGTCACTTGTGATGATTCAAACCTCTGGTTAAAGAACAAGTTAACTAAATAGTTCTATCAACATTTCTATAGGATTCCCCAAAGTTAACAAACATTAGTTAGCTAATAACATTAGCCATTCCACACAATTAACTTCATTGGTTTAATGTCCTCTGTTTTGTCTCACTCACCAGCCATGAATAAATAGAAATCGTATGTAACCCCTCCTGTTCGAACCGCCCGCTCCAAGTGGGACTAAAACCCTGGTCCGCCGGCACCAGTAATCAGTAATCAATTCCTAAACTAATTTTCAAATTTTCTCTCAAAATGGGGATGGAAGCTATCAAGCTCTAAAAAAGGACAAAAAGCACTATAAGGTGCAAAAATAATGGTACATGTGAGTTTCTTTTTCAATCAACCGGACTGAATGGCTGTAACGCTCAAATCTTTTTTGTGGGTTTACCAAACTCTACATTTGGTTTAACTTTACAGTTTTCATACTAACCCAAGTGCACGATATGCAGTCGATGACACCTTAAAGGTCCCATTTTTCGCGTGTTTTCGAAGCTTTGATTATGTTTGCAGTGTGCAATATAACATGAGTTCATGTTTCGCGTGTAAAAAAACTCTGCATTTTTTCACACAATTGACTTATCTGTACAGCGCTGTTTCCTCTGTTCTAAAAACGGCCTGATGATTTCCTTGTTCTATGAAGTCCCTCCTTCAGAAACATGTAACGAGTTCTGATTGGGCCAGGGCTTCCCGTGTCGTGATTGGACAGCAGCTTAGCGTACTTTGCCCGGAAAGGTCCCGCCTCTTAACATAACGGGGAGATGCAAGCGCTGAATGCGCGCTCTTCTCCACGTGGTAGAGCAACAAGACCACGCCCCCTATTTTGCGTGTACTTTTGGGCGGAGGGTTAGTCAACAAACGGTTCTAGTGGCGTCATTCCTGAAGGAAGTGCAGGGGTGTAGTCCAAACCGGCCGTTTGCTGTAGGCTTTGAAAAGGAACTTCTGTTAAATAAAATATCTCGCTTGGCATTTAACTTTGAGCTTTATAATTTTACAGGTATTATTTATGCTCTAACAGCAACATTTCACACTAACTAAAGTTTGAAAGATGGATTCGCGAAGAACGGGACCTTTAACAAAAGGCCTCAATAATGAACAAAAGGGACATCTTTATTTTTAGTTATCTTTCAAATGTGTGCCTGTCTAAATGAATAATACATTTAAAAAACATTTGTAAAGTCTCAAGATTGTGCAAGTTCTGAATGTCACTGGACATTGATTTTTTTTTTTTACACTTAAGTTGTCAATGGCCAGATGTTATTTTCCTGCCTGCTCCATTTCCCTCAAAAGATTGAGTTCAGAAACATTCCATTTGGTCAACCATTAGCTGCAATCAGACGTTCCCCTTATGCTCCTGTTCTATTCTATATTGCTCTTTTGTTTTTTTTTGGTTTTTTTCAGACGTGTTGTTAGATGACGTAATTGCTTCGTCTTGCCCTGTGTATGTGGTTGAATGTTAATTAAAGTTTGTATTATAAAAAAAATAGCTATACATGCTCATCTTATGACACGTCTTTTGTCACAGGCATCCCAGTCTCTCAGCAGCATTTGATTTGGAATGGTATGGAGCTTGAAGATGAGTACTGCTTGCATGATTACAGGTGAGTTTTCAGTTTTTCAAAACAGGATCAAGGATGTTTTTTTACAGAAAGTAAACTCAACTACCACACGTTCCACTGAACCTGGCAAGGTCACTGATGCATTTTGAAAAAATGAAATGATCATAATTGGAATCACTCTAGGTTATCCTAAACCCTTGTGGAACCCCTCTGTGAAATGAAAGCATATTTTGACAAGGCAAATCTACATAAAGGTATCATAAAAGTTGTCCATATGACTCTATATTCGACGTCTTCTGAAACCATACGATAGCTTTGTGTGAGAAACAGAGTGATATTTAAGTTGTTATTCGCTTAAAACCTCTCCGCCACGGCTCTCAAATCTTATTTGCTCTTGAACAGCTTGGACGTTCTTCAAAAAACATCTCCTTTTATGTTCCATGAAAGAAAGAAAACCATATGAAAGGTTTTGGAACTGCATGAAGGTGAGTAAATATAATGAGAGCATTTGCATTTTGGGTGAGCTATTCCTTTAAATGCAGCCACTTCTGTCAAGAGCAGACTGGCTCAGTCTGAAGGTCACAGATGGTGGATTTGTCATAATTTCTTGTCAGTTAATGTTCCACATGGAGACTTTCTGGGAAGATATTGTGTGGTTGGATGGTACTCATTGTGCTTCAAATGTTAAGCGAAGCAAATATTTATAAAGGCAGAACTGTACAGACTGTAGCGGTTTTGGGTTTATTATGCTACTGCATGCTCTGAGTTTTCCTATGCTTGTGCTTTCAGCATCACAGAGGGCTGCACTCTCAAGCTGGTGCTCGCCATGAGAGGAGGGCCTGTAAACACCAGACGAGGTGCGTTTCCACCACCAACTGGGATTTTCACACTGTTAACCCTGTCATTCTGAACCTCTGGTTAATGTAATACTGATTCCTGGCTTTTCTTGGTCTTTATTCCACACTGTTACTTTAGTACTTTACCCTGGGTAACAAATCCTAAGTAATTTCACACTGTGCCTTTGGAAACCCCAGATTTGCATATATCTGAGATGAAATAACATTGATTTGAAGCTCTATCTGTGCAAATATCACCATAGATCTGCTTTGGTTGTCTTAATTCTTAACTTGTCTTAACTTAAAGCTGTATGTAGCATATTTCATACATTGCTTTCTAAGTCTTCTGCATCATTAACATTATCAGTACCTGCCCAAAAACAGTCTACCCCCTTCTGGGTTATTTATGCTCATCAGAAAGTAGATGGACTTTTAAAAGTTGCAATGTAACGTAAGTAGCATCAGATAATTTATTTTGTGTTGTGACGTAAATCCGAGTGAAATGATTATAGAAAAAAAGTGTTGTGCTATAGTGAAACAAGTCATTTTTGAACAAAAACGTTGCTTCCAAGATGCATTTCAAAAAAGTAATAAAATAAAGACCATAAAAGCCTGCTATATCAAATACACATATGCAAATTACATTTCTTATGTTTAATATTTAAATCAGTGTTAATTAATACAAAATAAAAGTTCATGTTTACATAATATATGTGTCTTTACTGTGTATAATTATTATGTATATAAATACACACTTATTCATGTATACGTTTGGATGTTTATGATGGGTTATATATATATATATATATATATATATATATATATATATATATATATATATATATATATATATATATATATATATATATATATATGGGTATATATAAATATAACAACATTTCTTAAATATATACATGGATGTGTGTGTGTGTGTGTGTGTATTTATATACATAGTAATTATACACAGTACACACACACATCATGTAAACATGAACTTTTATGTTGGATGTTTTTACAGTTTGATTTGATTTGATTTGATTTTGACAATTTTTTTGTATGTCAGGATTTAAAAAGTTAATCTTTAAAAATATACTACAAATATATTACAGTGTATTTAACACTCAAGTTAAAGTGATGCTGAAATGAAATGCAATGCAGGAAAGTTTCTGCAACTGTACGAAACATGACTATTTAATAGGATAACCACTGAAACAATTTATGATTGGCTTTGGAAAATCTTAACTAGTAATACTGCAGTACATGCCTGCAGCAGTTCAGTGCAAGCTGGGTTTGTTGCAACTTTCTAGTCCTTACTATGTGGCACTGTGCAATGGTTTTGAGGTCAAAGAAAATAGCTCATTACCATTCCAAGAGGTTTGCAGGCACACAGTTAGTTAACAATCTGATATTGATTAGCATGACCTGCATCCTGTTTCTTCTCGTTACCTGCAGTGACAGTGACAGATGACTCAGTGAGGGATATTGCTGACTGCCTTGATGCAGGAAGAGAGGAGATGTGGGAAAAGTCTCTTCCTAATAAACAGGTCACCTTCCTGGTGTACCGTGAGGGAGATCAGCTCAATTTCTTCCGAGTGGTGGATAGGGGAGATGGAACACTCACACCTGTGTCTGAATCATTGAGGTCAGTTCAAAAGAAGAGAAAAAGAGGAACAGTGCCATCCACACAGCACTGGTTCCCTTTTTTTAGATGAAAGCAGATGTTTCAGAACTACAGTTTTCCTGTGTCATGTTGTTCTACTAATGACGATATGCATCAGCATTTACTTGCAAACTTCACAGTCTGTCTTCTTATTTAACATCACTAAATGGAATTCCAAAAATAATTTAAAATTCCTAAATTAATAATTTAAAGTACCCCTATTATCCTTTTATTAAAGGTGCACTATGTAGTATTTTTGCAGTAAAATATCCAAAAACCACTAGACCAGTGTTATATATTTTGTTCAGTTGAGTACTTACATTATCCCAAATGTTTCCAACTATTTGTAAATTGTGAGAAAATTGCTATTTTAACTAAGGACCAGGACGTTTCAGCATAGCGTTTGAGGGAGTCGCCTGTCAATTGCGTCATATCTGCGTTACCCTCGGTTTTATTCTGCAGAAGCGCTTTTCTCTTAGCAGTGTGAACATGTCACAGCAGCGCCGAGCGAACACGCAGAGTAACGTCATAACATTTTAAACAATTTTAAACACACTTAAATGTATCTAATATGATACACAGAGCTGCTTAAACTCATACTCATGACCGGAAAAGCGGAAATAGTGTGCGCACCCGGCGACTGTGTCCTGTCCCGTCACGTCATAATAAAAGTCCCGGTGTTCGCGAGGCGGGTTTTTGTATAACAAATGCTCCAGCGGCCGTGCTCAGCTCCACAACACTCGGCTCTGCTTCATACTACAGCAGGGCTATTCAAATCTTACCCTGGAGGGCCAATGCGGTGCAGAGTTTAGCTCCAACCCTGATCAAACACACCCACCTGTGATTTTCTAATGATCTTGAAGACATTGATTAGCAAGTTCAGGTGTGTTTGATTAGGGTTGGAGCTAAACTCTGCACCACATTGGCCCTCCAGGGTAAGATTTGAATAGCCCTGTACTACAGTAACATTAGTAAACGCATCCATGAACATGATTTCTGCCCGAGTCGTATTTTCCACCGGCTGTGAGGTGAAGACCACATCCCAAGATGCTGCGCTCAAACTTGGCGTCATCAAACTACGCCTTTGTTTTGAATGGGCGCCCTCCAGTGGACGGAAAGTTGCACAGTGCACCTTTAACGCAGCATCCGTTTTTTCTGTCTTCCTTTGGCTAGCGTTACATTATATGATCGTTTTTTGTTCATGCAAATGCTTTTGAACCATTCAAGCGAGACAAGAAAGAAGAGAAAACGCTGTCTTTGAATATTCTTTCACACACAATGCACAGAACGCTGGCACTATCATCAGCACAGACGGCGCCCCAGAATCGAGTTCTCTTTCGTGCTGGAACGAACAATAACACACTGAATTATGCCAAAATGTCAGTTTTGTCGAGTTCCTCGTAATGTGTTTGTTTTAAATGAGTAACACCTTTTTTGAGAGTTTTGCGAAAATGGGAAGCGCTTGAAAGTGCTTCAGATCCGCGTCATGTTCGGCAGTGGCAGATCTTTAAGTGACAGCAGCCACTAATGCTGTCTGTCATTAATCAAAGATCAAAGTTAACAGAGAAAATTACTAACTGTTCTTGACTAAAGAACCTTTGTAGTTTTAATAAGGAATAATCTAATTCATAATTCATGCAGTACAGACTTTTTTGATAACTTTATTCTATTTCTGTAGCCTATATTTCTACCTGTTAGACAGGAAGGGCACAGGTAGATATGACATTTATGGGTTCATGTGAGGATTGTTGTTATATTTTTTTGAAGCCTGATAAATGTAAAAAATCGACTGTAATGTTCAATGGCTATAATTAATGTTTAATATTGGGGGGGAAATCTATTTCATAGAGACATCAGTAGCAGTATTATCACTGATACTGGCCTTCATTCATAAAGATGCCATCAAACAAATATGTCAAATACTTTCTTAGTTTTTTTCTACACTTATTTGGAGATTAACTGTGAAATGATTACATTATAAACAAGTAAAATCATTCACGATTAATCTGAAAAAATGTGTGATTAATCTAGATTTTTTTTCCCCAATCAATTGTTTCATTGACAGCACTACTGTGTATGCAAGTGCCTCTGGAGCTGAAATGATTATAGATATGATAATAGGTGTTTCGCTTCCGACGCGTGCTGTAAGCGATAGACCTGTGGCGTAACTTAGTAATGATGGGCCCCAGTGCAGGTTATTACGACGGGCCCCCTGGTCTGCACATTTATGAAGCACATACAAACACACACACACACACACACACACACACACACACACACACACACACACACACACACACACACACATATATATATATTATTATTATTATATGTTATAAATTAATTTTAAATGTGTTAGAGCCTATCTTGGAAGTAAAGTAAGTAAATGACAAAAACAGAATTAGCGCTGCTGAGACTGAGAGGGATAGCCTACGGCAAATCTGACATACTTTCTTCGTCTGACAATCTCTTAATATTTCCCCCTCTTTTGGAAAGCCGTGGAAATGACATGTAACAAATAAAACAAGACTAATTAATTATGTGGTAATTGGAATATTTTTATTGGTTTCCTCAAAGTATTTCCATACGTTTGCTTGCTAGTGCTACTGTCTTTTTTTTCGATAAAACACCAAGGCAAAGGGCACATTTCGGGGTGTAGTGAGCGGTGACATGTGATTTTAAATTCAGCGCATTTAATTTCACAACGCACCGATGTTTCTGCCAGTGGGTGCCCAGTGCCTACACAGTAGATCTGGTGATCTGATAGTACTAGTTCACTAAATAAATCATTCATTAAACACATCATAAGCACTTAACTCAAAAATAACTAGGCCTATTAAACAATTAAATAACTAGAGAACTGGCTGACTAAAATGCTGATTTCAAAGGAAGCAAAGGTGAAGTCCGTATAATTTATATAGGTAGCTTAGTATACTGTGTTATGCATTTTATCAGTCAATCGTGAAAAATCTGGTGGTCTAAAGTTTCTGGTAACATTAAATAGAAGACAATTCTAGAGAAAGAGCAATAGATTCACGAGTGCACAGAACACAGTTTGAGCACGCACACGTAATATGCGAGCAAGAGCAGAGCCGTGAGACCACATTTAAGAGCGCACGTTGATTTTGTGCTAGAGATTGGAGAGATTCGTAATATGGATGCGCGTTAATGCCCTCGCATTTGTCATTAAAATAACGCAATAGAAGCGGCCTCAAATTAACTATACAACGAGATGAAAGTCGTGTCTGAAAGCTGAAATAGTTTTTATTATTGGTTAAAATGAATGGAGAATATTTAGCCTTTTTTCCCGAGGGTGCTCGATCGAGCCCCCGCGAACCCACGGTATTGGCGCATCCTGTCGGGACACTTCATCGCCAGGGCCCCGCTTGCGATGTGGGCTGGGCCCGCGTTCGTCACGGGCCCCACCGGCCGCACGGGCCCCAGTGCAGCTGCACTGCCTGCACTGTCTGTAGTTACGCCCCTGCGATAGACCCTTCCCAACAGACTGGCCTGTCTGACCAATCAGAGCAGAGTAGGCTCATGGAAACAAGGGGTTTAGAGAGACTAAATCTTCAAATGAAACAGACTCTTTGTGAAATTAGGTGATGTGCAATGTAAACCTATTGTAGGAGACCTCCAAAACAAAATTAGGAACCTTTAAAATAACATAATAGGGGTACTTTAATTACACTGTAAAATGTAATCTTTAGCAAATTTCAAAATAAGTATGTTCATCAAGTGCAGCATAAGGAAAATTAGCAGCACTGTTAAACACAAATATTCTTAGAGTTTGTCCTTGCTTATGCTTGTTTCAGCGGTGCCTCGGTACACAATGTGTACACGGAGGAGGAGGAAGAATCAGAGAGTGCATCTTCAGAACAGCAGACGCTGGAGAACTCCATCACAATGAGCAAGATGAAGCTGCTCAAGGCCAAGATGGAGAATATGAACCTTAACAAAAAGGTAACAAAATAGGCAGACTCATCTTTCTTTTTTCCTCCTCCACATATTCTAGCAATATCATTTTATCCTCAAGAGCATCAACCCCCTTACCGTCAAACACATCTGATTAGATTTGTCAGTGGAGCAGTATGGAAGTGCGTGCAGTTCTCCAGGTGGCTTGAGGGAGTGTCGCCAATCCCACGCGGTGTCTGATTAACTAGCGCAGTAATAACCACAAGCTCAGCAGATTGGCACATTAAGTTAATTATTCACACTCAAATATGTATAGTTGTCAGTAGACATGTCTTAGTCGCAGGTATTTTGTTTTTGTCTATCTCTGAAACCTTTGCTGTTATTGCTTAAATTTGTAGCGTAGTTAAGTTTGCATGTTTATGTACTGTAGCATTGCTCTTGTCAACATCATAGAAATGTTTTATGTATTAAGAGGTTTAACATGAAGCACAGTTTAATTGCTTACAGTTACAAGCTGTATCGCAACTTGACACATTAGTTAGGATTCAACTGATGTGCTATATTTAATTTTACAATGTGACTAAATGTGACTAGATTTATAAACTTATTAATTGTAATTTTATTGGCTTAATTTATTGTAAAATTATTATTATTATAATATTAATTAAGATTATTATTATTATTATTATTATTATTATTATTATTATTTATTTATTTTTACAGTTCTGAGTCTTTTGTTAAACTATTTTTGCATATTTTAGTTTGTGTGCATCAAGTTTTAAAAAATTACAGGATTATCCAGTAATAGTCATTACCACGTAGTTATTATAATATGAACTATTTTTTGGGATGGACAATATATCTGTACCATATTGGTTATCAGCCAATATTATTTTTTATTTGCTATCTGTATTGGATATTACTTTGTGCATGCTCATGTCACCTATTTTTACATTGAGATTACCTTTGATATCATCCAACCTTAAAAAACACTAATAATTTAATATCAATCTTAAATGTAATCTTTAGTAAATCTCAAAATAAATATGCATTTTTTACATATTTTTGTCAAATATGTAACATAACCTTACATTATAATGTTTTGCTGCATAAATGAATGTGTCGCATTTAAAGCAGTTGATTTTTGTTTTTAGTTTTTAAATCTTTTTTTATTTAGACAAAAGTATAAATATTACAAATTGACCATAGCTAAAAATAATAAATGGCTTATCTGTATTGGCCAGAATTTTTATATTGATGCATCGCTAATTTGTCCATTAAATTGCTTGGAAAAAATGACATTTATATGAGATATATTTTTACAGTGGCTCATACCGCTATTTAAGCTTTTGGCCATACTGCTCACTCCTAATCACAAAGAAATGTTTATCAGATCTTCTGTTTATGTGCCTTCTTTGGCATGATATGTGCTTGATTGTTTTTTTGTGTCTTGTTCAGCCCAAGAAGACGGCTAAATTAAAAGTCAGACCTCCAGTTGGTCCGAGACCCTGCAGCGGTTCGCTGGGATCTGCCCGACACCACCGGATGTTTCGTGTCCTTCCTCAGATAGGCCACGCCTCGTCAACACATCTACCTCCAATCGGAGATCAGCAGCAACCTGCAGTTTCATCCCCTGCTGCTGGCACCTCCCGCCAACCTTTTGCTTCTCTCTCAAGTCCCACTTCCTCAAGCCGTCCTCATCCTTCCTCTACAGCTTCGGGCATATATATGCTTCAAGCTGAGGAACCATGGGATAATCCAGTGCCCAGGAAGATCAGACTCCCTCCCAAAGTGTCCAGACTGGATATGAGAGGGCCTAAAGTCATGCGAGACTGTGTGTACCCACCTGTATCTCTTCTGTCCAGCCCTGGTGTTCAGGATGAAGTCGATCTCCAGAGCGACAGACTAACGGTAACCGAGAACTCTGCTGTTATAGAGCCGCCCAAAGCTGTTCCCTTCAATCTTCCTGAGCCCCTGAGTCTGGACGTGTCTGCTCAGCGAGAGCAAGGTCTTAACTCTATAGCTATGCCAGAACCCAACACCGCAGCTCCTCTTCTTTCCCAAGCCATCAACTCAAACTGGAGGCTGGCATCCCAAACTGACCTGCACCTCGCCGGTGACCCCCTCGCTCCTCCACACATACCGCATCACTTTGAGTTTACAGGTTCTGCCATGCAGCCCAGTCCAGCTCGTGCTCTCCTCAGAACCAGCAACAGCCCGTCGCTTCCGGTCGGTTCCCCCTCACGGAGCACATCTGTATGTGGCCTCAAAGTCGACAAGCGCTCAGAGGTGATTTCCAAAAGTGAGGCCCGAGGTATTACAAAGATGGCCAATAAAGGGAATAAAGAGCCATTGGGATCCATGAGCAACGCAGAGCTTCTGGCCTCCCTGGCGGGCAACGGAGGTCAAGAGGCTTTGGCAGGACCTTACGCTTTGGGCAGGTTATGTGCTACAGCCACTCCCCTACCAACCAACATCCATCTGTTGCAGGAGGACCTGCTGAGGAGGATCTCCCCCCTACAGAGAACAGCTGGCTACACGGTAAGTTTGCAACCTTGACTTCTGCTTCTGCTTTTACGGATCTCCCCTTTTATACAGCTTCAAAAAGCTGATGTTCATTTGATCACAGTGGGATGCAATGGGAAACAGTGTTTGCTTTAACTCAATATGACATGTGAATGCTGTCATACAAATTATCGCTACAGCAGAGCGTGTCCTGTCACGAAAAGATGCTTGTTGCACATTATACACCTTGTAAGACAGATTACAAGCATGATTCATTCATCTAGACATTGATCTAATGAGAACAGTGGTATAACAGTCTCAAAAGTGCTTTATATGAAACAAATTGCAAAAAAGGATTGTGAAATTGTGGTATATGAAATCGTATATCATATCATAAAAAGTCATATCATGTTAATATTTTATGTCCGTGTTAAATAATAGTGATTACAATATTGACCAAAATAATTGAGATTATGCTTTTTCTTACGAGCAAATTTGGAATTTGACTCTAGTTAAAATTCAACTGATGTGCTATATTTTATTTGACATTAATGTTTGTACGTTAAGAATTCAGAGCTTTCCATTTTAATATTTTATTTAAATTATTTATATTATCATTTTATTCATTTTATTTGATTAATTTACTGTGCAAATTAATTTTAATATCAATATTAATTTGCTTTAAAGGGATAGTTCACCCCAAAAAAATGTATTCTAACATTAATTACTACGTTATTTCGTTAATATATCGCTAATTACCATTACTAATTACCCTTACGTTGTTCCAAACCCGTAAGACCTTCATTCATCTTCAGAACACATATGAAGATGTTTTTGATGAAAACCGAGAGGTTTCTGAATCATCCATAGGCAGCAACATCATTGCAACTTTCAAGGCCTAGAAAGCTAGTAAAGACATTGTTAAATAGTCCATGTGACTCCAGTGGTTCAACCGTAATTTTATGAAGTGACGAGTACTTTTTGTGCTCAAAGAAATCGACTTTATTTGACAAACTCTCCTCTTCCACGTCATTCTCCTACACTATTCACATAATAGAAACAATTACAGCTTTTCCAGGTTCTACATCAGAACGGCGCCTCATTATTGGCCAATGTGTCGTGGTGCTCACATTAAGAGCATCAGCCAATGGTGAGTCTTTCTAGTAATCCTGAAGAGCTTGATTAGCTGGTTCAGATGTGCTTGATTAGGGTTGGAGCTAGACTGCAGGACAATGGACCTCATTGACCAGGGTTGAGAGTGTCTGGTGCAGTGTCTGACACAGAGAAGAAATTGTTGAATAAAGTCGTTATTTGGGTTTTTTTGTGCGCAAAAGTATTCTCGTCACATCATAACATTAAGTTTAAACCACTGGAGTCCCATGGACTATCGTCTTTATTACATTTATGGATCTTAAAAGTTGCTTTAAAAGACATTACGGCCGATGGAAGGTTCATAAATCTCTTGGATTTCATCAAAAATATCTTCATTAGTGTTCTGAAGATGAACGAAGGTCTTAAAGATTTGGAACAACATGAGGGCGAGAAATTAATGACAGAATTTTTGGGTGATATATTCTTTAACTCAAAATGACATCTGAATGCTGTTGAGCAAATTAGTTTTACTAGTAGACCATGTATCCTGTCACGAAAGACACTTGCTGCACGTTATACAGCGTGCACCATGCAAGACAGATTACAGATTCATTAGTTTTGGCATTTCAGCTAATGACAATAGTGCTGCAACATTCTAACAAACGCTTTATCACACAATCTTGTCGTTGCAGCCGTCAAGCTCATCAAGCGGCCTCTCCAGTTCAATAAAGAGATTAGGTGAGTGGCTTGACTTAAACAGTGTGCTGTTCGTGTGAAATGAACCATTCAGAACACCATCTCACAGTGCTTCTGTGCCATATCGCTGAGATTTTTTGTTGTTGTTCAGAGTAATGTCATTTGTGGCAAGCCTTGGCCGGCCGTTTGTCACACTTTTCCACTTGTCACTGCTTCATTTTTACACCTGTCTTCTTCCTCAGGCTTGTGAAACCCATCTATAAATCCTCGGGCCACTGCTTTAATGTCATGCTGCATAGGTCACTTGTTTCTGAGATTATAGCTTCCTCCATTCTAGTTCAGTACGAATGTTCAACTTTGATTGAGCTTTATTTGGTCTGTTAATGGATTACCCTTTAAAAATTTGGGGTCAGTTCAGATTTTTTTAAAAAAAGAAATAGGTTTATACTATGGGCTGTGACTGAATGCTCGATTCTGATCGGCTGGAAGGTGTGCAATAAAACCGTTTAATACACGGGTGGTTCCAAGTCAGTTTAATCTACATTCTATATTAATACGCTGTTTTCATTGAAGCGCACACTCCGATACATCACCAACACACAGCGAGCAGAGATTGTGCTGCTCACACACAGTCAGAAACATTCAGGAGCACAGAAACTTATCAACGCTGCCTAGCGACTTAGCCATAAAATAGCTTTGCTATTGAATCGCTACACTGTATTTCTCAGCAACGAGGAGGTTACATTGCTGTTATGAAGGGATTAAACTCACAGCTTCATTGTTGTCACAGCAAACATCAATAACAGCTTTAAGTTGTCAGTGCTGGCAAATGACCATGGTATAAGCGGGATAATCCACAGCTAGCTGTGCATTAAACAACTGTAATACTTCACGGCAGGTGGTTCTTTGTCTCCTCGTTTTGCATTAAAATCGTTTTATGCACAGCTAGCCGTGAATTATCCCTTATTTACATCAGCGAGGATATACTAAAATTTATAGATGATATGTGACGGCAAAGACATTTATAATGTTACAAAATATTTCTTTTTCATAGAAATACTGTTCTTTTAAACTTTCTGTTAATCAATGAACCCTAAAACAATATTTATTGCTGTTTCTGCAAAAATATTAAGCAGCACAACTGTTCTCAAGATTGAGAATGATACGTTTCTTGAGGACCATATCGATCAATGAATTCATTTGAACAATATATCAGTCTATTTTTGTAGGTCAGGAGGTGCGTTGTCTTACTGGCTTTAAAATATTGACCAGCGTTAAGAGCAGAGCATAACTGCTGACTGAAACTAAGAAACAGGAAACAAACACCACAACTCAGTCGCATAGATAAATATTCACATGATCATGTTTACAGAAGCATGCATGCAAAATTACACACAAAATAGAAGCACATTTTCACTCAGACGTTTGATGCTTAGACAGACTTCCTGCATGATTGCGCACTTAAGAGCTTGATGATGGTTTTGCAACAGGTGGTACATTTGGGAAATGTTCCGTGACATTTTACCGCCAGTGTTCAGAGCGTCAGAATGTTCTGTCACGTCTCAGATTGTCACTGGTTTGAAAATGCAACAGTGATGGCAAATAACAGGATAGATAGACCAGCAAGTACATGACTGGAAATCCAATCTCATGCCCCAGTGCTTGGCACGATTTTGTCACAATGTGTGCCTTTCTGTTGTTTTTTGAGGTTTTGAAGGTACATGAGTAGTTTTTCCTCTTAGAATCCATATTTTATAGTTGTTGTGATTGTCTCTCTTGTTCAATTCCTGTGATTGTTTGTGTATGTGGAAATGTTGGTTTAGGCACTCCAACACATCACTTGCCCCCTGTGAAGGCTCCCACTGGAACAAAGAAAAAGAGTTCAAAGCACTGCTTCCTGTGTGGGAAGAAGACTGGTTTAGCCACCAGCTATGAATGCAGGTACAGGACGAGTTTTTTATTTCTTTACATAAGGGTTTTTAATGTGTATTGTGCGATCTTAAAAAAAGGTATGCACTTCATTTGGAGTGTGTGCACTTGACATAAGACAAAGCTATTTCTGTTGCGTGGTTACAGAAGTTCTTCTATATGTCCTACATCAGTTTTGCTAATAACACCATCTGTGACTTCAGTTTCTCTGCATGTTGGCTTTCAAATGAGGCAAAGTCTTATATGATGCATCTTTGCAAAGGACTAATCAGAAAGATATGACTGTTATTCTCTCTTGCACTGTGAATAATCGATTCAGCTAAACTGATTAAAAAACAAAAACAAATAGTGCTTATAATTTTTGTGCAAAATCATTTCTCAGAATCAGCATGAGGGCTCAACATTAAGCCTTGCGCCATGTGCTTGTCATGCAGAAAAAAAAGTTACTTGTCTGGACAGATTTTTTTTCTTTCTGTGGTGTAAATGTAATTTATTCTGAAGCAGTATTCTCATCAGTGTTCTATTAGTTCTTACTTAAATCAGCATATTTGTGATATTTGCCCCCTTAAATTGATTTTACAGGGCATTCTTATAATATATGTGTTGATATAATGCATCATCTTTCGTCTTTTTTTTCTTAAATTTAATCAATACATTTATTTACAATAATAGTCAGAAACTATGACTGTTACCAGTCAGATATCAACAAAATCCATCTAATCCCATCACGACTCCATTGCAAATTTCAAAATGTAATTTTAGAACTAGTGATTCATTGATAGAAGAACATTCCTTAGAACAATAATCAACCAATCAGATTCATGCATTCAACACCCCTTTATTTTAGCATTAACTTGTTTATCACATATATTTGAGTATCATAATCTTGTACTATAGTGATTTATAAAAATAAAAATCTATCAAAAAATGATATCCAAATTTAGTCATCAACAAAATGAAGTGAACTGCAGGGTGTTTGTAAGTTGATGAAAACTAAAGATTATAATTCCTTAAACCCTAATATATAGAATTTTAAAATAAAAACAATCGACACGAGATTAAATATTTTATTTATGTTGTGTGTTACTGCCATGTTTGACATATTAAGTAATCATTAAAATAACTGTAGTCTGATTATGAGTATTTTTACATGTAATATAATTAGAAGCACTGTAAATATAAACAATATACTGTATAATAATATAAACTGAGGGTTCGTACAAGGTACTTGAAGTACTTGAATCTGACTTTTGCTTAAATTATTGAATGACACTATATGTATTTGTTCTGTATAGTTTTCTAATAGCTTTAGTTCCATTCTAAAAATCAATGAACATCCAGATGGACCATTTATTCAGCTCTGCGGAAGTAATATTCAAAGTGCATTTTCTCTCACATTTTAGCAAAAGCATTGGTTAGAATTGTGTCTGATTATTGCTGTTCTCATAATGATATCTTTATTTCTGTCTAAGGTGTGGCAACATCTTCTGTTCCATGCACCGCTACTCAGAGACCCATGACTGCACCTACGACTACAAAAGCGCAGGCCGACGCTTTCTACAGGAGACCAACCCCATCATAAGTGCCCCGAAGCTGCCCAAAATATGAAGGCACTGCGCGGGTGAGAGAAAAAGAGACATGGTGTCCATCAACTATTAAAAGAGTAAAAAAAACCTTGATCACAATCTGTGCTTTTATCACCATGTTTGCTTAAAAATATAGTTGTTTAAAAAAAAGGGAAAAACAGTGCTCGCTCATTAGCTCGTTGCCTTGTTTGCTGTCTATAGATTACTTCAGACCCTGCATGTAAATAGTTTCTAAAAACATTTCTATAATACGAACAAACTTTTAAAAACCAAGTTAGATACTTTTAAATAAGCAAAATACACAACTACGTATATCTATTTACATGTTTTTCTGTGTGTTTGGTTTTTTGAAATAGAACCAACTATCACTTTTCATGACAAGTCTTGCAGAGATGCACTTTAGTATTGCTAAATATCTCTTGTGGAGATTGGGTTCTGTATTGGGATGGGGGGTGGGGTGGGTGGGGGGGTGCTTGAACTATGTGCCGTTTGTTTTTTGTAAGTTTCCTATTAGAACTTTCTTATATTTCTGACACGTTACTCCTCTGTCTAGTAGCACTCTACCGAAATCTTCTTATCATGGAAAATGCCAAGCACTCGTGTAATATAAAGACTGTTTAACCTTGATTCACTTTGAATATGAAGTAGATGGGCTCTACCAGCCGTACACACTACACTATGCAGTTTGACCATGTAGCATTCTAAACCAACTTTATAAGGGCTTGGCATGATAAGATGTAAACAGTTGACTGGTTGCCATGACGAACGATCCTTTTTGTACCTTAATTGAAAAGCTGCTCAGAAGGCAGCTGTTGTTATTTGCATTTTTCTGTAATTGTCAGGTGATGAGCCTAATAAAATATCCTTGTGTTTCTTCCTTTGTTTTTTCTCCTTCACCGTATTGAGTTCTGTTGTGTTTTTTATCTACTGTATCTTTCGTGGCTTTTTAACATTGCAAGGAGGTGTTTGTTGCAGGTGCTTCATAACAGCAATGCTGTTTGGGATTCCATAGAATTGAGTGTATTACTAGTCCTGTTTTAACATGTTTCCCCTTCTTTGAAGATGTGATTCGACTTCTGCTATGAACCCATTTAGATAAGTGCAATTTCTTGACTGAGCAGCAAAACTTTTTATGAACTACTATTATAAATTTTTACATTTTACTTTCTTAACTCTCTAAAGCGCTTCGATTGTAGTCTTTTCCAAAACCGTACTTCACAGAATCCCTCATTTAAATAATTTCTGCTTAAGGCGTATGCAAATAGGGACAAGGCCTGGTTAGTTTCTTTAAGGCCCCGATATACTTCAAGTGAAGTATAAGAACGATCTGCTGTGGTGTGATTTTGAACAAAATCAGGCCGAAACAGTTAATTTGGAGTTTGTTTTGAGATTTCGAAACAGCTTGCCAAGTACCATTGCTTTGTGGATATTGCGTAATTGGTAAGTGTGTGCGGAGGCTCCGCCTTCTTTCACGCTTAAATCTTTTCCATTTGTCCTGTTAAGTCCGTTGAGGTCAGACGTCCGTGAGTGAGAACGTGAACAGAGCTGCTTCATAGTAGAAAATGCCACTGTTTTTCATGTTTAATATGGTAAAGCTGCTTGATTTTAAGCAATCTATTGTATAAAGTGTTGTACAAAAAAACATGACATGACTTTAGTGTGCTCAAGGGGGTAATCTAGCGCTCTGAAAGCGTTCCACCCCTAGGGGCTGCCCTAGCTTGACTTCATTCTTTCGCCGTTGACGTCAATGGGATCGCTCTGTCCATTTCTTTTACTGTCTATGAGTGTGCTACTAGAAGTACTACTACAAGTACTAGAGTGCTGAATTGCAGAAATTAGGCAAACATATCCACATTTAGATGCTATTCTCAAATGTGTTGTGTTGGATGTTCCCTAACAGTATATTGTTGGTCACATATTCGTTTTACCCCGAAGTATAGTAGGCTTCCCCCGATAGTTGTGTTACCAGTGTTTAGCAACAAGCAGACGTTCCCAAATTGGTGCCAATTCAAGATAGTAAAAAGTGAAATTAAAATGCAACGCAATGCATTCCTAACTATTCAACTTCCATAGGAATTAATTGAAAACACTCGCAATACTCCGCACCATTACGAATGCCTGTGCAAATTAGCGATGTAAAAGTTAGTTAGAAAAGATAGAACCCACCCAGTGGTATCGGTATTACCAGTGTTGTCGATTAACTGGTCGATTTCACACGTTGATTAACTGGTGTGAAAATTTCCTCACTGTCACATCCCTACCCCTAAACGAAGAACGAAAAAGAACTTGGAGGAGAGCATATTGGGGCCTTTAGCAGTGTGCTGAAACTCACGTTTATGGTAAGGGGTTTGACATTTTCAAAGCACCGGAAAGAGTTGACCAATCACAACACACATCCAGCTGACCAATCAGAGCACATTGCGCTTTTCAGAAGGAGGGGCTTCGTACACTAAACAGAGCGTTACTGACAGACTGGAAAGAGAGGTGCTGATATGTGAAAGATATGTGCTTTCACATATTTAATCATGTAAAATATGTCAATATATATATTTTAAACATTCAAGTATGACAGCCCAAATTATTCTATTATAGCCCAAAAACAAAATCAAGACTTATAAAAAGGAAATGATGATTAAATTATGATTACTGTTTTTCTAACATTTCAGAAATAACCTCCGCTTAAACTAAAAGAACAGCAAACAGATGGTGTGAGAATGGTTCATGCAGTTCTTTAGTGACACTAAAAGAAAACAGGCATTGTCAAAACAGAATGTAAGAGCACTGGCATTTGAGGAGGAGCTTTTATTAGTTGCACAAATTTATTTTACAATTATTTAAAGAGTTTTTTTCTCTGTTGCTGGTCCTAGATTATGGAATAGCCTGCCGTTGGATGTTAGATCTTCCATAAATCTAAATGTTTTTAAGGACCGCTTAAAAACATATCTTTACTCTCTGGCATTTTAGTAGGCCTACATCAGTACATGGATGTTTTGTATTTTGTCTTGTTGTATTGTTGGTTTCTTTTTAACTGCAATGTACAGCACTTTGGTAGTCTGTAAGGTGCTATATAAATAAATAAATGAACTAACTAACAATGTGCTAAAGAAATCACATTCTTTAAGTACAGTATCACAAAATAGAAGAATACAGAGATCATGTTTTATTCATGATTGAATTTGTTGTGCTTATCAGTGCCCTTTGAGGAAGCATGCATCTTTTAACGCAAAAATATCTAGAGGATCTTGTTTTACAGGTTGAGTTTTACACATTACATGGAACACACACACACATGTTGGTCTATGTGGTTTACAGGGACTCTCCATAGGCGTAATGGTTTTTATACTGTACAAACCGTATTTTCTATCCCCTTACACTGCCCCTGCCCCTAAACCTACCCATCACAGGAAACATTCTGCATTTTTACTTTCTCAGAAAAACATAATTTAGTATGTTTTTAAGGCCATTTGAATTATGAGGACATTTGATATGTCCTCATAAACCACATTTATAGTGTAATACCAGTGTAATACCCATGTAGTTATACAAATTTGTGTCCTCATAAACCACATAAACAGGCTCACACACACACACACACACACACACACACACACACACACGCACACAAACCACCACACACAAATACTGTGTGTCACTGATTCTAGTGGTCAAATTGTTCAGCTTTATTCATGCACATACAATTAATAATAACCACATTACATAACAATGAATCAAAGGTTGTTTAGACAATGCTCCGAGCAGAAAATGTGCGTATAAAATGTGTAAACCCTTCCAAAGAATGACCACGCTTTTAGCCATTCTCTTTCATGATTCATGACACGTCTGTTATGTTTCTCCAGAAGTGAAAAGGAGGAGCAGGGCACACACAGCACCTATCCCTCTGTAATCAAGCCACCACCTTTAGTCTTTAACCACTATAATAATTATGAAAAAAGAGCATCTTTGAATCATTTTCAAAAATAAAAACAACAACGTGAACTCACACCCTACAGTGCACCATTGTAATAGGCTAATGAAATCACTTTGGTGACATGAACCGCAGACAACGAGAGGAGAAAAACAAAGGGGTCATCATCACATTCTAGCCCATAGGAAAAGTTCTCAACATTTCTGAATATTAATATAAAGGTATTTAATGAACCCACACCACCGGATCAGCTGTGTACATAATTTATTTGAACACTCGAGACATTAGCGCTGGAGTACATGACAGCACGCGCATGCCCTCTCCGATGTTTTTTTTTCTTTTCTCAGACCGATTTTCCACCCCGAACGCGGAAGTCGGTGGACGTGACGCACGCTATAAGATGGGGACTATGCAATAAAAACAAAAACATCGCTTTATACAGTCGGGGAAAGACGAGGTAAGTAAATATTTGAGCGAACCACGTAAACCTGCATTAGAGGGTAAATACTGCACCGCTGTCACTGAAACACCACGCACGGTCGTCCTTTAATACGCCGAGAAAGAATTGGTATTTATCGGGCATTTGTATATCAAGTTAGGAAATGTATCTTAAATGTATATATGTTTCTTAGATATATCAATCTCGTGACTTTTCGTTCAGCACTGCAGAAGGCATTCATAAAGACTTGCTGTATTGTGTAAACAGCGTATGACTGCAGCTCGAGACATCTTCGTTGTCCCAGTGCTTGCAGAAACAGTGCCGAGCAGCTCTATTATAGGTGAGAGTGTTAATGATGTGCAGACCAAGAACATGCAAAATTATTTGTTTTAGCGAGCATGTTGCACTACGTAGAAATGAAACTGTCCTGAAAATGAGCTAAGAACAATAACTGGTGGTCTGCAGTTGTCATCCTTCATTGTCGCGCCATCAGCGAAACTGTTATTGTACGACTGAACTATTGACAGGGAACAAAAGAGAAGACAGATATAGAAACTGGCGCTTTGATTGCATTTGGTCTGTTGGAGGATGCATACCTCGTATTAATGATTGTAGGACTCAATTTAAAAAAAATTCGGTTCTTTTGAACGGCTCTTCTGGAGTCAGTTAAATGATTCTTTTTTTTATATGACGTAATTTCGTCATCGTGAAACCATTTAGTCTGCTTCACCAATTGCTGTTTATTGCTAGTGGATTTTCCCCCCAATCCCGATTGTGATTGCATGTGTTCTAGTCAGATCAGTTCTGTTCGTTACAAACGGCTTTATTAATTAACATATAATTTGCATTCATATGTGACAATATAATGACAGTTCACTTAAATCACTGAGGTGAAATCACTCAGGTTATGTTATGCTAGATAATAAAACACTTCCAGTATGTTTCCTTTGATTACTAGCCTGATGTGACATAGCCTACCAATTCACATAGGCTGCATCCTAGATAGTATTCTAAGTGCATCCCAAAACGTAGTATGAAGAAATAATGCTTCCTTTACGTGCTATCTGAATTTTCGTAAATACAAGCTTTTCCAATTGCACGGACAAAGAGTGGGCGTTTCTAAATTTCTGGGTGTTTTCAAACTGATGGGTGTTTGTTTATAAATCAGGCAATGAAATTGATCCTTTTCACCCCAACCACAAACCCCACCCACACTGTGACGTGGGCAAATCAGGTAACAGTTGAAAACGTCCCTCTGTTTATGACCACGCCCAACGATGTGCTAACTCCTATTACTAACCTGCAGAGACCTATACTTGCATGAGCTCCCTCTGATGTGCTGTTTACCAATGTTGGGAAGTTCGTAAATCATTTTGATACCCAAATTCCTGAGATGGGCATGCCATAAACTTTTAATACGATTTTCCCAATAAATAAGCAGGAATAAACCTTGTATTGAACGGGTCTTCGTGATTCCCGTTCATTCCGACCACAAAGCACTTGAATGCAACAAGCTCGTAATCATGACTTCAGAAGTAGCCTAGGAATGAACTATTTTCCAATAGCACAAGCAGCATAAGTAGGCTATTCCAAAGTTAATATGGATTTGTATGTGTATGTGTTATCCCAGCTAAAGGGAACGTTCTCAGAACGTTGGCTAACGTTCTCTGAAAGTTCTCTCAAAGTTATCAAAAAACGTTCTTGCAGTAACGTTATTAGAACGTCTAATGCTGGTCGCCATGTTGCCCCTCCATCTTGAAAGTACATTAGCCAAAGAGGGACATACCCGTAAATTCAAGCTTCGCTTTTCGCGTTTTAACACTCGATGGCACTCATGGACGAGGTCGAACTGGAAGCCATGTTAATCTTGGACTAAATAGACCACCGTAGGAGTTAAAACGAAATTGGAATTGAGAGGAACAGAAACTAATATTCACTGGATTGCCATATACCTTTACACCGCTAGATGGGGGAAAATATCACACAGTGTAGCTTTAATATATATATCTTTTACAACCAGAAGAAAAATCTAGTTAACTAATTATGTATTAAATATAAATGTAATATAAATATAAAAGTCAATTATAAAAGTGGTTTTACCTTTTTTTTAAAAGAATGAATAAGATGTCAATAAACAAAAGCAAGTACTTTAAAGGGGAAAACTTTCAGAAAAGGAATATTATATTTGATCATACTCCACACTCTTAAAAGAATGTTATTTAACGTTTTTATAACCTAATGAGAACGTTAATACAACGTTCCACAAACAGGACATTTCAACATTCCTAGAACATTCAGAAAACGTTTTATAACTTAATGGGAACGTTAGGGAAACGTTCTTATAACCTAAAATTGTTAGCTATACTCTCATAGTTGCTCTCATTGAAAAACACCCCATTCACATGCATTATATGACTGGCACTGTGCAATGGTTGGAAATCTTAATTTGTGTTCTACTGAAGAAACAAACACCCCTATCTTGGATGCTCTGGGGGTAAGCAGATAAAACATCACATTTAAAAAAATATTTTTTTAAATTTGGCAACGAACCCTATCAATCAAAATCTGAATGCAATAAGCTCTTATAATCACAACTTCAGAAGTGGGAAGACATGGCATCACATGGGGTTATTAGTGAGATCAGCATCTAACCTGAAAATATGTTTATTCAATGTTATCCACATTATATTTCATCTGCAACATGATGGTAGACTTTTGTAATGATACTTTGGGCTATTAACTTCTAAATGCTATATTCAAATTGCAAACTCATGAGGAGAGTCTCCGCATGAATGATCACAATTAACTGGCAGATCAATGTGCTACTTCTGTTCTCTCCAAACGGTAGGAAATTGAATTAAATTGAATGTGGATGATTTTAACTGTGACAAGAAGCATGTAACTGCGACTGAACTGTCTGTTAAAGATGACAAACAGGCCTATGTCCAAAAGCTTGACTCTTCTGCTACACACTCAAAAGTATGTTGTTGTTTTTTTTGTTATTTATTAAACGGTAGACCTACATACTTTTAGGTCGTACTAGCTACGTAGGTGATTTGGGACAAAGCAACGGTTTTCGGTTCACTCGAGAACCCCTCGGACAGATTTAGTCCGCTTCGTGAATTAAATGTTCAAACCGTTATGTGAACCGATTCAGTTGATTGATTAAAAAGATTCGACTCAGAAGAACGATTCAAGATTGAATCGGATGCCGCTACTATTACCCAGTGTGCCCAGTGCGCTTGAGTTGCAGTAAGTCTGTATGGATGTATCGGCTCAGTGCACTATGAATTACAGCGCTACATAAGTGCGTACTCGAAACATTTTGTTTCGCTTTTTGCTGGCATTAGTAGGGTGGATCCGTGACTGGTGCCAGGCACATTCATTCGCGCCTAGTTTTTCCACATTTGAAGAATGCTTTGAGCTGCCAGTTTTGTTGACATGTTGATGGTCATGGTAAGCGCATTATTTTGTCTATATATGTTTGCCTATTTTATTAACTGTGTTTGTATTTTTGTTGCTGCTGCTGCTGCAGTAAAACCGGGCTAGTTTTCACTCACTTCAGTGAAAATTTCTCAGCATGTTTATTTTTGAAAGCCAATTTCTGTATCTACATTCTGTATGTAGCCTTCCTCAAAGTCTTGACAATTAACAAAGCTCACTTAATTGAACACGTTGTGACATGTTGTCAAACTAAATCCTGCTTTGTATAGACTTTTTAGGTAAATTAAAACACTAAAAAAATATAGTATGAAACGTACTATATTTTTATATATATTTAATTATATATAGGCTACTATAATTATAATAGCAAAACAATTAATGAAACAGCAAACATAAATAATATAACATTTAAAATGCAAATTGTCTCAATAAAAATATCACCAAAATATACAGGCCTATAATTTTATATATATATATATATATATATATATATATATATATATATATATATATATATATATATATATATATATATATATAATTATAGGCCTGTACATTTTGTATATACTGTATATGTTGCCTGTATATATATATATATATATATATATATATATATATATATATATATATATATATATATATATATATATATATATATAATCCTTAACAAGCACTTGTTTCAAATATTTAGCCTACAAATAAATATAAAACTAGTCCAGGTCGAATCTCTTTGATTTTTAAATTACAGTAAAAATTTGTGCAGCTCTTACTTTTTTTTTTTCAGTAAATAAAATGCAGACATTTTTGAAAAATTACAACTGTATTTGTCACATTAGTCTTGTCACAGCTTGTTGAACAGCCTGACTTTTTACACATCTTATCACTTTGAAGGTGTCACTGTTATTTTAACAACAAAATATCACAATAGATAAAACAATAGATGGCTGTATACTCCAAGTTTGCACTTTCTGATCCTGTTTTCTTGCTTTTGAAGTTGCATGAGGTTTAAAGAACTTTTTGTGGGGTGATGTGCTTCTGGAATTGTGGAGTTGACTCACTGTATTTTTGTATCTTTGAATTTTGTTGAGAAGGAAACCTTAGTGCACTGTATCAAGTTTTGGCTGTGACTTGTAACCATGTTGTCCAATGTTATGTGTGTTCATGGTATTTGTGGTAGGCCTTTCTGTGTGCCCTGTTTTCTGGTTGTGGTGAGTGTGAAGACTTTTCGTATGTGAACTTGGAGCTGGACCACAAAATCAGTCATAAGGGCAATTTTTTGGAAATTAGATTTATACCTCTATTACAGCTGAAAAAATAAGCTTTCAATTGATGTATGGTTGTTTAGGATATAGGACACGATTTAACAGAGAAAATCACCTTTAAAGTTGTCAAAATGAATTTCTTAGCAATGCATATTACTACTAATAATTATACATTTTGATATATTTACAGTAGGAAATTTACAAAATATCTTCATGGAAGATCTAAGGATTTTTGGCATTAAAGAAAAATCAATCATTTTGACCCATACAATGTATTGTTGGCTATTTCCACAAATATACCCATGCGACTTATGAAGCTGCACATGCCTGGGTTAGAACTTGCTTATTCTATATTTTAAGATAATAAAGTGCTCCTACAATAGATTTGCATGCATCGAAGGTCAAATACTTTTTCTCAAATAAACAAGCGTTAAAATAATATACATAACACATCACAACAATTCTCAAAGGAATTTAAAAACAGGTTGTTCAATGATTCAGTCTCTCTAAACCCTTCCTTTTAACCAGCCTACTCTTCTCTGATTGGTCAGAAGGCCCAGTCTGTTGTGATTAGTCTACTGCTTAGTGCGTGTCAGAAACAAAACTCCCATTTCCATATGAATATCAGCTCCGGATGGTTCTTCAGCTTGATGGCGTTGTTTTTTTCCATATCAATTCCAGCACAAATCCTCATCCTATAGAAGTGCATGCATAGCCTAGAAATCTAGACGCACCCTAGCGGCAGCAAATCTAATCTGCCGCGAGTGTCGTCTAGCAACTCTCAATACACTTCAGAGCTGTAAAAACCAAACTCTGGTCAGACCAATCACATCGTGTATAGAGTCGGTGGGCGGGGCTTAACATAATAACGGCAGAGTTACGCCGCATTCACACGGGGCGTAGGCGTTAACGCTTGACGGAGGGCGTGGCTGAAGCTGGGTGCTGACGCGATCGTCATAGTGACAACAGCCAATCACATTAACTTGCCGCTTGGACCAAAACACAACACAAAAAAGCGCCTTTTTTGGTTGTATGTGCAAGTGCGATTGCCCGTGTAGTTGTTGTCAGCGCACTGCACAGGTGCACGAAGCTGTTAAGTACATTAAATCCCGAAAAAGCGCTGACAGCGGGAAGAATAGCACGTAGTGGTCCAGGAGCTGCGTCTGGATTTTTAACGGTCTATGGTCTGGATGGTTCACGGAGCAGTAATGAACGCAATTGGCTAGCGTCTGCTGTAGGATATTTGCATACGGCGATCTGATTGGATGACGCCTGCGCTGCCGCTTGAAAAGTTGAGAATTCTTCAACTTCTGCCGCTTGCAACGCAAGTGAAGCGCCGCGACGGAACCCACAATTCAGTTCGGCAACGGATGATGTCACCCATTCAAAGTAAATGGGAAGCGTTAACGCCTACGCCCCGTGTGAATGCGGCGTTACGCTTGCGTGCTTCTAGTAAACACAGAAGCTGGCGAGCGGCAGTCTTTCGAATCAGGTTTGACAGTATGAGTTTTCAGTATGAGGCAATTTGTAGGGGAAGATGGAGGAAGAATGCATAAATGATTTTTAATAGAATTCTTATTAAAGGGTTAGTTCACACAAAAATGAAAGTTAGCCCATGATTTAGCCATCCTCGATTAACTTAGGTGTATATTACATTCTTCTTTCAGACGAATACAGTCAGAGTTAGGCGTTATAAAAAACGTCCTGGCTTTTCCAAGCTTTATAATGTCATTGAATAGCTGTTTTTGTTTTGAAGTTCATCTATATCCATCTTAAAAGATATCCATATTTAAAATTGAATAAACTAAAATAACTATTCTGACGGACGACTTTTGCCGTAAGTTGAATAGCATAGGCCGTCTGCTGGAAGCTAGTTATTTTAGTTTATAAAGTTTGAAATATGGATATTTTTCTTACCCAAACGAATCGCTTTATTAGCTACCTCCTCAGAGCTGTGTGGACCACTTTTATGATGGATGGATGCACTTTTATGGACTTCGAAACAGAAACAGCATTCACTGCCATTATACAGCTTGGAAGAACCAGGACATTTTTTAAGTCTATAGTGTAAATCATGGGCTAATTTAAATTTTTGGGTGAACTATCCCTTTAAAATGTTTTCATTAATTAGCATTAATGATCATTATTAATGTAAAATACTAAATCTGATATCATCTGAAATTTAAATTGATTCTTACCTCATATGAATATTGGCATATTTAATTGCACTTATTTAAATTGAAGATATGCCATTAACAGCAACACTATGAATTCAAATGGAATGAACTCAATTGGCTTAGGTTTTAATGACAAGTGAAGATGTCACTACTTTTCAAAGATGCAAAATTCGATGAATTAATCTCAGAACTAAATCTAAATCTCAAAGATGTTGATGTTCAAATTAAATGACAAAATTAAGATAAGGGTAGCCATTCATCCAATGTGTTGAGAATATGATTTTGTGCTGTCTTACCCAGATGGGATTTATAGTGGAGAGTCAATGGGTCACACACCCACTGCCAACAAACAGACAAGGTTTGGAACATGTTGTTTATTATTTGGAAAATCGCTATAGCTAAAGAATAACAATAAATCTGGCTACACAAACAATATCTGGCTATTTGCCACAAATGTCTGAAGAGGAAGCAAAAACAATCAAAAACAATTTCATAAAGGTTGTATCCACTTTCTGGATCTTGCATCCTAAGTCAGGCGTTCTCATTTGCACCCGCATACCGAAAAAGCAAGCTCCGCCCCTGGGCCTTGATAGCATGAAGTGTTTATGATTAGCATAAAGATGTGTAGCTGCAGGACAGACCTGCCATGAAAAGCTGTATATCCGCGTATCAAATTGAGCAATTCCTCCTTTGGAAGAAGGTGTTGAATTTTATGCTAGCATGTATATCCCTGCTGTCTGTAATTTTAACAGATACAGCTATGTGTATTAAGTTAACACAGTTGTTAACAGTTGCATTTTTATTTATTAAAATTAAGGGATTAAAATAAAGTTGTTGATTCTTTTTTGGACCGCTTACGGTGTTATATCTTGGAACTGGTTGTGTTTCAGACAAAAAAATAGAAGCTGCTGTAGCTGCAGTAGAAAGTAATTAGATTTTTTAAAATTGGTTCGACCTCAAAAAGCCATTTAATTACAAAAACAGAAAACACATTTGTCTAAATTACAGCTACATTGGAAAATTCTAATGCCAGTAAAAAAGGCCACCTTTGACTGTCTGTGTGTGCATGTGTATGCTTTTAAGACTGTCTATTCACATCCACCTTTGTGCTCAAATGTGCTTTACACACTTGACAGAGCTCCAGCATTAGCAAGACACTTACCGGTTTATTCTAAGATTGTTGGAAAGTCCATTATAAGATCTAATCTAATACTAATACTAATAGAATTTCGCTAAAGTAATTAATGGAGTTTGCTATAGGAAACATCAGTATCCTATTGTTCACAGTAAAAAATAATATGATCATTCAGTTATGACAACATATGTTTTGCTTTTACTCATTAAAATAAGTTAAGCAATTTTCAGCTTTTTTAAGTAAATCTAATGTAACTCCTAGTTTTTAATTTGTTTTTTTATATAGTTTTAATTAAAGTGCAATCACTTTTTGACATTTAAGGCAGCGTTTTTTTTTTTTTTACAGTGATGCCATCAGTGATTTGAACAAACACCTCACCCCACACTGTTTGTGGTTTCAACATGAACAATACTTAACAACTGCATAGCAACACCCTGGAAACAAACCAAAAAAATATTATTTTTCAGAAAACACAACATCTGGTTAATGCTATTACATCAAAGGGATAGTTTGAAAAAAAAAAAAGTCTGTCATCATTTACTCACTCTCAAGTTGTTCCAAACCTGTATTCATTTCTTTCTTCTGCTGAACACAAAGGAAGATATTTGGAAGAATGTACCATGTTTGTAACCAGATCTCGGCAGCAATTGACTACCATCGTATTTTTCTCCCACTGTGGTAGTCAATGGCTGCTGAGATCTGCTTGGTTACAAAAAACTTCCTACAATGTCTTGCCATGATCTTCAAATGGAGGTGCTGTAGGGTTTTAATACAGCATCATAAACTTGTTGTGATCTCAATAGCCAAGACAAGCCACGAATCAATGGTATGCTATTTAGAGATAGGTGAACATTTACCTTGTTTGACTAATCTGGACACATGCTGCCACTCCAGGCTTTGTTCTTCTCTTTGGTGCATTGGGCTGTCTCATGACACTTCTCCCTCAGCTTCACGGACTGTGTTTAGAATAGCATATTACCTTTATATTTTCTGCTCAGTATATAATAAATATACCTTGCACAGTATGCAAATGTTCTGTGTGCATGAAAGGATTCAGTACTGCATGCCACAATGCACTTGACAGTTATCACAGTTTGATGAATTTAATAACAGTCTTGTACTCTTAAGACACCATTGTTCTAATATGAATCTTTCTAATATGCTGATTTGATGCTCAAAAAACATTCCTATTATCACTGTTGGTGTAGCTAACATTTAGTCTGAGGATGGAGATGATAGACAAAAGCCGCGTTTCCACCGCAGGAACTTTACCCAGGAACCAGGAACTTTGGGGTGGTACTCGGTGTGTTTTGACCGCAGGAACCAGGGTCTAAATGAAGTTCGGGGTAAATATTTTCCCCTCCAAACGGCCCTGCTCGCGAGCTAGTACTTTTTCAAAGTTCAGGAACTTTCGAGGGCGGGACTTGAGCGCTGAACATGCTGATTGGTTTAGCATTTTATTTCAACCGGCATTTTTATAAGTCTTTTGCGAGGTTCGTTCTGTGTTCAGTAAATATCAGTCTTGCTCTCTGTCTGATGGCGCGCGTTCGTCTCAGCCATCTCACGTTCAATGTCCGTAATAGCTGATAATAATATACATTGTCATTTTAAATCTAGCTTTACAAGCTTTCTGAATATGCTGCTCTTTTCTGTCATTGTTAATTACCTCTTTAGTAAACCTATACATAACAATAGCAGCACAGCTTGAATCTCTTCCAAACTTGTTATTAATTCTATTCGTTATCAGTCTATTTTTCACCATGTAAACGACCTGACCGATTACTTTTAAGTGTGCGTCCTTACATTACGTGATCTCATGTTGACAAAAGAGGAAAGTTCATTTTTCTGAGGGGTAAACTTTTTATTTTGTAAGTTATGAAGATAATGTTGGAATAATGACACAGCGAGCGCATATCGCCCCAGGCAGTTTTTACTTTAACTGCGCTTGACAGAAGATTTTTGTTTCTGAGATGATTATTACACTTAAATAGCTTATATAATACAAATAAATAGCTTATATAATACTGTATTAGTTCTGGTGGCCGTTAAGAGTTGCTATGGCTACAGTTAACACATTCCAGCTGCTGGAGAAAACAGCGCTGTCATTTTTGATGGGGCAGACAAACTGCATGTCACAAAATGATTGCGATTGAAAGTCATCACATGTAAACACCAGGTCGGTTTAGATAACGTCTCATGTAATTAGTCCATTAAATCTTTCAATCGGAATGACAAAAAAGTGTGCTTGTAAACGTTGCTAGTGTCGCGCAAAAATGATTACTGTCTGTCACTGACTTGGAGGAGCAGTCGCGCGCAGTCCTACATCATCGGACTAATTTGCCTAATCGTCACGGAACTTTAGATCGCGGTGGAAACGCAGACAGTTGCAGGTCTGGGGGGAGAAAAGTTCCTGTAAAAAAAAGTTCCTGGTACAAATTGTTCCGGGTAATTTTGGTAGAAACAGGGCTTAAGTAATTCCAGTAGAAAGTTATTTATTATAGAGAGCCAGGGAATCCAATAGAGGTGAACACAAGCGAGACAGCAATACCAGACAATACCAGACAATGAAGGAAATGAGGAATGTAAATACACGGACAGGTGACAACTACTAGATAATCAATTGATGAATTACTATAGTAACAATGACAATCGGGAACAAAGGAAACAGAGATGAGTGAACTAAAAGTCCTTGAAAATGAACGTAATCGTCACAATTGCTGCTTAATATTTTTATGGAAACCATGTACATTTTGTTCAGCATCCTTTGAAAATAGTTCAAAAAAGTAACGTTTTTAAAGTAAAGAAAAGTATTTTGAACAGTAATGTATTTCTGCTCGCCACTCACATGCATTAAACGTAATAATTTCTTAGGAAAAAGTATTTTGAACAGTAATGTATTTTTGCTTGCCACTCACATGCAACATCATGAGGTCATATGGCAATAGTAGTGGCTTAACATTGCATATTGCCTTTATTTTTGTTGTATTTAAATACAAAATAGTAACACAACAATAGAGTTGTGATAGGAAAATAAAAGCACTCAAAAGTAGAGGTGGGTTTAACTAGGAGAAACCATGTTTTCTTTGGAATCCCTTTTTCTTTTCATTTTATTCATTATTTGCTACATACGCAATTGCAAAATCCCAGTAACAAAACCATGTAAGCCATATTCTTTAAGAAGGCTGAAGGGATTAATCAGAGATGCCTCATTCAGATCAATGGCATGCTGCTGTGCTTGTTAAAAGAAGAAAAAAATAGTCAGAGATGGTCAGTCGGATGCAATTTCTCTAACATTTCTTTTTCTTTTTTGCACGAACATAGTTAAATATTAACAAGCTCTCTTTCCAGCAAGGGCAAAAGTAAAACAAGGGTATATTACAGAATAACAAGTGACATTACTCAGACATCACTGCAGAATTTACAGACTACACTTATGAGTAATAAAAGCAAAGCAACCTTGACAAGGTGACATTAGGCAAAAAAAGTTTGAGCAGAATATATTGAAGGGGCTTGCACATTTATTTTTTCTTTAAATACTATCTAGAGATTCTATGAGAAAACGATGTATTTTATTTCAGGAGAAGTACCACCATTCATAAGTTTGTAATAACTGTGGAATTTTGTTCTTTTTAAATGAATTGGTACTTTTCTTCACTAAGGTCAGATACAATTAAAATGAACTAAAATAATAAATATTGGGATGTCAAATGTAACGATACTACCGTTAATACAAAAAAAGAAAAGAAAAAAGAACTGACGGTACCAGCATTTCTGCAGTACCATAGTACAGAGTATTGGGTTTATTCAGTACCTGCTGATAGACTCTTTTTCATGTTTGTTTGAGCGCTCTCCGGGTGTCAAATGTTTCTGTTCAAAGTGTTTTTTAAAAACATTAAAGGGGTACTTCAGCGCTGGGAAGATGAATCTGTATTTAAACTGGGTCATTAATGGAGTAGAAATGTGAAATTATTTTTGAATTTGGTGCTTTCTAGATTCAGAAAAGACAGAAAATGTATTTTTGTCTCATGGATGAAAGATAAAATTGGATGAAAGACAACAATTCCCAGAATGCTTCGCTGCCCTACGAGGCCACTCCCAAAGCCACAGCTACTGAATCACTAGCTGTGTCTCATTTCAGAAGACTGCGTCCTCCGGAGGTCGCATTTGAAGGGTGCATACATCATAAGGCTCTCTCATTTCAAAAAAGTGAGTAGAACACTTCAAATGCGACCTTCGAATGCGTCCTTCTTTCAGAGGATTTCGGACTGTGCATGAGGTGTAGCCTTCGCGGCTGGAGATAACCCATAATTCTCTGCGTCGCCGTTAACAACCGTTATAAATATTTGTTTTATATTATATGAAAAAACGGCACCACTGCCAGATATACATGCGAGCGTAGGTGTGGTGTTTAAAATGTAAGTTCAAGCTTGTATTTATTTTTAAGTTCTATTACCTCAAACAGATAGTTGTGGTAAACAGGATTACAACGCTTTAGTGCTTTTTAAACGTTTAGAACAGTACATTGCTGTCAAGACAAAAACATTTCATAGTAATTTTCAAGTTATAAATAATTTTCATTCATAAACTGGCGTGAGAGCGCAACGAGGCTGAACGTGTTGGCATAGCAACGTGATACTTCCTGCCTGTGTGTCCTACAAAGGACGTCTCGTTTAATTCTGATTGAGGACACTCCGTATACTGCATCCTACACAGGACGTGTCCTCCGGAGGACGCAGCCTTCGAAATGTAACGAAATGAGACACAGCTACAGTGACTGGATCACTTTCTTACCGCGTTCATTTTCGTAAAATCAGTTCAGATAGAGAACAGAAACTATAATTAAAAACTGAACGTGTCTGTTCAATATAATGTGATTTAGCCGTTGAGGAATTGTCACGACTGCACAAACACTACAGGAGTCAGAATACATTCACCGTGATGAATGAGCTGAATGAGCTCTCGTGATGAGAGCTGAGGTAAGCGCGTCCGTGATCGCGGCAGTCGTTCACAGCATGTGTTCAGTCTGCCACGTTTTCAGTTAATGCCTTTGGAAGCTTAACTTTTATAGGAATTAATTTGAAAAGTTGAAACGTGTGCAAAATTCAGAATTTCAGAATTGGCCTCCACTCTAAAGTATAGATAATGATCAATTGAAATAAATTACCCCCTCAATGTTGTTTAATTTGTTTTGTTCCAATGTTATTTTCAAATAAAATAACATAAAATCTAAAATGTTAATAAAATAATGTCTTATCCAATCCTAGCTGTGGGCATTTACTTCCAAGTCTCCAGTGCGTCACGCCAATCAAAACCCAGCGTTTTGGAAAGAGCCTCAAAACCAGTGTAGAAAATAGCCTATTATTGGCTATGATGTTTTTGAATGTAAAAACCACACAAACATCATTAGTTGACCTCAGACAACAGTATTAAAAAAGCCAGTTCATGACACTTTTAAGTGCTGATTTTGTGAACAATATAAAGAAATATAGGTTACTTAATAACTATAGATATGGACTAAAAGCCACAAAATGTTTGGTCAATTTGTTGAAAATGTCACCTCAGGTCCCTTGTTTTAAAGTTTTCTACCCCAGACAATTGAAAGAGATGACTTTTGAACCAAACCAAAGTCATATCTGGTTTCGTACATATTTAAAGCTGATTACAAAAATGACACACAAATGTCATAGTGGCTAATTCAGATGACATTAGACGCTGCAGATTTGAGAGCATTGAGAAACATATAGCAGATGAACATTGCCGCAGTACTTCGTCTGTAAGACATTATGTGTGAGAGATTTTGGAGCCGCACTGCTTCCCTTAAATTCAGACTTACTGAATAAATAAATGATCATCTTGTTATTAAGACCTTCATACTGTGTTATAATTTTTCTTCCACAACACTTCTATCCACCTTTCTATTTTTAATGTAAGAGTATAAGTAACTTGAGTGTGTCTGGCTTCTGATGTGTTTTGATGGATAGTGATCGAACATATTGAAAATCAGGATTTTTTCCCCTCTGGAAGTAAAAATGTAGGACTTTGAAGAACTTATGATATAAAATGAAGAATAAATATTTGTTTATGCAAAATTTCAAGGTCACTGATATAATAAATAGGTCACAAAGTGTAATATACAAAATGAGTATTATTTACAAGCACAATATGTGTAAATAAGGGTGCATATTAGTTCCTTTTTTGGCATCATTTGTATGAGTTGAATTAGACTTTCCATTACGGTTTATGTGCTTTTTGCTCTTCATTTCTGCATTAGAGCATTTGGCAACAGAAAATGAGTTTTAATAGATATGGAGTCTACAGCTCTTTGGGCCACTCAAAGAAAAAACTATTATAATCCACTTATGAAATGATGAATTGCAGTGCTGTTCAGTCGTCATCACTTCCGTGTATATGATGATAGCTCAGGCCTGGTTAGTATGTACACCACAACCAAGCAGTAAGTGTATAAGGTTGTGTATTTCACATTTTGAAGCAGTTTTATTTGTCATATTATATATATATATATATATATATATATATATATATATATAGAGAGAGAGAGAGAGAGAGAGAGAGAGAGAGAGAGAGAGAGAGAGAGAGAGAGAGAGAGAGAGAGAGAGAGAAAGAGAGACCTACTGCTCTGGACTTTGATTCTGGTTGGATTCAGATTGTCTTTGCTTGTATTTTTAGGTGTTTTAGAAGCAAATCTGTCTTCTCAGTGTTTTCATGTTATTGTTTCAAATCTTGTTGTTTTATTATGTTCCTTGAGGTTCACTCATAATGTTAATGTTAATGTTTTTTTTTTGTTTTGTTTTTTTGCACAACCTGTTTTTGATCGTCATCCTGACCCTCTTTCAGAAATTTTCCATTTTTGAAAGGGTGGCTCCTTTAAACTGTCCCTATTATGCTTTTTTGGATATTACCTTTCATTTAGTGTGTAATATAGCTTGTGAATGTAAAAGGTCTGCAAAGTTTTAAAGATGAACGTGCACAATAAATAAAGTTACTGTCTCCCAAAAGAAAGAGCCAGTTCTGAACTGCCTGAAACGAGTTGTGAGTAATCTCAGCCTTATTTTCTGCTTGAACCTACATAGGTTTGAAACATATTTGTATAATGGCCACAATTTGTCTTCCTTGGCTGCCTGTGAACAACTTCTACTTTGATATGCATCCTGAAAGAGTTTGGTTTGTGTTGTTGATATTTTGGCAAGATGCATTTTTTCTGAGCTGCAAAAGCAAATTCACTTTGAAGGCACTTCCAAAGGGTGATTTGTATCATTGAAAGTTCTTAGGAAGTTTCTGAGCTGAAATTCAGATATGGTAAATGGCACTTTTTTTCTGACAGACACTGAAAGTAGTAGACCAATAACCACAGACTGGGCCCTCTGACCATTAAGAGCAGAGTATGATGGTGGAAGAGAGACTTGATCCTTGTTTAAACTTTGGATACATTGTAAACCAACTGAAGAATACGTTTAAATAAAACAAGAACCTTTTTAATTGCTTATACAGGCACTCTAAGGATTGTCAGTAAATGGCCATAGTTATGATTGGTTAACATCATTGCATTATGTAATTTTGCGTCAGATTATGAGTTGGCTGCTTCCTGTTTCAACACAATTCTTTTTTAACTTTTCCATTACACTGTGCCTCATAAAACAATTTGCTGTCAAATGCTCCGAACAAACATACTCTTCAGAGATGATTCAGGATGCAAACAAGCATGAAGTGAACTTCATCTCTTTTATCTGTCCTTTTGTCAGCAGACTCAAGCGTGTGGAGCATGTCAGAAATTGAACGGGTGTCTGTATACCAACCAGTGTAGAAGTTAATATAATGGGTTTTCCTTACTAAGTTCCTATCATCATGAATGTACTTTTGAAGAAGAATTTGACTTTTTGCTAACAGCTTCAATGGGTAAATACAAGTGCAAATAACCCCTTAGTGTTTTAACTACATCCTTGGTTTAAGGTAGTAATTAACCACGTTACTGTCTGCTCTGAAGTATGCTTTGTTATTGTTCTGCAAATGTTATTTTCCTCTAAATGTGGCAGTAACCTAGCCTGATGTGGTCATACTCAATTCTAGTCAGAATATGCTGAAACTGCTCCATTGGGCTGTGATTATGAGGCGTTTTTCAACCGAACCGGGAAAGACATCAATTAGATAGACCAACAACCAATCAGAGCAACGAAGTGACGCATTGTCAAATGTCAACATAGTTAAACTGAACTGTGTTGCCAAGTCTGCGTTTTTCCCCTCCGCGGGTTTGTTTTCTATGTCAGCAGGTTGAAGCGACTATTATGTGATATATAGACCCATGAGTGCGAATTTTAGCAGGCAAACTTGCCAAAATAACAAATTTTACCCCCCAAACGCCATTTTCCCCGGAGAACCCCCCGAGAAGCTATTGTTTAGGGCTAGTAGTTGGCGGGTTTTGATGTAAAAACTTGGCAACCCTGTCTGTACGCGCTGGAATACACGATCTTTGCCGGTGTTGTAAAAAAATAAAAGAATTTAATAATACACAGAGTACCTACCCAACATGATCAGCATTTCTGAGAGAAATTGTGAAGGTGATGCAGATACAAACAAGCTCTCCGCTTAGGATTCGAAAAAATATATTCTAAGCCCCTTTGATGACGTGCATGATTACGTTACTGTTTATCATCTGTTCGTCATCGTCTAAAGCCTGCCCTTGATGATTTCATTGGTCCGAACAGTTTCTGTTCGGACATAATTACTCCTCTATGGAGCAAGGCCAGACCGAACCGCCCGACCTAAAAAAATTGTGGGTGGGGCTAAGTTCGTCTGGCATCCAGGCTAGCAATAACCTTAAGTCTGTGAGCAGAACAATTCAAGGAAAGATATTTTGTTCCAGGCAGTGTATGATGAAAAATCAATGATCCTGAATTTTGCACTTTCGGCTCAGTGCTCAGTGCCCTCCCTGCTGTCCCTGCTGCAGTTTGAGGCAGAATGAGTGTGGACCTGTGAATTGATTCAGCAGTGCCATAACGGTATTTGTATTGGACAATTTTATAGAATTATACATAACATTATTGCCTTTCTTTTTATAACAAAAGATAATCTTATTCTCCTGCTGTTGTTAAAATGACTGTTAACCATCATTGGAATATTTGAAACATTGTAAAATGTTTTTAACAGACCTGAGAGGACTACTATAATTTTGTCTTTTGGACTTTATAATGATTGAAGAACCCTGAATAAAATTTATCACCGTTCCAAAAAAAAAATGAATCAAAAAATATTAGTTAACATTAATGATGATAAGAAATGTTATTTGAACAGCATATTCAAATGATTTCTGAAGGATAATGTGACACTGAAGACTGGAGTGATGATGCTGAAAATTCAGCTTTGCCACCACAGGAGTAAATTACATTTTAAACATATTCTAATAGAAAACAAATATTAACATATTTTAAATGATCACATTTCACAATATATAGTTTTTATTGTAGTCAAATGAATGCAGCCTTCAAAAACATCATACTGACTACAAAGATGTTAACAGTGGTGTATTTAATGAAAGTTCTGTGATGCACACATCAGACATCTCATATTTTGTGGCGGTTTTACACTGGAGATACCCATACAAATGGTGCAAACATGGCTCATAAACTGTTTAAAGTTGCTTGACTGGATACTGCCAGAAGGTTACAAGGTAACCTTTGCATGACCTAATTAAAATTCACGCATTACACTTTAATTTAGCATCTGAGCGTTTATGCGTTCATAAAGGAAACAAGAACATGTCCTAAATGAGTGTCTCCGTTTGCACAGTAACCAGGCATTAACATTTTGATAGAAGAAAACGCAATTGCTGAAACCTGACTGCCACTCGAATTTTCTCCACTTACAAACAGCAGAATCACATAATAAGATAGTGAAACCATCTGCATATAATTTTTATTTTATTTTTACAAAATTGAACTTTTTCACTGCCCCTGTGCTTTTTAGGGACTCTTTTTGATGTTTTGATGCAGTCTGCAGTTTCACCTTCCTCACCAAATTTCCAAAACGTTTCATCTCTTGCAAAACATGAAGTCATCTGCCATCCAGTTTCCTTCTGTGCTCTGCTCTGAGTCTGTGTGGATGTGTGGATGGAGAGACGCTTTGACAGAAACTACAACTAATGCAGAAAATCTGTCAAGGTCTGCTGTCTCCATTAAATTTGCAGGATTTGTCTTCAAAGTGTGAGAGGAGTTTACTTTCTTAGAAGGCTCTTCCTCTTTGAGCCTGCAGAGAGAAAAGAGAGTGTGTGTGTGTGTGTGTGTGTGTGTGTGTGTGTGTGTGTGTGTGTGTGTGTGTGTGTGTGTGTGTGTGTGTGTGTGTGTGTGTGTGTGTGTGTGTGTGTGTGTGTGTGTGTGTGTGTTCAAAAATGCATGTGTACCCTGAGGTCATGTGTTCCTTAGTCTCACAAGGCCAGACTTTCACTATCGGCATGAAATCCAGTTCAGTTTTCAGCATGTTCTGATCTTGTACTCTGCCTACTTCAATAGAAAAGGTCCTCCTGGTTGACATGAAAACCAACAAATTACAGTTTGTTTTGATGTGTTGTTTAAGGGTGGTTTTCTGTAAAATTATAGCTTTACAGTTAAATTAAGGCTTCATTTCTGTATGACATTTTGACATTGTCGATATTTCCATGACAGATGCATGACTGGAATGCATATTTATCTATAACAAACTGACAGTCATATGGAAGCTAACATACACATTTGATAGTAAGGACTTAATCTTATTCAGATGACATTAGCTACAGCAGATCTGTCAGCATCGAGGATAGAGGCAGTCAATGGTGTAACACTTCGCTCCATAAATTACAGTGTCCCAAAAGGACAACGTGTTTACGCCCAAAAATTATGATAATTTATTCTTGAGCTTGAATGTGAAATGAAGGAATAAAAGTACTGCTGTGCAGCACACAGTGTGTGAGGATCAGCAGGCTTTCATCAGCACACATCAAGTCCAGTTTATCCCGCTCTAATCTCTTAACAGTCTGTGAGGATGTTCCAGCACTGGCGGAGTTTGTGTCCCGCTCTGATCTTGAGGTCATGTAATATAGCACGCTGATGGGGTTTAAGCCAGTAAGCCACTTATTAAGCTTTGAATAATTATCTGATATCATCACTCCGGTCACATATGACCCTACCTGACGTTATCCATTTGGTTAAAATCCACAGGATGCTATATAATAAGGTGTGTGATTGTGCAACTGTCCAGAGATAAATCCTGTTGTCGCCTGCTACTGCTACTGGAAACAGAACATAAAAAAATGCAATTAAGGTGTTTTATGAAGTGCTAGATGGTAGCGAGATTTATTTGAACAATTCCCAGCGATGCAGAGTAACTATTAGGCTCTGGTCCGAATACCATTTTTTGAGCTTTGAAGCTTCAGCAGTAATCAACACAGAATATTCTTCTCTCTAATAAAGGCAGGAATCTTGAGAAACAGCGTGCCTCACGTGGACAGGGGTTATGTGCTCTGAGAACGGACACTATACTAGTGATAAAAAACACACATGTCTGTTACCTCCCAGTAACAAGCTCCTATATTTTGCAGTAGATTCATTTAGATTGCTTGCTGCAATAGTCGTGGTGTTCACTTGCCCACCGTAGCACCGCCCCCACCGTTGTTTTGGTATTTTATAGTACAAATTATTTAGTTCAGTTAGAGAACAGATACTGCCGGAAGGTTACAATTAAGGTTACAAGGAAACCTTCACATGACCCAAATAAAACAAAAACTGACCACTGAAGTGCAAACATTGATTAGACCGTTACAATGGCTTCTGTCAAGGGGTGGGATATATTAGGCAGCAAGTAAATAGTCAATTCTTATATGTGTTGGAAGCAGGAAAACTGGGCAAGTGAAAAGATCTGAGTGACTTTGATAAGGACCAAATACTGATAGCTGGACAACTGGGTTGGAGCATCTCCAAAAGGGCAAGTCTTGTGGGATGTTCCTGATTTGTTGTGGTGCAAGGAAGGACAATCGGTGGCTCAGGGTCATGGGTGCATAAGGCTCATTGATGGACGTGGGGAGCGAGGGCTAGGCCGCCTGATCCGAACACACAGAAGAGCTACTGTAGCTCACATTGATGAAAAATTGAATATTGCCCATTATAGAAAGATGCCACATCGTACAGTGAATCACAGTTTACATATTAAGTTTACAGTGCTGTGTATGGGGCTGTGTAGCCGTATACCGGTCAAAACCTATTCAAATACAGTTTAATTATCCTCATTGTGTCTGTGCCTCTGATTGTAATTAAAAATATAGCACATATTTCAAATAGGTATCTTCAGTTTACCTTTAAATTAAGAGTATCTTGTGTCTTCTCAATATTTCCCAACAGACAGTTTCTGTAATGGTAATGCAGATCATACATGCAGAAGTTTAACTGTTTTCAGTCTTGAGGAATGTCCATAGGGAACGTCTAACTGTGTCACCTTTACAGTTGCATGGATGAATAAATCTGGGTTAGAGTCTTGGCACTCGGCGTTATCTCACACACTAGAGACCACAGCAGAATGATTTTCTAGAGAGGGGAAACACACAGGCTCAGGCCCATCTCTTAGATGGATTCGTTGCTGTATCGATCTCATATCATTTCCAGTGGCAGCTGCTCATTTGATGGATAGTCCTTTCTGGAAGCTGGGCAATTTACCAGCCTGATCAGTTCAAAGCACAAAGCCGCTATATTATTGTTGTAGAGTTAAGGCCTATTCATGCTAAGAAAGATATGACGATAACCATATTTTCAGATCATTTATTTATTATAAGTCAAGGCCGTAACCATGTCTTGAACTTTGGGAGGGACCAATTTTTTTTTTTTTTAATAAAGCTTAAAGAAACAGAACAGTGAACAAAATTCTAAGTCTAATTCTAGTTGGGAAATAATCCTTTTGGGACTATTTTCAAACAATAGTTGCATTAATTTGTGTCAAATATATTACTAGTCCTGAGATCCATATATATATATATACACAAAAAAGAACGCAAGCCCCGCCTGCTAGATTTGATTGGCCATCTCACTTATTTTGACATTGACGAGCGCCATTAGACCTGAGGCAAACCAGACTTAATTGACTAACTTTGGGGGGCAATTTGGCCATTTCTAATGATCTAATTACTAGTCCCCCTCATTGTCTGTGGTGGTTATGACCCTGTTATAATTGCATGCTCAGATTTGCTGTTTGCTGCTTTAAATGCTTAAAGTTAAAGTTCAGTGGATTCTGATTGGCTGGCAAAGTTTTTATAGTTCATCAACTGGAAAAAGTTGTTGTGATTCCAACAATAATGTTATAACTGGCGTGGACTTATTTTTTCTTATTGGATTTTAATGTTTTAGAAATAAAAACTTTTTAAAAATGGACTATAAATGTAATTTATTCTATAATTAATTTGTATAAATATAATTCTTCTAAAAGTCAAAATAAAAAAAGCAACCAAATATGGCATTGTTACTGATACACATCTACTGTATAAGCAGTTTTTATCGGTTTATTAATAAAAATCAACAAATCGTCATTTGAACGGCAAAATACAGCAAGAAATATTCCTCTGACCTCATAACCCCTGTCCTGAATCATTTTCAGTTTCTGATTCACCCAAAAATTGTGGTCACATGTAATGTTATTCTGTGAATTTTCATGAGCAAAATGCAGGCTTTTCAATGGGACACAATTGGGAATTTTGTGTGAGGGCGAAATATTTCCCCAAGCAGATATTGCAGTGCTTTCAAGTTGGCAATTGTTACGTCACGGACACGAGGAAACAGGAAATTGGTGCGAGGACTCAAGTGCAGTGAGAAAATTATAATTTATTATAAAATAAAACATAAACTCAACACAAAAACCCACGAGGGGGAAAAACACATAATCAGAACTGTAACATAACTCAAAAACATACCAACAGAGAAATCACGGGGAACCGGAAGACGCAGACATAACATACACAAGGATCCAACACAGACTGACAAACACAAGGAGATTATAAAGGGAACAAACAAGGCAGATAATGAGGGAGAACAGGTGGGGCAAATTAACCAATAATCAGATAACAAGGGGGAGGGAACTGACAGGGACACGAGCACATGCTCAACATAACAAAACCCACAAGTGCACACAAGACAGGACAGGCATGTGACAGCAATGGCAACATGTATTTGCTGCTTGTTTTGAAAGTGATTTCTGTGAGAGCTGTGCTTTAGACATCACTACACTATTGACAATAGACAATTAACTCTTCGCCAATGAAATAACAATGTGACCGCACCTTAAAGTTGGCATGAAACAAAAGTTGTGATAGTCTTATAACGTCCAAGTGAAATGGATTCTTGTGTAAGAAAAAATGTAGTGTGGGACTTGATTTTGTCCACCAGGAATTTATTGGATTTATTGTCCCATCCTCACACCAGTAAATGCGTCATCAGAAAAGAGATGTTGTTGCAAGAGAAAGGGGAACTTATTTTGATTACGAGGGCACATGAATTAAAAAAAAAAAATGTGCTCAGATAATTAATTTATAATAAATGCTTAAATATTCCACAAAAAATGGTCAATTTTGATTTCATAGTCACTTTGCTTTGGAGCCTCCGCCTGTGAATGCTGGATGTCGTGAAGCATACGGTACCCTTCATCACATGCTGCCGGTAGGGATCCGTTGCTGTTCCTCTCGCTTAAGCTTGCGCTTGATGACTGGATTGTTTCTGATTTGAGATGAGGCAAATATTCTGATCTATTTGTTACTCTGTTTCAGTTTGTATGTGGGCTTTACCTCTTTAGTCAAATCCAATGCAGATTTGTTTTTAATATGTACAATATAAGACCGGCTGCTAAACCATATTTGAGTATATATTTACCTTTATTAATTATTTATCAAAGTTTTGCTCTCATCATTTTTTATGCTCTTTGAGGCATTGCAGCCAGAGAGAGCCATGTTTCCCTATACTTAATGTCTAGATGCTAACCATGACAACTAGTTTTGAACAAAATCTCAGTGGTGTTTGTGCAAATCTCTTGGGACTAAAGGGTTCTGAGAGGTTTTTAGTCAATTGCTAAGAGGTTGCTAGAGCTTTGCTAGGTGGTTGCTTAATGGCCCACTCCAAATCTCTATGATATTAAGTTCTCTAGATGGCTCTGGTTGCACTTTCAGTGTTAGGGGCCATTTAAACAAGTTTTTATGAAATGAAATGAAATAAAATGTGAGATGGAGGTCAGTGGAATGATATAACTGATCTGCTAATTTGTATCACAATTTTTTTGAAAATTACTTTGCAGTACAACTCTATGAAACTGACAATGGACCATTTTTCTATGTGAAATTTCTCTTATTGGCCTCAACTTGAAGGTGCCGGTTTGCCGGGTTTATATTTTGGATTTGTTTATATTTGAATTAATTACGTTGTAATTATGTTGTAAATTGTTATGTAATTTATGTAATTAGGTTTGTAAAGATCCCTTGTGGTGAAAAACAAGTTTTTAATGTTATGTCTTTGTGGTGGTTTTTTAAATACGCTTTAAGACAAACCATGTGAACATTCATAAGTCAACACTATTGCTGAGTATTTTCTCCTTAAAAGTCCAGTGACCCAAAGACAACCTCAAAATGCGGTTTGAAATTGACAGTGTGTTGACAATTGACAATTGACAGACAATTTATGTCACAAACTACCTTGTCTTTCACCATCTCGAGCATGACAGGGTGTTCAAAAATGCTGTGCTCAATTTAAAATCTTGTCTGGCTATTACCAGACCAAGCTCAATTTAAGGGTGCTTTCACACCTACCTTGTTTGGTCCAGATTTTCTGACATTTCAGTTTGGTACGAACCAAAATTACAGGTGTGAAACCTCCTAAAAGAGGTAGTCTCGGTCCAGACCAAACTGAACAAAGGTTTGTTTCGTTTCTTGTTTGAAAGCATTTTCTGTATAGTTTGGACTTTCAGACCATTTACAGGAAGTTCTGGTGGCAGGATTAGTGAAAATACATCGGTTAAACTCACAGCAGATGCAGTGATGGAGCACGCAGCATTTTAAACAGAACCGCATCTGTATATTTGACTATATTTCTTCTCATGTTTGTGAGACAAGTAGCCTATGCTGAGTTTTGATTTATTTATGAGACACTGCTTCTCCAGTTCATGTGCAACGCAAATGATCGCTCCGTCACGGTTTGTCGGCTATATTATTTATTAAAGCTTATTTATTAAATTCGGGCAAAGGATGAAACATTTATTAAAATTAAGATACAATTTATAAGCTTTCTACAAAACAAAACGAAGTGGTCAAAAAAAATTCTGACCCGATGTCTTTGACATATATTGCATATCTCTGCATGTTTCATAATCAATATAGATGAAATTTAAAAATAACATTATAATATTTTAACATAACTATAAAACAAAATACATTGTTTGGCTAAAAAGTAGCCTAGTCTTCTCCTCCTTTTCTGTCGGTGCCGAGAAAATGTTTGCACAACAAGGACGTTAATTTGGTGAATTTGCCTCGAGTATAGTTGGTGCTGCAGATAGTAATGCCATAATATTAAGAGTATTGGAAACGATATGCGTCTGTTCATTCATTCTTGTCAAAGTTACCCTCTGAATTGACAACACACTGACGTCAGACGCACGTCCGCTAACAAACCAATCAATGTTAAGATGCAGCCCACATAGATGATGACGAAAGGACGCCAGTGCGTCATGTAAAGTTCTTTAGTGCGCTTGCATAACTGCAACGTGAAAGCAAACCAAAACTAACCAAATGGATACAATGTATCAAAACACAAACTTTGGTTCGGACCTTGGTGCAGACTTTAAGGTGTGAAAACGCAGAGATTGAACATTGGTCTGGGGAGTCTGCTTTGTATTTTCTACTGCACAAGAGGCGTGATCATCGAGCATTATTCAAATGACTCTGTATGCAATTGGATAGTCCTTCAACCAATCAAACCACAAGAGGCGTGATCAACAGGCAACCAATGGGCAACGACCCATCGCTTCTCTATCCATCATTATGTTAAAACCACCAATAGCACACCAGGTGGATAAGCCAGTCTGTGATTGGTTCCTGCAAAAGTGTAACAGAAGCAGCAGAAATGAATAGGTTTCCAGACTGATTTGCAGGGTGAAATCAAATCGCCGGCAGAACAGGCTGGGTTTACCCAGTCTAATTTAAAGACTTTTTAACAAAAACGCATTCTGTGTGAATGAGCCCTTAGAATTTACAGTGATGTGACATGACTGCCAGATTAAAACTGTGCTTCCGCGGTATGGCTGCCGCTAAAGCAGAGACAGACACGCTAAGCGCCTATATCAGTGTTTTCAACCACATTTGTTTTTTAGGTTTCAGACATTTAAATACTCATAAGTAGCTCAAAAAAATAGCTTTATAGATTTTAAAATACACACGGATGTCAATGGAAACAGAAATGGCAATCCATTCAAACATAATTTGCTGACGTGCTGTATTCATCATATCAGATACACATAGTGTAAGTAACTATAAAGTTTACTCCATTCCTCTTTCCAGTTCACCAGCCACTTACTTGCATGTATTTTGTGAGAAACTGATTAATTCATGTGATGTAAATCCTAACGTGGCGGCGCCCAGCTCACATTATAGATCAAGATAATCTATAAGTCTTTTTAAATGACAAAACACAGTCATGTATTTGAGAATCAGAATATGACATGCTAAGCAAGTTTGTGAATATTTAGAATTAAAAAAATGAAAAATAAAATAAAAGCGATACATCTTTCATACAGAGCTATTTTGGCTGATGTGAATTACGTGACAAGCATAGCGCTTAGCCATGAAAACCATATAACGACGCCGGCTCAGCATCACAATGTCTGTCCATTGTCTGTCACAATGGCATTGCCTATTGGCATAACCCTACGTTGTAAAGAATGAAATCATTGTGCAGCGCTTACTACAGTAATTTGAGTAAAGTCGAGCAAATGGATCTCTGAGTTGGTGTGCTGAGTGGAGGCGGGAATGATTTGCATGTAAATAAAGCGAGGGTGTGGAGTTACATTCAAGCTATTTTAAGGCACAAATCATTTTTTTCACAGGGGGAACGTTTAAATATGTCATATACCAAAAATGTGTTTTTAGAAATAAAAATGTTGACTACATGGGGGGACTGTAAAATAAGGCACCACAGAGTGTAACATCATACTGAATCTCATTCAATTTGGAATGCAAATTCTACTTAGGGGGAACCCGCCCCCACCGGAACACGAATTCTGCCACAGGCTACCACGGGTCACAGACTAGTGGTACACAACACCACTACCCTAAGTGTGGAATTTTTCGCCCAGACAAAATTCATGAATCACATTGTTTTAGAACAAGAATATCACATCTCTGCTCAACAAGCTGCATGATGTAGCACAATCGTTCGGGATAAGATACACACCGAAGATAAATGCTTAAGTTTATGAGCTACAAGCAATATTTGTTATGATAGTAGTCAGGCTTGTCCTTTGCACAATGCATACAGTAACTTTTCTACCCTGATCGACTGTGCTGAAGTTTCTGGTGCAGTGCATGCATAAAAAGACATTCACTTTGTACCGCTCATTTACTGTAGATCCAGAATTGGCCTCATGCATTAGTCATCATTCCACAGGCTTCAAGACCGCAATTATTATTATTATGACATCAGATTTCATGAGAACCTCAAAGGGTAATGACTTATGAATTTGACCACTAGTTCCTTTTCTCAACCAATTACTGCTTCAGTGAAATGAAAGCCTTGAGATTGATGGTTTTTGTGTGCCTTTTCTTCCAGTGACACTCAAGATTTGTCTTAATGGGAGGATAACACACACAGTTAATCTTTAGTACCTATAGTAATATTGCATCCTTCATATTTCAAAAAAGTCTTTAGTTTTTTTTAGATTAATAAAAGACAGATAAGCAAAAACAGCCGAACTCGGTTGGTGTACAATGGGCGGAGCTAAAGAAAGAGAGAGAGACTCACACTCACACACACACCTCCTGTTCGAACCGTCTTCTCTAAGTATGACTTGAACCCGGGTCTGCCGCATGAGAGTCGGATGCTCTAACAAGGAGACTAAAGGCTGCATGCTAGAGTGTCTCTTGAGATCAGAGGAGTGAGATTTACTTGCGACGAAACGACTAGCTGGCCTCTTTTAAACACACACAGTACATGCATGGCATTATCTCTCCCTGGATAACTTTTTTATTCATTATACATTTGTGTTGTTTCCATTATATGGACTTGCGTGCCGGTTACCAACAAAACACTTTGATGCAGTTTCGACTCGTGACCGGTAAAAAACAAACACACTTGAAGAAATCCATTACTGCTCAGAAAAAACAAATGGCATCCAATGTTTCCTTTACGCTGGGTTATTTGGGAAGCTGAACAAGGTTATCTTTCCCTCACAACCAGAAACACACTTCTTTAGTGACATTGTCGATGTTGTGGTCTAAAAACCAAGCGCGGTGGCACCTCCCGTAACCTGAACGAACCATGTTGATAGCGGCCGCGCTCTCGCATGCGCTCTTCCTGGAAAAATGCCCATGCAAGAAATTCCACCAATTTTGACGTAATACATGGCCATACTCGAAACAAATCTTTCTTAAACTTGTTAGAATCCTGAAGGAGTGTATTTGGCACAGACATACTCTGTCATACATCCAGCTCAATTTGTTGAACTCTTTAACTGTGTAAATAAGTCAGAATGCATTAAATAGCATTAGATCCTCCCTTTAAGCAGTTTTACTGATCGTGACATCAAATCTCCCACTGAAGCTAAGCAGGAATAAACCTGGTCAGTACCTGGATGGGAGACCAACTGGGAAAACCAGGGTGTTGCTGGTAGAGGTGTTAGTGAGGCCAGCAGGGGGCGCTCACCCTGTGGTCTGTGTGGTTCCTAACACCCTGTTATAGTGATGGGAACACTGTACTGTCAATGAGCACCGTCCTTCGGATGAGACGTTAAACCGAGGTCCAGACGTTAAACCCCGGTGTCCTGGCCAAATTCCCTCGATTGGCCCTTACCAATCATGGCCTCCTAATAATCCAAATCCACTGAATTGGTTCTATCACCCTCTCTCCTCTCCACCTATCGCTGGTGTGTGGTGAGCGCACTGGCACCGTTGTACTGTGGCTGCCGTCGCATGATCCAAGTGGATGCTACACACTGATGGTGGTTGAGGAGAGACCCCTGTCAAGAATGTAAAGTGCTTTGGGTGTACAGTAGTACATATGAAAGCGCTATATAAATGCCTCATTCATTCATTTATTCATTCATCTTCCTGTATACCTACAAAAATGACACAATGGACCAGGATATTGTAGATTCATCAGCATGTCTCATGCCTCATGCGTTTGGCAGTGAACCACATTCCGCTGCCTTTGTTTTAGAGAGCTAAAAATGATTCTCGGCCTATTGATCCGACGGCACATGAGTGATTGCAGTCACATGCCCTCTGCTATAATGCGGTGTGATTAGCACAGGCTGTTGATCAGTCATGTGGAGCAGTTTCTGCTAAGATAACCGTCCTGCTGTGAGCCCTGGATCCTTATGAACTGACCAGCTGTTCTGTGAGCAGCTTATGAATTAGTGGCACTTTTGATGCCAAAGAGGGAGGATTTCATTCGCTCCTCCCCATGTGTTGACCATTATAACAATATCATAATATTAGATAATATGCATTCACTGATAATCACACAAGCAAATGTGAAAATGACTTCAATCTGTTGTGCGTACAGTAGGTTCCAAAAAACTGAGACAAGTTTGCACTAGTAAAACTTCTCTTTGTTGGTGGTTTTCTAATTTAATGCAATACTTTCTTTTCATTACTTATTAAATAGTTTCAGCATAACAATTTCAGTAATTGGTTGAAATAGGTTTTAAAGAGTGGAAGTGGAAACATCTCATCCTGTGCAGAGGTCACATGAGCAGTCTCAGAAATGTGCTTGTTTCATTTTGATGTAGAAATAAGTCAGAATCTTTTTTTTATTATTCTATTTTTTGTATATATCATTACCATTCAAAGTTGATCGAGGCTGCATATTTTTAATAAAAATACAGTAAAAACAGTAATATTGTGAAATAATAATACAATTTTACCAGTTTTGATGCCTTGTGACTCCTTTAGGAATCATTCTTATATGCTGATTTGGTGCTTAAGAAACATTTATTATTATTATTAATGATGGAAAAAGTAACGCTGCTTAATATTTTTGTGGAAAGCATGACCCCCCAGAAAATGCTTTAATGCAAAGAAATTTGAAAAGAACAGCATTTATTGGAAATTTGAAATTAAATAAATATAAGTGTGCAAACCATAATAATGTTACAAAAGATTTATATTTCAAATAAATCTTTTGTAACATTATTATGGTTTGCACACTTATATTTATTTAATTTTAGTAATTGTTTTTAACTATTAATTTGATTTACCGGTTGTTTATAAAAAAAAAACACACAAAAACTTGAAGTTAGAATTTCCTGAAACGAGATATTCATTACCTTTATGTATTTGTCATGCTGCATGCATTTGTCTTTTAAGAAAACCATTTGCACTTGCAAACACGTCTTCATTGTTCAGTGCCAAACTGACTTGGTCTGATGCCGGTGGCCACTGTGACAATAGAGATGCAAAGCTTTACGTACACATCTCGGCCCTTGGCATGGTCACAAAAGAAACTTGCTGTCATGGTTGCAGCAGACGGTGGTAGATGTTGATCTGCCTTTATAAACAGATTTAGCATTTTCTCAGCATGGCATACGCTCTTTGTTCTCCTTCACATAATGCGTTTCATTATGGAGAATATTGGAACTGATTTGTAATTGGTGATTCAACTGCTTCTCATTTCCTAGTTCGCTGCGTGAGACTTGATGTTTTTGTAGTTCAATTAATATGCAGCAGTGTTTGTTACTGCTTAACGTTATTTCACCAAGTTGGATGTTCAACATTCCTATAAACTCCTATTAATCAGTCAGATTTCAGTGTTTGGATTAGACATTTTTTTATCAACATATTAATTGTTTACGTTTGCCATCTGATGATTATTGCACATAAAAAATGGATAGCATTTTCTTGATTTGGCATTGGCAACATCCAGGAGTTAAAGGCTTTATTTGTTTGTTAGTTGGTTGGTTTATACAGTCCACCATAGTATGATTTAAAAGTTTTGTTTACAACATAGTTAAAACAGTGAACACTTGAGGATAATTGTTGGATTTGCCAAAATGGGTGACATCAAAGTAGGGCTGTGAGATGAATCATATTTTCAATTATGAAAACAAGATAATCGAGGTAAAATTATTATTGTACCGCTGCCATGTTCTGTCCATTACTCCTTCCTTTCCTTTGCATTTTCCGTGCATTAATCTAAACTAAACAAAAGTATAAAAGGGTCGTTTGATCTTTTCTCTTTATTCCATTACAAATAGGAAATGAAATGATCAGATGGTGCTCCGTTGGACTTTTCTGACATCCTTTACGCTCCCCTGATGATGACCTCTGGCCTACTTTCTTTAAGAACTGAATTTCTATGGCTTGAATTTTAAAATATTGAATTTGATGATTTGTATTTCTTCTTCATCTGAAATCTTGAATCTGTATTTTCAAAAACTCAATATATTTTCAGTCTCTTAATTCAGAACAAAATTGAAAATACATGTCTATACAATTTCGACATAAAAACATTTCAGATGTGTTTAATTTCAAAGGCTCTATATTCAACATTTAAAAATTCAAATTCAGAACTATGTAAAATGCAACATAATATTTTGTTACAATTTTGTTAGATTACACTTGTCAATAATTCAGATTTATACAATTCAAATTCAGATAATTTTGTCATATTTCTAGCTCCATATCTCTCTAAGAAACTTTCAATTTAATCAGAAATTGTTTAAACAGTCAATAAGTGGATACTGCTTGCAGGAATATAGCTGGAATTGCCCTTTCTTCAGTTTTAGACGCTGAGCGAAGCTTGCTTGATATTGTCCCGGGTTAGAAAAACTGTCCGCGGTGAAATGGGCCGAGCAAACAAACGATTGTGAATTCAATTAATGTGGTCCGATTATATCGAATCCGATTATAATAGCCATCAACCATGACTGTTGACTTTTTTTATCTGTGGGAAGAGTATAAGTCCTCACGTCCCCTGCACAGCCTGGAACATGACATTTGTGTCCATGAGAGCTGCCATTTTCCCTATCCTCGAGTGTCACTTGTTTACCTGCAGAAATCCTGATGATTCGGCTGCAAGTTCCACTTGACATTGAATATGGGCTGACCTATGGAAAAGTTGGGGGCGTACATATTAATGATCCCAGCGATTGCGTCACAGTTGGTGTTATGTTGAGATTTGCCTATTTTTCCATGATGCACAAGATTTACATATGACGGAGGAGTCAATGGTGTTTGTACTCTTATTATTTCACTATGGCAAGGTTAATTCAATTTTTCATTTTAGGGCACCTTTAAATGTTTATCGTATTTATTTTGTTTCTCTTTTTTCTCACTCTGTCAGATTTGGATTAGTGGTTCTTTCCATCATGCCGGTGCTGGTGGACAGACTTCAGCATCAGAGAGTGTGAGCTCCACTGAACTGCGGGGATGAACATGCCATTGCACCAAATCTCTGTCATCCCTCGTGATGTCACTTCCTCCCGGGTGTCCAGCAGCGGGAAGGTAAAGGAAAAGGACAAACAGGTTTGTCTTCCACCCTGATAGACATAGAAAAACAGGCGGCACTATAATCTGTGACCCTGGTTATACCTTTATCCTAGTTGTGGCTGAAAGACAGTATCCTGTTTTTACAGTTCTGAACATTTTGTGTGACCTCTCAGGACTTAATGTGGAAAAGAATGGAGTTTAGAGATAAACCTTATACACACATATTCCTCCTTCTGGGTTTTGATTGTTCCTCTGTCGTTCTGAGAACTCAACCTTAAGTAATGTTCATATTATGCTTTTGTGGAACACCCCAAATTTAGTAAACTACTGACACAGATTGCAATAAGAGAAGTATGCGAAGTAGAGGAAGCTGCACATACACGAGTGGGTGCTTGTGGGTGGGGTTGGTTTCCAGTAAGTGATGTAGATAGGAATGTTATATAAATGTGTGAAATGTTATTAGTAAGAAAAACTATAAAACAAAGTGCGATTGATATCTGGCTTTGTGTTTTGTTAGTTCTGCACCAACCAACACCAGTCCTAATTTGCACTGAAACCTAGGAATTATTTGGGATGATTCTTAGTGATCTTTCATATCGGGATGCACCAGAATTAAAATTATGGCTGATACTAATAAGCTGATAATCATTTTCGAAATAAATTCAACATAAATAAAAAAAATAAAACCAGTTGATTTAAAAGCTACAAATGATTCTAGTCATCACAATATTATAATGTACAGTATGAAAAATGGATATTCATTTTGAGATTTACCAAAGATTGCATTTAACAGTGTTAATTTATTAGAGTTCATTTTTTAAATTATTTTACTCTTTTTATTAGTTATTGTAGTTTTAGACTGGACTGGTTTGAGATGTTATCCAGCCTTGTGGCTCATGACGTTTATATTTCTGAAAGATATTTGGCACTAAGATGAATATTGAAGATTTATCGTGCTGAGAAGTCTGATTCATAAACACTTGGACCCAAAGGAATCTTAATATTTACCCTCATCAGTTTTCAGTTTGTGCATCTGTGCCAGCAACTCTTTAGCAGTGCTCTTTCGCCTTCTTCTAGACCAGCGTTCTGTTTGAGCAGAGCTGGACGGTGACACTAATGAGTGTTGTTTCATTGGTGGGTCATTGTTTGTTAGAGCCGGGCAGGAAACAGGAGACAGGCTGTTTCTTTTTCTTTGGCTAAATGGCCTCAAGTGACTTAGGTAGCAGGAAGTCTGTTAAATTCGAAATGCCACAGTGTCTATCATCATTCCCAGACTACTTTTTAAGAATATCTTATGCAAAGGCTCTGTAGGTTTGCATTTATAGCGTTCGGCAGTTGAGTCTGACCTAGCGACATTTTGATTCTTTTTTGTAATAGAGTTGGAGTCTTGCGTACTCTGTGTCTGTTCAGGTATTAGAGGGCTGGGGGGTGTATCTCCCCTATGGATATCCCCCAAGTTTCTGTCTGACTTGCAGTGGCACTTTGCCACCCAGTTATTATAAAATATATATATATATATATATATATATAAATTATATATATATATATATATATATATATAATTTTTTTTTTTTTTTTTTTTTTTTTTTTTTTTTAATTATTATTATTTTTTTTTTATGGAGCTGTATACTAAGGATGCTACTGTGGGCATTTAGGCAAGTGTTGTAGTATGACTATTATGACTAAGCCTATTAATATATATATGTGTGTGTGTGTGTGTGTGTGTGTGTGTGTGTCTTTACTGGCAGTGTATGTATGTATGTATGTATGTATGTATGTATGTATATATATATATATATATATATATATATATATATATATATATATATATATATATATATATATATATATATATATATAATGATCAGCATGTGACTGAAGACTGCAGTAATGATGCTGACAATTCAGCTTTAAATCACAGAAATAAATTGCATTTTAAAATATATTCAAATAGAAAAAAGCTACATTCAATTGTAAAAATATTTCAGAATAATACTATTTTTGCTGTATTTTGGATCAAATAAATGCAGTCTTGATGAGCAGAAGTCTTCTTTCAAAAGCATTGAAAAATGATGTTAATATACACTGTATAAATATTATATATATATAACATTTTTATGCTAGTATTATTTATATACTATCATAGTATTTATTATTTAGAATGAGCTTTTTTCATAGCCTGGTAATCTAGACGCACCTTATCGGCAGCAAATCTAATCTGCCGTGAGTGTCGTCTAGCAACTCTCAATACACTTCTGAGCTGTGAAAACCAAAATCTGGTCTGGCCAATCACATCGTATATAGAGTCGGTGGGCGGGGCTTAACATAATGAGGGCCGAGTTGCGCTTGCGTGCTTCTAGTTAACACAGAAGCTGGTGAACGGCAGTCTTTCGAATCAGCTTTTACCGCGACTCTGGAAGACTTGGAGTTAAGATTTTCTCTGAGAAAAGAACAAAGAACGGCACTGAAGTCATTCTTAAAAAGAGAAGATGTTTTCTGAGTTTTGCCGACCGGATACAGGGAAAGTTTAATCTTTCAACTAGCTCTGCTTCACCTTCGTTGTTCTGGTTGGTGTAGCGCTATCCTATCGCGTGCAGAGGGAGTTTGAAAGACAACCGTTTATCCCGCCCCTCAGATTGAGCCCTGTCAATGGTGAGTTTCCAGACCAAACATCTTGATGTGGGTCTGGCTTGTCAGGCTACTTTTTTTCAGTTTTCATCTTCGTCTTGTGCTTTTTTAATTTGTCTTAGTTTTTGTTATATATTAAATTATATTTATTATATATTTAAACTAAAATATTAGTTATTACTAGTTAGATTTAATTTCTTTTTAGTTTAGTTTAGTCATTTTAGAACAAAATTTAAGTTTAAGTTTAATAATAACAACACTGGTATATTTTATATTAAAATACTTAAGTATATTCTATATTTATTTTGAATAACAATTAGCATAAATTAGTACAACAAATAATGCCATTACAGTTTATGTATATACATTTCACAATGTAAAACAGGTTTAATTTTCTTTATGCTAAATGTATTTCCTATTTCTTTCTTTTGATTTTGGGCTGAAATATGATGGTCATGTTCGTGACAGGCTTCGTGAGACTCCCTATTTCAGTGCTGACACCCAGTGTAGTTTATGAGGCTCTTCTGATTGATGCTGACTGGTCCGATGCATAGAGACGGGTGATGGGCCATTAATATTATTCACCAAGACATGATAATCAAACCCTATGAGTTTAATGGCCACAAATCTTTCAAAGCTCCATCAGTGAATTATGCTGCATTTATATAGTATGACCCTTTTATGCATAAACTCAAAGTCTGTTTTTCACAAATTTTCTCAAAAATGTGTTGCCTAACATAAATGATGTTTCCCCTTCTTTCATTAATGATTTCCTAGAATTAAGCTTCACACTAAATCTCTTGGATTCTAGACAATTCTTTGCTCTTAACACCTAGAGTTTGTCTTTCATACAGACTGAAGAGTTGGCACCAGCCACTGTATCGTTTACCTCTCGCTCAGCATACAGATTAGCTGGGAGGCGTATCGCCATTAGGCGAAGAAAGCACAGCCCATCTGCCTGTTGCAGACAACTCCTCCTCTGTGTCTCAGTGGAATGAAACCCTCATTCCCACTGCTTTAGATTCAGCGCCAGCTGCCATTGCGGATGCAGTGCTATTGAATGATGCGAAATGAACAAATGTCAGAAATATCAGGTACATAAAGCACGCTGTTATTTCTTTGTTTTGTTTTGCTCGTAAAATCTGTTCAACCTCACATTGGTGTCATGTTGATCCTTTGAATTAAAAGGGTGTCTAAGACAGTCAGTGACTAGTAAATCTACCACCATCTTTCTGAAATGGATCTCAGGAGGCATTCGTATATCCCAATGCCTTAAGTGCACCATTAACAGGCCCAAATCTGCAGGCTGTTCTTCATTTCCCCTACTTTTATCGATAGGGAACAACACTCAAACTTTGACTTGACACTTAAAAGGGATAGTTCACCCGAACAGAAACTTTTTTTCATCATTCACTCAGCCTCAGTGCAGTAGGAATTTCTTTTTTTCTACTGAAGACAAAAGATGATCATTTAAAGAATGTGTTTTGGAGTCAATGGAGATAACTTTCATTGTATGGTGGGGGAAACAATTTCAAATGATTTCTAATTGTATTCAGCAGAATAAGGAAATTCAGAATTTGAGTACATATTTACTACAACATTTCAAAGCATCTGCACTAGCAATTAGACCATGTCACAGCACAGAATATTATTATTATATTAAGGTAGACTACTATTCAAAAGTTTGGTCGGTAAGGTGTTTTAATGTTTTAGAAGAAGTCTTTAATACTCACCAAGGCTGTATTTATTTGAGGAAAAATACAGTAAAACTTTGAAATATTATTACAATTTAAAATATTGTAATGTTTTTGAAAATGTAATTTATTACTGTGATGGTAAAGAATTTTCAGCATCACTCCAGTCTTAAGTGTTACATGATCCTTGAGAAATCATTCTAATTTGCTGCTCAAGAAACAGGTCTTACCTTTTTGATGATTAGAGAGTTCTTGTTTAACATACGTTGTTAATTAATATAATTCAGTACTTAAATATATAATTACACTGTAACAATGACACCTTAAAATAAAATGTAACCCACTTTATTTTAGTGCCCTTGTTACATGTTACACGTAGTTACTGTAGTAATAACTGTAAATATAATACTTACCCTAAAGTAATCCCCTTTCCTAAAACTAACCCTATAGTAAGTATATGTAGTTAATTAATATACATAAATTACACTATAACATGGTAAAAAACCTTAAAATAAAGTGTAACCAAAATGTCTTTCTAGGTGCGTACCATGGTAATACCATTGTAATTTTGTAATCACCTCAGAGTACCGTGATATTGCCATAGTACACAATCCCTGTATCATGATAGTGCCGCAGCAGGAGGTGTATGTGAAAACTGCACTAAAAGCATGAAACGGTTCTGAGCTTTGTGATCAAACTCTGACCTCTGGGCACAAGAACTTTTTGGAAGCTGTGTGCCGTACAGCATGAGGCTTTCATGAGCAGCTGCCGTGCGCAGTAATCTCTGGGAGTATGAGCCTTGTGCGAACTGACAGACGCGAACAGGAGGAGACAGAAATTGAACTGCCAATTTGGCATAAATACAAACAACTGTATTTATCTGTGAAAAATGTAAATTCGCCTGCTTTGCAAGTCTCAGTATTTAGAAAAAAACACTTCATAACCCGGAGGGCAGGGAAAATGGCCAAACGTTAACACTTGACCATATTGTCCAAATCTGTCTTCCCTAGAATGCTCTGGTTTGGAGAGGTTTGAGATGTTAATAATATGCTAATAAAGATAAGAGCCTCACAGCTCTGTAAAATAACATGAAGCCACCAGGATGCTTCGAGGGAAACGACAGGATTCTGAGGGAGCGACAGGATTTTAATGCCAGCGTTATCTTTGTAGGACGCTTTTAAGCTTCGTCAACACTCTAATCTCCTCGAGAGAGAGACCTAGGTGCTATGTGATTGCCAGAGCAACTTGTTTGTGTCAGTGTTTGACATTTGCCTTGATATCAGCATAACTCAGAATGTGGTGTTTAAGGAGTAAACTGTCAAATCTGGAATTTCTTTTGAATCAAGCGTTCTGCGTGCTTGACTGGAATGCTTATTTTCCGGCATCCAAAGTATAACAAAGCAGACATAATGAAGATAACTTTAAAAACGTACACATATTTCTCAAAGTTGTAAGATTATTGGAGAACATTTTATAAAAAAAATACCATTTCAGTCTTTCTACTTCAGAAATGTAATATTTAATGTAATGTTCTTGCTATTATTTTGTAATTAATTGTAAAATGAACTAGCAAATTCTGAATTAAATTAGTTTCTACACCGATATTTTTTCAAAGTATACAGGCTCCAGAACATGATTTGTACTCAATTTAAGCTTGTAGATCATTGTGTAAATATTGTAGGTATTGTGTAAAAACTATGTGTTCCCACCATGCACTGGGGCTTGAATAATTGTTTTATTTTTTAAATTAAATTAAATTTGGTTTTCCAGCTGTATTTGCACCGTTTTATCATTGCTTTTGTTGTTAAATTTAGTAACTTGCCATTTTGTGACATTTGGAGTTCATTTTCTACTCAAAATGACACATACTTCATACAAAAACGGTCTATCAAATGTTACCGTCATTGTGTATTGTGTAGCAAGTATTGAGGTCTCTGTACCCCTTTTCCACCAAAATTACCCAGCTGCAAGTTCAGAGCCAGTGCTAGTGCCAGTTTAGAGTTGGTTCGACTGACGAGCCTTCTAAGGTTAGGCTTTCCACAGGCTAGAGAGCCACCACAAAGTCAGGTCTTACCAGGTCTTTCTCAGCAAAGCTAGCGAGGAAGCGGGAAACACAGTTCAAGATGCATCAGCGCTGCGCAGACCGAAGAGCGATTCAAAAGCGTAAGGAGTCGTATGCCCTCGCTGCACTTTGATGTAATACACCGATCGGTCTGCGCAGCACCAATGCATGTCGAACAAGTCTTCCATCAACAGTGGCGAATTTCACATTACTATTAATGCACATAGCTTTACGATCCTACATCGGCATCAAAACACAGCGAATCCAACACATTCGTGCAGCTCGCCATGATTTGTATAGACAGAGATTACAATCGAGCAGCTGTTATCTCGATTAGTTGCTATTTCAAAAATGGCGATCACAAGTTTGTGTTCGTCTTGTTGGTTACGGTTACCCCGCCCCCAGCGCCTGACGCAAACGGTTTTTGCTTCTAGACCAGGAATGATTTGGTGCTACTTAAGAACCATTTTTCCTAGCTCGGAGCTGGTGCTTTGGGTGTAGAAAGACAAATAACCGATTTTAAACTAGGCTCTGACTCCGAACCAGCAACAGCACTGCCTTGGTGGTGTCTACACAATATCTATTGTATTATTTACTTAGATGTTGATTTAGTGTTATATTGTTTGAGTATATCTCATTATAAACAGAAGCTCGACCTTGCTTGACTGTACTTGCTTGACATGCAAGAGCAAACACCTCATTGGCTTTCATGAATTATCTGTAAAAAAACATTTATTTTTGAAGTTGAGATAGACAGGAAACTATTAGAAAAGGAATGAGTTTGTGAAAGATACAGATTGAACCTGTATTCAGTTAAACGAAGACTCTTTCACTCATAATTAATGAGCACTACCCACAATGCCATGGCTGTGTTAAAAAAAAGCGTTTATTTTTGACCATTTACAATCATTTAGAATGGATCAAAAGGAGGAACCCGAAGCATCATTGATTTTACCACACATCCCACACTGCTGTACCATTCCAGTCTCAGCTTGATTCGACGTGAGAGATTAAGATTATTGTAATCTAAGATGACCCACTTCTCATTTGGCAGCAACAGATTGAGAGCTCCTTCTCATCATTTTGAGGAAGCACTTATGATTGTTTCTGAGAGTGGCTCTGAGAGAAACTGACAAGCCGAGCGCACACTGCTGCAGGGGAAGCCTCTGGCCCTCATAGTTTACATCGTTCAGAAAATTTCAGAAAATTCCCCCACTTTCAACAGAGCCTCTGGGGGAACTCTTCAGACGCTACACACATGCTGTTTTAGATGAAACAGGTGGAGGTAGTGTTACAGAATATATATATTTTTAACCCAGGGAGCATTTGAACTGTGTAAACTGCTGTGGGAGGATGAAAGCAAATTTGGTGTGCTAATTATATTCAGTGATTTAGACGATGGTTTGTTGATTAGAAAATTAAACCAGCCGTCATGGAACTAAATGTGAGCCAAGTGCACAGTTACAATCTAAAAACTTTGACTATGATTTACAACATTTTTTCGGTGACACATTTTTACACAAAATCTTTTTTAAGGGGGGGGGGGGGGGGGGTGCTGTTTCATGCATACTGAGCTTTTTACACTGTTAAAGACTTGGATTCCCATCCTAAACATAGACAAAGTTTCAAAAACTAATGTTGGACGTTTGATGGAGTATTTCTGTCAAAAATACTCCTTCCGGTTTCTCACAAGTTTCGGAGAGTTTTTTGCGAGTATGGCTCGGCTTGACGTTAATAGAGTGTTAGGTCCTTGTATGGGCCGTACGGGCTCTTCTCCCGTTTGGGTGCGCGTGCGTGACTAGAGCGAGAGAGGAAATGCACTCCCATAAACACTCTCTCAAGCTGCAGATCCAGTCGTCCGTGAACACTTATGACGCGCCACGCTTCCCTTTATTCCTATGGGTGACATCAAGCGACTTCCACGCTCCAGCACAGCATTCTGGGAAGGCAGCGCTGCATTTGAACCGATTTGAACGCAGAAATGAAGGGAAGCTTCACAACATAGCGGATTTCCACGGTCACTGCTGTCAGGACTTCACCAAATCATACCAAAGAAGTGTGTTTTTGACGGAGTGGTCCCAGCGATAAAGGTTCGGTCCTGCTTTGGAAGCAGCCGGTGAGTAAAACTGCTTCAAATGTCTCTGCTGTTGGCTCGTCGCGTGAGTAAACATCAGTAAACGACACGATCGCCTGCTTCGTCATTCAAATGCGCTAACGGTTACTCCATTGTTGTTCTATGTATAACGTTACACTAGTCTGACGGGCAAAACCGTTTTGCTTGGTACTGCTAAGGTTTAGTCGCATACAATAATCCATAAACCGAATCATGCCCTCATAAACTGAGAGTAAACACACACAAATGTTGACAGGCCACTAAATACAGTACATACCTGTTGCTGTATCTCCTGTTCAATTTATTTCAGCCTGATTCTGGATCACATATTAGCTCAATTTGATCGATAGCATACATGGGTCGCTAGCATACATGGGTTTCTCCACGCTTGAGGACGTCACCGCTTTGTGTGCTCGTCATTCTTTAGCTCCGCCCACACGATACGCCTCCAGGCGCTCTGTTTTTTCCGGAAAGACTCGGTACAGCCTATATTTATTTTGTAAATATAATAAAACTAAAGACTTTTCGGAGATATGAAGGATGCAATACTACTCTATAGGTACTCAAGATTGACATGAGATTGACTGAAACTGAGTGCCCCCCCCCCCCCCCCCCTTAAATAAAATTTACAAGCAGTGAAACCATTATATTCACCATATGAAATGAGTAAATGTAAGTAATAAAATTAAGTTGATCTGAGTAACTGCATTTGGTACATTTACAAATAAAATTGAGTAGAAATGATTGGGGAGAAACAAATTTAAAAACAATATTTATAAGTAATGTTAACTTTTTATTTATGAGTAATATTAACTTTTATAGTATTAATATTAAAGGGGTGATGAATTATCAAACTTATCAAATCTTGCAAATCTTATCCAATCCTAGCTGTGGGTAATTACTTCTAAGTCTTCAGTGCGGCACGCCCATTGTTTTAACCATTGTTTTAACCCAAACCCAGTGTTTTGGAGAGAGCCTCAAAACCAGTGTAGAAAATAGCCTATTACTTATTAGTTAGGGTTAGCGACACATTATCCATTCGCTCGCGGGCCTACATCAGGAACAGCAACAGGCCCTGCTGGACATGAGGGATGATCAAGAACGGCGGTTCCAGTCCCTCATCAGTGTCCAGCAGGAGGGCCGTGAGCTTTTCCGGAGCCGGTTGGGCTGGGAGGTTCGGACCGGAGAACCAGCCGCCGCTGCAGCACCACCAGTGCATGTGCCACTGATGAAGATGGGACTCTCTGTGGTCGATAAAAATCCCAGGATGTCCATCGACAAAGAGTAGGGGTGTAACCCCGACATCCTGGCCAAATTTGCCCACTGGCCCCTGTCTAATATCTAATTAGAATCTAGATCTAATAATCCCTATATCCTGATTGGCTTCATCACTCTGTCTCGTCTCCACCAATCAGCTTGTGTGTGGTGAGCGTTCTGGCGCAATATGGCTGCCGTCGCATCATCTAGGTTGGTGCTGCACATTGGTGGTGGTTGAGGAGATTCCCCTATATTTATATTGTATAGCACGTTTTACAATACATAGTTTCAAAGCAGCTTTACAGAAAAATATATTTCTCTTGCTTCATCCGCCATCTTGTATTTTTTCAGTGTACTTATTTCTCTCTGTTTTGGAAAAGAAAATTCCTTACTAATACGTTTGAGCTCTGAATATTGTCATACTCTTTTTGGTAGGCGATTTGTTCATCCTTTGGGACAATTCTGACAAAAAAAACCCCTGTAATTACTTTAAAGTATTAGTACATAACATTCCCTCATGTTCCCAATATAATCACTTGAGATTTCTAGTGTTGAAAAATATAATTAAGTTGTAGTGAAGTATAGCCTCTTGGCTCCGAGCCTCTTGGCAGTGAATTAATACAACAAAATGACTTTACATTTCGGTTGTGTTAGGTTTATTACAGAAGTGGTAGTTTTGCCTTTCATTCATTGGGTGATATTCTTGCAACACTAAAAGTGAGAATTTTGTGAGATGATGCAAAGTATCTTTTATCATGTCTGAGAGGCAAAAGAAGGACTGCCAGTCGAAATCAAACCTATTCATTTTGTCTGTGTTGTCAGGCCCGATTGAGCTTGATGACATCACTGACTCAATCAGACAGCAGGGGTTTCTGAAATAAACCACATGTGCATTGTACCCTGTATATTTTGCTCAGGCATCCTCAAGAAATGAAGTGTGAAACTATCAATGTTGTTGTCAGCATGACTTGTCTGTGTTGTCCATCATTCTGTAGGTGAGTTGCTGCATTGCTGGTGTTTTTATTTCTTTCTCATACTCCCTCATGTCCTCGCTTTCTTTTATTACTCTTTTTCCTCCCTTATGTTCGTGGTGATGGGGCGGTTAAAGATGTGGGCTGAGATGCTAATACCCCCTAATTAAGCATAATTTTCTCTGTCTCCTGCTTTTTAACTCGTGTCCAGTGAGATCTAGAGTTGGCTCCTGCAACTCTGCCTCAGTCCTAGTATCATATAGCCAGATATTTGGCAAAAAGTCATTGTAGCAGCTCATTCTGGACAATGAACCAACCACTTAGACAGGAAGAGGCCACTTGACCATCATGTTATGCAGCCAACAATAGTTTGTTTTGTTGCTATGTGCCACAATTATCAGAAATTGACTATTTGAATTCATTGTACTTACATTTGAAATGCACTGATATTAAAGGGATAGTTCACCCAAAAATGAAAATGTAATGTTTATATGTTTATCTGCTTGCCCCCAGGGCATCCGAGATGTAGGTGTGTTTGTTTCTTCAGTAGAACACAAACCGTTGAGTTACTTCCCATTACTTTCGTTGAGTGAGGTTAAAGTCCCGGCTTCGACTGATCCGTGCTGGCCCAAAAGAGGAATCTCCTTATTGGACAGAAGTAATGGCGTTGGGAATACTAGATGAGATTCGTCTGATATGAGGTAAAAAAAAGTAAAAAATAAAAAAAAACCTAAATACTGTTTGGTTTCTCATAGAAAGTTATCGCTTCGTGTCTTAAGACATCAATGTGTTGCCACGAGCCACAGGGGTAAATATGGATTCATATGTCTGTGTGTTTTTTACTCTCATAGTGGCTCTCATAGAAATACAGCCCATTGAAATGCATTATACGGCAACGGTTGGAGTTAAAAATCTTTATTTGTGTTTTACTGAAGAAATAAACAGACCTACATCTTGGATACCCCTGGAGGTAAGCACATAAACATCAAATTTTCATTTTTGGGTGATCTATCCCTTTAAAATTCTCCTACTTTTGACTAAATTAAAAATAAATTGCTCAACTAGGAACTATCATTTTAATGCAAAAAATGTATGTCTCTGCGTTCATATTTGTACGTATTTAGTCTTAACCCTTTAGTTATATTGAAATATTTCATTTTAAAAAGTGCAATTTCAAGTTAATTTAGGCATCTTAATAACATTTTAATGTGCAGTTTGAAAATTAGTATTAATTTTGAGATTTTCTAAAGATTATATTAACAATGTTTGTATTTTTGAAGATTAAATTTTAAGTGAATGTTAGATGAGAACAAAGGTAATCTAAAAGATATATTTATAGTATAAAGTAGTATTCATTTGTAATAATTATATAATTACATTATTATCAAATTAATGCAATTTAAATATAAATATATAGAAACAAACTATAAAATGATATACTATGTGTGTATTTATATTAAATTGTAAAAAAATCATTATTATATTTTTATAATAACTTACATTTTATTTTACCATCATTCACATTACATTATTATATTATAATAAATAAGTATTTATTTCATTTAAATATTTAATGATTTAATCAGTAATAAGTATATCAGTATCGGCCGATAACCGTAACCGATAACCGCTTTACAGTGATAACAAAAAATAATGCTACAAAATTGGTTTATGCTGCACTCTGGAGAAAACACTGTCATCGTCCACCTTAGTTCAATTTTCATACAATGTGTAAATGCAGGCAGATCAGAAATATGGTTGAATATTTAGTGTCCCCAACTAAACCACAGGCGGTGGCAAGGAACCAAAACTTCATCAGGTGACAAAATGAACGAAAAAAGAAACCAGGCTCAGTGAGGGGGCCAGTTCTCCCCTATTCAATGAACGAACAGTGCATGATTAGGATTCAGGAAGCATTACAGGTCAGAAGTCAGATTGGCTCGAACCATTCAGAATATTTGTCCAGTTCCATCTGATAGAAGTTCGGAGTCATCACACCAGAGCCGGGTTTGTTGAGGATCAGTGTCACTGTCTGTCATGTCAATGATGCCTTGACGTGGGATAGTCTAGTTGACATACTATATACCAAATCATGCATCCCTTACTTCATTGCCAGATGAACTGATGAAAAATCCTGTTTCTTTTGTCTGTCAATCAGATTTCAATGAACTTCTTGCAGTCCTTGTGCTTGTTTTCAGAGGCTGAGACTAGCTCTGTCCTGGCCTAGCTGATGTCAGGATGCTAAGATAAGACAGCCAGTCCTGTACTATCTCTCAGAAGGAAAAGCCAGTCCTGGTCTATCTCTCGGGAGGAAACACATGCTGGAGCTCAGGCAACCCATCAGCTCTGGCTTTAAAAAAACAACAACAACAAAAAAAAGGCTTTTTGTGCTTTCTTTTCCACACTGGCTAAGGAAGCACAGTTTCATGGGCATCTCGGAGTGGCGCCTAATTAACAGTGACACGTTGATTGCCGTTTTTTTAGACTCCCACGACCCAGCTGATTTGCTCACTCTGAACTCAATTGCTGTGCTCCTGAACGCTTTTTAAGAGGGGCTCTGCCAAGACAAGGGAAGATGGAGACGCTTTTAGACGCCCCCCTGCTTCTCTGCCATCTTCAAACACTGGCCTCTGAGAGAGTGTGCCTCGGAGGTCCATCATTTTCCCAGCGTATAACTATCATTATTCTATCTAATTGAGACGATTAGGGTCGCTTTTAGAGCCTTGTATGCGTAAATGTTGCAGCAGCAACTGTTCACAGATACAGATAGCCCTCCTACTGAACAGTTATCTAACCTCACGGCAGAAAATACCTATTTTATTCTTCAACTTTTAATCTGTCCATAAAAATATGCTTAGATAATGACTTCTTGCCCATTCTCTCCATTAAGCTTGATCTTACGCCTTGAAGGACGGTTAGTTGTCATTAGCTGCCTACATGGCTGTACGTAGTTTCTCTGCACTGTTTTATCAAGAAACACTTTATTCTGTTAATGAACCAATCAGACTGTTCTTTGTTACTTTGAAACTCTTGTGAAATTAGGCCGCTGTTGTCTCATCAAGTCTGTGATGGAGAAAGGCTCCACAATGGTTGCTATTTATGCCCTCCGGACATGATGCTGGGTTAGAAAACAGGCTGGAAAATTATGGATGGCAGTCAAACTTTGATCTGTGCTCAGTTTGTGGATAGGCCTGTCGCGATAGTCGATAAATCAATTAATCGCACGAAAAAAAAAATGAGCTCTAATTTTTCCGGCCGCGATAATTGCCATTTGTATACTTTTTTGTTTTTCTCGTCTCTCTCTCGTTGACTGCGCGCACCCCGTCCGTTTGGGGAGGTGTTTATACTCGACGCGCACACCGGGTGCGGCGTCATGAGACGTCATTCTCGGTCAGTAGATTCGTCTGGAACTCGTGTCTGTTCGGTTGCGGAGCCACACGCAAAGTTAGGAAATTTGACGTGCACAACGGCAAGCGAAATGGGGTCTCGCGCACTCCGCGTCTACGTTATTTTTACCGCGCGTGCTCGAGCGGACGCGTCGTGTATAAACAAGGCTTAAAGCTACACTGAAGTTTGATAAACGCAAGTTAATTCTTCAGTTCAATCTTTGTGTGCTAAAAAGGCACATAAGTTCCTGTAGAGATAGCAATACACATTCTTCTTTTTTTGCCAAATAAATGAAAAGGATGTCATGTCTTGTCTTCTCTCTTGCTGTATCAAAATATCACTTTCCTCAGAGATGGTCAAGTTCAGTTTGTGCATGATTAGGCTATGATATAACAATTTTTTTTAATACTGTTTCCTAAATTGTGGATAATTAATATATCATATGCTGAAGTACATTTCTGGATTAAAAGAAAAAAAGCAACAAGAACCGTACAGAACGGAAAACCGTGACCCTTAAACCGTGATACAAACCGACCCGTGGGTTTTGTGAACCGTGCCGCCGCTAATATGCACCTAAAACACAATCATCCATTGCAGTTTTCATCCATTTAATTTATTGTTTTTGGTACTTATTTAAATGCATATTTTTAAATAGACTGAGAGTCCAAGCTTTTATTGTTTTTGGTTGTTTTTTTCATTTATTGTGGTTATTTAAAATGTTTTCCATTTTTAGTGTGAAATAGTCTTTAGAAATGAAAGTTTATTGATTGAAAAGGTGTACCTGCATTATTATGCCATTATCATTATTTTAGATGAAAATGGTCTTAGAACGACAATATTATCGTTTATCATAATAATTTCTTGGCCAATTTATCGTCCAGCAAAATTTGTTATCGTGACAGGCCTATCGTGTGGACACTTTTCAGTCTTTACTGTAGGATTTTTAAGCAGGAATGACTATGCCAACCTCAATTTAATATGCAAATAAAAGTAGAAAAAGTAGACCCATCACAATTCTGTATGCATGCGCTACCAGTCAAAAGTTTGGGGTCAGAATTTTTTTTTTTTTTTTTTTTAAAGAAATTAATACTTACATTCAGCAAGGATGCATTAAATTAATCAAAAGTGACAGTAAAACATTTATAATGTAATTAAATATTTCTATTTCAAATAAATGATGTTCTTTTGAATGTTCTACTTACCAAAGAATATTGAACAAAAATGTTTTCAACATTGATAGTAATGATAAAAATGTTTTGTAGCACCAAATCAGCATATTAGAATAATTTAAAAAAAAATCACAATATTACTGTAAATATTTACTTTTTAAATATGGTGATGACGAGGGAGTTTTCCTCAAGCTATATATTCTCATCTGTCATTCAATGATATTGTAGTATTCATTGTTTTTCTGGATCGGGACATTTAAAAACTTTTAACTTCTGTATGTTTCGGGAGGATGGCCTGTTGTCATGAAGAAAGAGGGAGTGGGAAGGTGGGTGAGAGAGATAAAGGGTGGATGATAGGGTGATAGAGATAAAGACAGAAATGAACAGAAGGCAGAAGGCAGACAGACATTAACAGCTTCAGACACATGAGCTACACTGACTTTGGTGGTTGCTGGGGTAACCATTTCCCAAGGTCGGACTGAGTAAAAAAGGGTGTGAATTTTTACCCCCTTGAAGTCAGCATGAAACGGCACCTTTTTTTACGCTTATTCTAACAAAGAGGATCGAAATTGTGAAAGCTAATTTAAAGGTACGCTGTAACTGTTTTATGTTCAAAATGAACAGCATTTATATAATGAGTAGCCTGACCGATATGGGTTTTTGGTGGCCGTTACAATATTATGGAGTAAAATGTTGATTATATTCTTCTCATCTGAAGGACGGTGCTCATTTACAGTACAGTGTCCCCATCACTATAACAGGGTGTTAGGAACCACACAGACCACAGGGTGAGCACCCCCTGCTGGCCTCACTAACACCTCTACCAACAGCAACCTGGTTTTCCCAGTTGGTCTATCATCCAGGTACTGACCAGGTTCATTCCTGCTTAGCTTCAATGGGAGAACAGTCTTGGGCTACAGGGTGATATGGCGGCTGGCTGGATATCTATCAAAGATTTTTTAGTTTACATTTTTTAACTGTCCATGTCCAGAAAGGGAATAAAAACATCACCAAAGTAGTCCATATGTGACATCAGCTAGTTAGTTAGAATCTCTTGAAGCATCAAAAATACATTTTGGTCCAAAAATTACAAAAACTGCAACTTTATTCAGCATTGTCTTCTCTTCCTGGTTTGTTTTCAGTCCTCAAACAAAGAACGGTTATGAATCAGCGGATTGATTCATGATTCGGATCACGTGTCAAACTGCCAAACTGCTGAAATCACGTGACATTGGCGATCCAAATCATGAATCAATATGGAAGAGAAGACAATGCTGAATAAAGTCGTAGTTTTTGTTATTTTTGGACCAAAATGTATTTTCGATGCTTCAAGAGATTCTAATTAACTAACTGATGTCTCATATGGACTACTTTGATGATGTTTTTAATACCTTTCTGGACATGGACAGTATAGTGTGCATACACTTGCATACGTTCTCTGACTAAATATAAAATATCTTAAACTGTTCTGATGATGAACGGAGGTCTTACGGGTGTTGAACGACATTAGGGTGAGTCATTAATGACATACATTTAATTTTTGGGTGAACTAACCCTTTAAATAAGTAAATATAGTAAATAGAGTTACAATGCTCAGAGGTATTTCACAGTAGTATTTTATAGGGTTTGGCTTTGTCATAGATGCTTTTGTTTAATTTAAAATGTATTTTTTCCCCCTCCCGTTTTACACACTTTGGGAATTGCACCTTGCGCTCATTACTGCTCATCTGAACCAGTTTGGATACTCACTGCTTTTCCCCTTAGAAAGCAACTGCTATAGAAATGAAGGGTTTGTGTGTCTGGTAAATTGGGTGAACCAAGGTCTCCACATGAGAAATGACAGCAATCAGGATGTTACAGTCCACTCTGCACATAAATGTAGTAATGAACAAAGCTGCTGCCAGGCCTGAGAAGCATGAATGTTTCAAAATATAATTTTAGAAATGGAAATGTATCAATTTTGGAGCAAGAATTATGCATTGCAGTGTAGGACTGAATCGTCATGGCAACCACTTCCATATGGAGATTTATCTGTCAGATCATTTCGAAGATGACCACGTTCACCAGAATAATACAAAAACTTATTTTTCTCTCTCATCAAGTGGCTTGAAACATCTGAAATTGATTGCGAAGAAATGTTGTACTTGCCAATGGAAGCTCATACCACATTGGTGTTTGGGTGGACGCCAAGGTGTTGCTATGTGGTTGCTATGGTGTTCTTTGTGTTTGCTTACCAAAAGAGCCTTCTGGTCTCTAAATATGGTCTGGGTCCTCATCTTCAATGTAAGAAGGGCAGTTATTTAGGCAGTTAAATACGTTTTGTTAACAGATGAACTAATATCACGCATCTCCTTACACATGTACTCTACCGAATAAGTGGTGCAGGGTGAGCTATTCACGGAAAGTCTGAAGTCTGAGTTTAGATATTACTTATTACTAGATATTACTGTGTCCGATATTACTGTTCTTTGTGCATGACTATAAAATGACTTTAAAAATGTCCAGCGCGTTCAGTTTTATCCAAGACAGACGAACGTAAAGTTGTTGTACGTATTATAGCATTTGGTCTTAGTGCTCTTTTATTGGGATTTGTGTTTCACGGGATTCATACCTGAGCACTACGCATACAATGCTGTACCAGGTGAGCAACCAAACAAGTTTCTATGTCAAAATGTATTTGTTTATAAGGCACTATGGTTGTTGTGTTTTGAGGCCAAATTATAGTATTGCACACTGATTTTTCCCTGTAATTATAATTTGCATGAAAAGGGGAAAAAGTGGTTGTCCTTTTTAGTGCCTCTAGTGTTTATTTTAGAAGTTTTGTAAAATTGTAGGTTGAGACATGTTTTCCAATTAGCTTATGTTGGCTGTTTTACCATTATTTGTACATTAGAATTTATTAAAAAAATTAATTTGTTTTTATATTTTTATATTTTCAGTTTTCATATTCTATTAATTTTGTTGTTTTGTCATTTTTATTAGTTTTTTTATATTTCTACTTAGAATTCTTTTTTTTTTTTTTTGAGATAGTTCACTTTAAAATGAAAATTCTGTCATCCTTTACTCACCCTCAAGGACGAGTTACATCTGAAAATATTGGTCTCGGTTTCAGACTTTTGGAAACACTTGATCAATAATAATAGTATGTTGGGTTTGTCTAGTGAACATAATTACTTCCAGGTTCTGTTGGAACTATTAGGCTTGAGTGTCTGAGCTCTCTTACTTTGTGATTTCCATTCTGAATATGTAGACAGATTCTTCTAAAAGGATTTCTTTTAATGCCAGAATGCAAAAGTGCAGCACAGTCTGAAAGCTCTGATAAGCAGTGTGTAACAAACGAAACTGAGGCTGACTAAAGAAGCGCTTTCAGAAAGATGTTAGAGCCAGTGCATAAAGTAGAATGTATTAGACCTAAGCACATCTCGAAGAACAGGCACTAAGAGAATGCTGTCCTGGAAAAAAAACTTTCATGCTTAATTTTCCCCCCTCACAATCTCCAATGCACTTTGAAGTAAAACATGTAACAGTACGGCAGCTGACGAAGTGTCCTGTGCATCACTTTGACCCTGCTGTGGGGTTACAGGCACCTATTATCAGCAGACACATTTTAAGGTTTAATTATGCCATAATTATTCACATAATTATTTTAGTGGAAGGCCTTTGTGACTGTATAAATGATTTTTCAATCCCTGCCATGATATTTTAAATATTGAGGCATTACACAAGCAGCATCTTCAAAATTAATTCAGATTTCGACTTGAATTTTTTTACTGAATCGGCTTTGATGACCATCAAAGCTAATGTGGACCTGAGAAATTGATATCACCATAAGCCATAAGCAAATCGCTGTGCACGCGAGTTGTTTGGCAAACCTGACATGCACCAGTAGGAGACACATTCCTGAATTATGAGTTATGAAAGGAAGACATCTTTATTCTAGTCTATAGTCTGACTGTCCTCTGTGTCTGCACCAGTCGCTATTCAACCGATACCAGACAATGAAAGTCCTTCACAGCTTGCTTGAACACGATTAGCAAAAGGACTAACCACCCAGAGGAGGATTCTGTAAGCCACTGCGTGTCATTAGGAAAATATCACAATCTGCTCTGGCTCTGGATCGAGATTGTTTGAAAATCTAATGGGAATGCTAAATTAGAAGCTCTTGTTTGATCTGTCTAGAGTCAGAGAGGAAAAGGCAGGGAATATGTATATACAGTACATGTACAGTTATGGATGGGTTGCAGAAGGGGCCCTGAACGCGATTTCAACCGGGACCCAGAATCCCTAGCAATGCCCCTGCTCTCACAGTTTTTGTCAATCTCATGTTAATCTTACAGAACAGTGAAAATTAAACAAAACAGACTGTTACAATTATGGTTGTAAGGCATAAAACACAATTTACTACTGTAAAGTGCAGTGCGAATGACTATGTGACATTTCCATTAATTGGCCCAAAGCTCACAGTGGCTCTGAGCCACCTGGCCTTCCTTGTTGTTGAGGCGTGTTTGTGGATGCCTTCAGTCACGTGCGGCAGATACAACCACACAAACCAGACCGACCAGGAGAGCGGTTTCATAATGACTGCGACGCGTCGACCTGTCATTGAAAGAGAGGGTGTGTGTGCACGTGCTGTCCGTGGGGGGCCGTGATGAACCTCCTGCTGTGATGGAGAACAGTTTGTGTTGTTCCATGAAGTCACACGCAAAAATCTCAGCTCAGCAAAAGAGCTTTTATGGCTAATCAGGCACATGCACAGATAGACCTCAAGTAGTGCTCAAGCACCTGCCCTTTTGTAATAAGTATGTTTTATGACTAGATAAGTGCCCTTTTCGAAGTCATAAGAGCATTTTTATTTTATGCTTTAGTTTTTATGTAAATTTGATCCATGACATCAATTCTAAATTATGTGTATGACCAAAAACTGCATAAAGATCTAATTCTGCGAGACCACAAGATTTTGTCTTTTATATCATAGATAAGTAATATCACTCGAGCAAAAGGGCTGTTTTCCTGAAGATCAGCATGATCGCAAATGTAATTTTTATATTTACATTTTTATAGTTTTATCACATAGAATTTTAACAAAAGTTAATTAAGTCGATATTTATTTATTTTAAACACTTTAATGTCAATTTGAACTGTTTTTAACTATTTTAACTGCTCTATAACATTAAAGAAAATTGTTCAGAACCGAGCAAAACTATGGAAGCCCGTTTCTGCCACTAAATAACTAAAGAGTACAATTTTTATCTCAGAATTCTGAGAATTGTGAGATTCTCACAATTGTGAGAATTTTTTTCTCACAATTGCGAGTTATCAATTCTGTCACAGAATATCAAGTCACAATTCTGAGATATAAACTCGCAATTGCGTGATATAGAGTCAGAATTCTGAGGTAAAGTTTTTAAGTGGCGGAACGGCTTCCATACAAAACAGTTTGGTCTCCCTCCAACACGAGTGGTGTTTTGTTGATGAATGAATCAGCCAGTTTGATTGTGGTCTGGGGAGTCTGCTCTGTATTTTCTGCTCTGCTGCACAAGGGGCAAAATCAACTGGCATTATTCAAATAACTCTGTACGCAATTGGATAGTCATTTAACCAATCAGACCACAAGAGGCATGATCAACAGGCAACGACCCAACGTTTCTCTCTCCGTCATCATGTTAAACCCACCCATTGTGTACCAGGTGGATAAGCCAGTCTGTGATTGGCTACCACAAAAGTGTAACAGAAGCAGTAGAAATGAAAGTACAGGTTTCCAGACTGAGATGCCGAGTGGAATTAAATCGCAGACAGATCAGATTAGGTTTACCCAGTCTACCAGTTTGAATGAATCAGTGGCAGAATTATTCTTTGATTCACTTAAGACTTACCATCACCTACTACTGCCGATTTAAGTTTCATATAAACCATATCGTTTCTTTCTTTTTTTTCCATTTCATATTTCTATATTCCAAATCTTACTTATTTTAAACACTAATTATTCCTGCAACTATTTGCAGTGTAATTCATCTAAATAATAATAATAGTAACACTAAATCATTTCTGTCAGTAATCCACAACATTGATTTTGCTAATTTAGCTAATTTAACATTCCAGTAGCCTGGATGCCAGCCGAACTTAGCCCCATCCTCAAAATTTTTAGGTCGGGCGGTTCGGTCTGGCCTCGATCCATAGAGGAGTAATTATGTCCGAACAGAAACTGTTCGGACCAATGAAATCATCAGGGCAGGCTTTAGACGATGACGGACAGATGATCAACAGTAACATAATCATGCACGTCATCAAAGGGGCTTGGATTATATTTGTTCGAATCCTAAACGAAGAGCTTGTTTGTATATGCATTCACCTTCACATTTTCTCTCAAAAATGATGATCATGTTGGGTAGGTACTCTGTGTATCATTAAATTCTTTTTTTTTTTTTACAACACCGTCTAAGATCTTTTATTCCAGCGCGTGACACCCTGCGTTGAGAAAGGGTTGCCAAATTTTTACAACAAAATCCGCCAACTACTAGCCCTAAACAATAGCTTCTCGGGGGGTTCTCCGGGGAAAAAAGGGCATTTGGGGGGTAAAATGTGTTATTTTGGCAAGGTTGCCTGCTAAAATTCACACTCATGGGTCTATATATCACATAATAGTCGCTTCAACCCACGGACATAGAAAACAAACCCGGAAAAAAACACGGACTTGGCAACACAGTTCAGTTGAACTATGTTGACATTTGACAATGCGTCGCTTCGTTGCTCTGATTGGTTGTTGGTCTATCCAATTGATGTCTTTCCTGGTTCGGTTGAAACACGCCTCATAATCACAGCCCAATGGAGCAGTTTCAGACTCATATTCTCACTAGAATTGAGTATGACCACGTCAGGCTACAATTCCAGCATAAATCCACCAAAAACATATTTTTAGACATATTTAAATGGCTTTTACAGTATGTAACTAACTTCATTTTCATGTTTTTTTTTCTGCCCCCGGCACTTTTGCTAATGTTTAGCGAGTTACACGTTTTTGCAATGACTGTTGTTATAAAAGAGAAAAGCATTCTGGAGTTCTGTCTCATTAAAACAAGGAAACCATCTTCTTACAGGGGATCTTTTGTAGTAATCAGACATAAGCATGCCCCAGAGCTCATAACTACAGGATATGCATACACATCTTTCCTTGTGTCTAATTTGTTTCAATTGGGTTCAGTGAAAAAACAGATCTTTAAAATGACATTAAAAGTTCTATAGAAGTTCCAAATCTGTTAAGACAGATGTTTTGATGTAAGGGAACTACACAGGGGGTGGTAGTTTCAGCATCAGGGCCAGCAGGGGGCACTACATCAGTAGAGTTTCGGTGAGTTCTTGGTCTCTAAATCAACTTTGCAAAGACCAAAAACTGTTGTCACCATCATGCATTACAAATAGGAAATGCATTGTGCTTGCAAGGGATACTATTGCTTTATGGACACATCATGAATACCTAGAACATCCAGACATCGCTGTGATGCATTTTTACACCAGAAAACACCATTGTAAAAATGTTGATTTCTGAAACTCTTAAAGGGTCTAATTTCATAAATGCCTTTCATTTGAATGACTTAGCTTCACAGCGTAAACATCTGGGATGTGTTCTCTGCATCTGTTAGGTGGGACGCACCTGCACTGTGCTGAGGTCAGCCGTTGGCTGCACACTTCAATGAGTTGAAGGGTGAAGACAGCTGCTTGAGTTACGCAAACTATTGCAGCATCACACATTCTGCAGTCATATATCAAGTGCTGACATCAGCGCCAAGATCAGTAGATGAAGACGTGCCTGAGTTTAGGCCATAAAGGAAAATGGGTTCTAGAGAATGTGATGTTCATTCATCTTCTGAGAAGTTAATCTGCCAAGTTTGTTATTCACCGAAATGTTGTTTCTTTCTTCAGTAGAGGGAGGTCATGGCTTGTTAAGCAGGATTTTGTGTGTGTGTGTGTGTGTGTGTGTGTGTGTGTGTGTGTGTGTGTGTGTGTGTGTGTGTGTGTGTGTGTGTGTGTGTGTGTGTGTGTGTGTGTGTGTGTGTGTGTGTGTGTGTGTAGGAGATTTGTATATACCAACATTTCGAAGGCTCATGCATGTGTTCCTCAGCAGTATTTTCTAATATGCTTGGTCTTAATTCAAATGTATGTGCTGCAGATGATGTATTTGAGGAATAGTAAATGAGACTTCTTTAGGAGAGAGATGACATTTTCATTACCACTGTTAATTTATGGAGGCTTATATCTGGATGGAGTAAAGTACCTACAAACTCAGGTGTCTCTTTCTCTATCTCTCTCGGTTTTCTCTCTCTGTTTGACCCCACAGGAGTTTATTCTAATTAGACGTTTTCCTCAATAATTCCACATATTGCACTGCAATCATTTACACCACATTGACTTGGTAAGTCTCATTCTCATTCCAAACACTGGTAGCTTATGGCACCTCACAGATTAACTCATTATTATCATTAATTGTAGCAAATAAGGCATTCTCTCCTCCCCCCAATAATTTTAGCTTCTTTATGTTGACTAGATATTTAAAGTGTGTTTCACTAATGTGTGAAAATGAAAGAGGAATTGTTTCTTTGTCTTTTACTGGTTGCCTTTGTAACAAGTATTTTATGCAAAACAACTAATGTCTTTTTCTTGATACATTTCAAAATTATAAGTGTGTGAGAGATACATTACTGGTCAGAAGTTCTTGATTGAGTTTCTTTTAATATATAGGTTTGTACATAAATACAGTTTATGTTTTTTTTACAGATTTTTTTAAAAAATACAAATGTAAATGGTGTCTATGCATGTTTGCCCTGGATGGATAGCCATTTTGTTTCTTGTTTTGTTTGAGCGGATAGTGAAAGAAAAGCAGCTGAGCTGGAATCTAGTCAAGGGGTGCGATCTCTACTTAATTCCCATACTTCCAACTTTTGTGTCATTTCATAGTTTAGTAGTTGAGCTGATAATTATAATAATGAAAAGGCGTGTCCAGGCGTTGGCTTTTAGTGTACTGTAAATAAACTCAATGGGCATTAACTGACTGGTAGATGTTACCCACTGGTGGAATGGTGTGTAAAGCCAGAAACAGATGGAGGCAGCAGAACTGGCGTGTTGGATGCTGGCATTCTTTAGCAGTGTGTGGAGCAGACATCTGAATGAGATGTGTTGTCAGCCAGTTCATCATGGTTCCCGGCTCTATCAAGCCTTTCACAAAGGATGATAAGGCTTGAAATGATGAGAAGGTCCCTTTTTACCTTTGAGTTATTCAATTCAGTTCTTTCATGTTTCAGCTGCATTTGATGTTTATGTGGATTCCTGATTAAAAGTATATTCAGCAACTTTTACCTTATACTTGAGACTATCAATAAGGTTTTTTTTGCTTATATTAACATTCTATTCACATAGTCACATGAAAGGCTTAGATTTTTTAAGTGCATCAAAATGTTCTCATTAAATAATGAATGCTCATTTAAAAGACTCACTTTGTGAGTAATTTCAGGTTAATTTTAATGTGACTGAAAGTGGTGATGAGTTAGTTGTTTGCTTTGTAAATCTGGACCTGTTGTACTGTGTATATATACATAGGTGAGCATCATCCCTCTGACAAGGTAATCAGCCAATCAGAGATGTGGAGGCACTGCCTCGTGTCATGTAGTCTCACGGAGCCAGACCTTCAGACTGATGGCAGAAGGTCTGGACTTTCGTCATGTTTAGGGGCGTGGAAATATAAAGTCGATGTCCCTACAAGAACAGACCGTTGGGCATCTGCAAATGATTAATTCAAGAACGTTGTGCAAGTTTACTGCAACAATGGAGACGAAACTTCACATACATAAATCCAGCGTATAGTTGATCCTGTCACTGTTGTAAACACGACGGCGTTCTTCTTTCACGACATGTTTACAGGCGGAACGTTAAAGAAAACAACACACATCTTTAGGACATCCTGTAGAATTTGACCAATCAGATGATGACTTTGAAACTCCTGAAGTGTTTCCAGAAAAGTGTGCCATGTGCATCGAGCTTCTAGGTCCGTGACGAATGAGGCAAAGACTGTCATGTGACTTTTTACCCTGTATATTGCTGATTTTAGCAGCTCAGTGAGGACACAATACACCCAAGGGAAGCAAAAGAGACCACGATTCCCTCTCAAACTTTATTCACAAGTGGAAATGTTAATAATTTTTCATTAATATTTCTTTTTATTTCTGTATTTCAAGTTTATTTGTAGGTCTCATTGGATGATTTCCAAACATTGCAAATTTTAGTGCAGTTATCATAAACAACGGTAATATAGGAACTGAAAGTCACTGATTTAGTTTTTACAGTAAATGACTGCTTTGTTAATAGGAAGTGAGTCTAGCTATTTCCACTCTGGAGAGACACTGTTCAATACTCTTTCAAGCCTTTTTCATTTGTGTGGCCTTGAACCGATGAGCGATTCTGTCGCATGTAATCAAAGCAGTTCCTCTGCGATTCTCCCTTGTGAGTCTCATGACTGATCTTAATTAATGACCCAATCTGGATCCTAAAACGCAGCCCGCAGACTGTACTGAAGCACACACACAGTCCCATCCCAGCTTTCTAGCTTAGTCCTTTAGATAAGTTACTTGGTAAAATGTTAGTAATGATATGAGTTCTACACATAGGGGCAAATGGCTTCGATTTCATCTGGGCAGCCACAGTTTTTCCACTCTTTGTTAATGCAAGTTGTTTCACTTTCCTTCAGCCTGAATCAGATAGACAAGCTTGCACAACTATACGTGCTATTTCACTTCCTGTTGGAATGTTAGTCTAGAAAACATTACTGGCAGGGCTCATTTCATATCACTCTAAAGGACAACATGTACAGAACTTTTTGACCCTTTATCTTGCCTTCATTTTTAATGCATGTCTTATCGTTTCAGGCTACCTAAAAAATGACTTTCACCAGACATATGTATTCAAATTTACAGCCATTCAAAAATATCAGCTCTTCATCTTGTTTGCTCATCTTGTCCTCGAGTAAGCTACGACTGGTCGACCGATGTATTGTTTTTACTGATTAGTCGCAGCAGGTAGTTGCTTTGTGGAACTACAGTATCGGTTATCAGGAAAAAACAACGCAGATACTTAGCGATAGTTTTTAATTCCTCTTTAGTCAGGTAAAATAACTGTTTAGTTTATGTATTTTATCATATTTAAATATAATTAAAAACTTATATTATATATTGCATTTTATATTTAAAAATCTTCATTGTGTCAGTAGTGATAAAGTTTAGATATTTTTATGTTTTCATTTATTTGAATTATTACAGAATATTCTCATGTTTAAGTCATTATGATCATTTTCTAATAAAGGTAAGCACTAGTTTACAGTTTTCATTCACATTATTGTTTTTAAAACAGTGGTTAATCATTATCAGCCATATTTTCTGGATTTAGTTATTAGCCTTGACAAAATCCACTATCAGTTGACCTCTAAACTGCAGCCTGTTGTCTATTTGCACATAAGCGTATGTTGTGTTATAGATGTTGGTCCCCATCATGAGATGATGATGATGATGGTGTGCTGTGTCCCGATCAGGCTTATTAACTAGCTTAACCAACTGAACTTCACCAGAAAGACCATGCTGGTTGATGAGCATCCATTTAGTGCTAACCAGCATAAACCAGAATGAGCAAACATTGGAAATTCATTCTGAATCATGAATCAATCCGCTGATTCATACCCGTTCAAATCTTTGTTCGCGGATTGAAAACAAACACGGAAGAGAAGCCAATGCTGAATAAAGTCGTAGTTTTTGTTATTTTTGGACCAAAATGTATTTTCGATTCTTCAAGAGATTCTACTTAACTAACTGATGTCACATATGGACTACTTTGAGGATATTTTTATTCCCTTTCTGGACAGTATTGTGTGCATTCACTTTCATGAAGGAACAGAAAAGCTCTCGGACTAAATATAAAATATCTTAAACTGTGTTCCGAAGATGAACGGAGGTCTTACGGGTGTGGAACGTCATTAGAGTCAGTCATTAATGACATCAATTTCATTTTTTGAGTGAACTAACCCTTTAAGGCCTTGTTATTCACGCATCTATTTTTGATAACTTGTCAGACCTCTTTTTTTATGTAATTTTTAATTTTTTTCAAAAGTAATAGTTGAGAATGAGTCATAAACAGAGATAAGCATTTGACATTCAGGAATTCAATCTGCCCCCTGTGCGGATGTGTGGGTTTAGCATATATAGACACAATCTGCCAACCAGTAGGCCAGCTCAGAGCAAAACCAGTGCCACGATCCCCTATGGAATAAGAAGTGTAATGTCTTAGTCTGATTACAAAGAGCTTTGTCATGCAGTTGCAGCTGAAGTCTGCATTACAGCAGGAATAATCATCATCTGTATGGAATGGCGGCTCAGGAACTGGAGGGGAATTCCATCCTGAGCCCAAGTGCAATCTCAGCCCTACAGTTTCCTCAACGCTTCCATTACTCAGTACCGGCTGTTCTCGAAGATCCTGAGTCTGTGAACCCAGCCTACAAGCCATTCCCATCAGCGGGACTTTGAAAACTTTCATTTTCTCTGCAATAAAGGCTTTGGGATAAACACAACTTACCCTGGGAATGGAGATGGAACAGCTCTTTAAACTTTGTTTATGCTCGTCTCACTGAAGTAGTGTCTAATCTCCCTTAATTACACTTACAGGCTGCCAAGGTTAGACATGCAGACAGGACTGCCAAAGGCTCTTATTGATTTCACTTTAAATGAGGGAAATTTCATGCAGTCAGGCCAGTCTGTGTCTTAGCAGAATTCAGCAGGTAAAGACACTTGGAAATGTTATCTGTTCTTTGTGAAGATGCCCCAATAATTTGCTGTTCTCAACGATATTGGCTTTGTTTTCAAACCTTGTGAGCTGTCTTGATTTCTGCCCTTATTGTCGGCAGTCCTAACAGAGATGGAATCTTGTCGGTAAACGTTTTGGAACTTTCTAACCAGGATTACCTGAGGCTCAATTGATTTAAAGTTTGATGTTAGTGTCTTTCAAAGCTCACAAAATGAGACTGATAAGCCTAAATACATTGCACATACAAATACTGGGTAAATAATGCATTAAAATAATACATATATTTTATTTTCTACATTTAAAAATAATGATAATTAAAAATGTATGAAAAGAGAAGCAAGTTTACTATATAATTAGTTATTTGTATATTTCACATGATGCATATTTGCATTTCGCTTCGTCTGCCAGTGTCTTTCGCAATACATTATGTGTTTGCTTTGTGAAGGGTGCATGCCAAAAAAAAAATCTTAGAAAGAAGCAGGACTTTTGGAGCAGAACTGTTGTGCCTCACCTGTTGCTAATTATTTCTTAGAAATCTAATTAACCTCAGCTATAACCCCTGTATTATTTCACTATTGTATAATTGTGACACTTCAGAAATGCATTGAATAAATAAATAAATAAATAAAAAACTATGAAAAGATTTTTAAATTTTTTTTTTTTAAATGTATTTTATTTTTTTACAGCAAAAAACATACCTATGGTATTCAAAGCATAAACATTTTGATGCTCAGCTCAAAACTCTTCATATTCCTATTTAAGCTTTTTTAATGTCGTTAAGCTTTGAAATGGCAAAAAGGCATTGACTGAATGTTAAATGTCAGCGTTAATGTCAATGTGGGATAGGAAAGAAAACAAACATAATTGTTCACCTTCCTGTCCTGTTGACGGGAATCTCTTTCCCATTTAGTATGACTGAAAAAAACCTTGTTTTACATCACTTCCTATAACATCAGTTTCAGTGGAACCTACGATTTTTGGATGGAAATGAGCTGTCATGAGACCTCATGCTGGATTAATGTGCCTATAAGGCCATGAAATGAAATTGTATCATGTAGAGATTCCAGCAGAGACACTTTATACATCCTTAAAGGGATAGTTCACCCAAAAACTGAACTTATCCCATAATTTACTCACCCTCAAGCCATCCTAAGCCATCCTTCTTTCAGACGAATACAATCAGACTTATATCAATAAATATACTGGCTAATTCAAGCTTTATAATGGCACTGAATGGCAGCCCAAAATTTGTAGCCCAAAAAAGTGCATCCATCCATTATAAAAGTAATCCACACGGTTCTGGAGGGTTTATAAAGGCTTTCTGAAAGTCAATCGATGGGTTTGTGTAAGAAAAATATCCATATTTACATGTTAAGTAAAATATATCGTTTTCACCATATCGCCTTCTGTAATTAACTGATGAAGTGTACTGTCGATCACGGTTCAAAATGCTTATGCTTCATCCGACGCCATCGTCACGACAGTTTTTTTCTCAAGTTGAATACGGAAAGCAGTTTGGTGAAAGCTAGATATTTTACTTTATAACATGAATATTTTTCTTACACAAACCCATCGATTCGCTTCAGAAGGCCTTTATTAACCCACTGGAGCTGTGTGGATTACTTTTATAATGAATGGATGCACTTTTTTGGACTTCAAATGTTGGGCTGCCCTTCAATGCCATTATAACGCTCTGATTAGCTAGGATATTTATTAATATAACTCCAATTGTATTCGTCTGAAAGAAGAATGTCATATACACCTATAGCTTGAGAGTGAGTAAATCATTAGCTAATTAAAATTTTAAGTAATATTAACTTTAAAATAAATGAAATGATGCTCAAAAAGTAAAGCTTATTTATTGAATAATAAGTTAATATTTTATTATTGGTATGTTATTTTGATAATTTTTCATGTCTTAAAAATATTTGATGAAAATGTGTTATTAACAGTTTAATATCAACATTCCTAAGAAAATTGCTGCTCAAAGAGTATCAGGGGCTGTTTACACAACACTGTTCTAACTAAAAACACAAAACTTTTTATGACTATTGTCAATTCATTTACATGTCAATGGGTTTTTGCGGGCCTGAAAACGCAAACTTTTGAAAATGGGTTTTAAAGTGAAAAAAACCCCAATACAGTTATTGTCTCTGTGTAAACTATACAAATAACATGAATTTGTATGTCATATGCGTATTATGTGTAACATTGAAAAATACTGGTCTGGCAGCATATACAGCATTTTTTTTTCTTCATTTTTTTGTATCTGTATGAACGGGGAGCGTTATGCGAAAAACTCAAAGGAAAAACTTTGTTGTCGTTTAAAATGTCCCCTTAAGTGTTAATTTTCTGGTTGAACCGACTAATCCCTCTGATGTGGTTGCTTTTGATGAGAACTGATTGATGGGAATCGAGCGACTGGCATTGGTCCATATCCTCGGCTCTCAGCAAACCAGTCATCACTGGGGTGTAAGTGGGTGACCTGCTTCAGATGTGCTTTCCTCTCTGTCTCGGCCTGCAAAAATAACATCCCAAAATCAGAGCTTGTATTTTTATAAGGGGTCACTTAAAAGATTCTATTTATTGAACAGTAATTAATTTCACAGATTTATCCACCTTTGCGAGTTACTTGAATATTAAAAGCCACGCACGCTTCCTTGCATACTTCCAGCCCTACTTTACCAATACATGCAAATGAGAGCTGAGAAATGAAATGCAGATTTCAAAGCGGCTGATGTAGGAAGTCCATCTTGCTCTTCGTTTTTAGTCAAACTTAAATGAGTTGGGGCTTATAGGGCCGTTTTGTTGATGGCATACACCACCCCATCTTCTGTCTCCTCATAGTTTCTGTGTGGAAATGGCAACCCCTGGACCCTGTGAGAAGATTTGACTTTCTTTTTGAATATGAGCTGAAAGGACTATTACATTGCAATTTCATGCCCCAGGGGTTATCTGATATCCTCTTCACTACATTTAGCTCAAAGTGTCTCCCAGTATCCTCACCTACCCCTGATTCACTCAATGCCTCATTTCACTCGTCTCTATGCTACCACCCTTTATTTTTCTACAGTATACTCAATGCCTTGTCTCAGTACTTTTAGCACCCTCTCTCTGAGCGCAGAGTCTGAATTGTACTTTTTTCGTACCTGCTGATTTAACGGAGATGCTATCTGTTCTTTGTAATTTCACCCAATTATTTGCTGTTCTCAACAATATTGGCTCTGAAATAGGACCTAGGGAGCTGTCTTGATTTCTACCCTTATTGTAGGCAGTCTTAACGGAAATGTAACCTTATAGGTAAACGTTTTGGAACTTTCTAACTCTCAGATCATTCAAATTTCATTCCTCTTGTGAAGCACACAGCAAACTTGACACTCAATCGATTTAAAGTTTGATGTTAGCATGTTTCTAAGCTCTCAACATGAGACTCTGATTGATAAACATTACACATACAAATAATGGGTAAATAGTACATTAAACTTTTATTACATTTAAAAATAATGATAATTAAAAATTATTTATTCACGGTTTTACATTTCACATGCATATTTGCAACTGCAACAACTGCAACTCACTAGAAAAATAATATTTTAATTAGAATATTATTATTTACATTGTTAGTAATATTTACAATTATAAATAATATTGATAAAGTTTTTTAATTCACAAAAATAAATATGAATATAATAGCAAATAATGCCACACAAATTGGGGACATTTCCAGACTTTAAATGTTTCTTACAAACCATTACATTTTTAGTATTTACTATGTATTTACTATTATAAATAAAATTAATCCATTATTTGTTTGTTTTGTACTACTCACTAAAAAAATTGATATTTTAATATGAATACTATTAAGAGAATAATACCGCACCAAGTGAGGAAATTTCCTGGCTTTAAGTCTTATTGACCATTAAACATATTTTTTCCATAAATATATAAATTAGATTGAAGCTCAAAACTACTATATATATATATATATATATATATATATATATATATATATATATATATATATATATATATATATATATATATATATATATGAATATTATTTAGAAAATATCACACTAATTGAGGAATTTTACCATGCAGCTTTAAATGTACAACAACTTTAAAACTGCATTTTATTACATTTAAAAATATATATTTTCCATGACAATGGATTATTTAGCCGTTTTCTCCTTGTGACAAACAGTACAGTCACTATATCACTCTCAGCATCACATGAATGATGAACCAACTCATCTGTCACAAAACATTTTGCGAGACACTCACATTGTGATTTTGTTCCTCATATTTCAGTTTTGGGGGATTTATGCATGGAATACTTCACATGTGTGTCACCACTTTGAGCTTAGAAGCAAAAATAAAATAAAGCCATCATATTTATATTGTTTGTAGATAATCTTGCTTGAAATACATACTTTTAGTGGTCATTGTGATGATAAAAAGGTTATTTTATTTTTTATTTTTAGCACTTTAAATTGCTTTTTCAGTCATCTTAGGAGGTCTCATTTACTTAGTTTGATATCTTTGATTATAGGTTGTCACATTATATGCAAATTTTGCTTAGCACTGTATGAAACCTGAAAAACAAAGGATAAAGTATTTTATTTTGAGCTGTGACTCATCTGAATGTAATTATTTTCATTAAACCCCCTCACAGCTTTTAAATATCACTTCAGAAACAGCGAACGTTTTCTTCTCAGTCACTGCAAAAATCTCAAAAGCTGTACTACAAAAAACGTGAATCCTGTACGTGAGCAGTATTAACCAACCTCACAGCACACAAAGAAAACACTGGATGTTTTTCATTCAGGTGCTTTAATGAGTAATCTTTACTGTGTTGGCAGAGCAAAGTCCGTGAAGGACTTAAAAAGCGACAAGCGGAGGTTTTTTAAGAGCGTGAGCCCTTTAGCAGGGCAAGCGAATGAAAGTGAAAGGTACAGGCCGCCCTTAGTTCATTATCCAGCTTAAGGGCTTGCTCTTAAATAGTAGACCTCAGGTGAACACACGAGACCCAGCCAAGCACCCTAACGCCCACTTTCTCACCCAGAACCTCCCTATGAGGTATTTAAGCTGGATTTTCTTAGTACTGTGCGTTCAGCTTTACCAGATAATGCTTAGTCATTATTAGTCCAGGGTGGCCGTGACCACAGTTTCCTTATTTCAGTCATGTATTTCCTCCTATAACTCTGGACGGTAACATTTTTCACATCATGAAATTTGTATACAGCTCATAACTTAACAAACCCCCTGTGGAATCCGTAAGCTTTAAAATAAATATGTGATGATAAAAAGATGATAACAATTGAGTTTGTCCATTTAGTTTGTACCGCCCAGAGCAAATTGCATAACAGATATTGGTATAACAGGTATATTTAACAAGACAAAATAATTACTGAAATGTAGACTGTTCAACCAGGCAATTTGTGTACGTTTGGTTTGTAACTTAGTTGTGTAAATTATAACATTTTTGCCTTGTTGAATATATATGTAAATATCTACAATGTTAAAAAGCTGCATCAGTGCCAAAATGTTTTTTTATTTATTTAGTCATAATTGTTTTTTATTTTATTTTATTTTATTTTATTTTATTTTATTTTATTTTATTTTATTTAGCTTAATCAGTGCCCCCCCCCAAAAAAAATGCCTTTTTAATTTTAATTTATATTATATTACATATAGCTTCACCAGTTCTAAATAAAAAACTACAGCCAATGTTTTATTTGTATCTCTTATGTTTATAAGTATTATTAATATTATTTTATCAATGCTAAATAATTGTTTTATTATTATTATTCTTTCTTTATTTTATTTTATTTAGTTTTATTTTAATAGCTTATCGATGCTAAATAAAAACAAAATGCAATTTGTATCACCTTTTTTACAATTTTATTTAGCTTCATCGGTGCTAAATTAAATAGAATAAAAAAATAAAGAGGTAAAATTGCACTTTTTATTTTTTATCTTCATCAGTGCTAAAAAAAATAGTTTTTTTAAATTACACTTTTTTATATTAAATAATACAGATGCGTCATTATGGTGAAATTAATTCCTGATGTAAGAAACTTGTTTTCTGACACAGTCTGGTTTAGTATTTGACTTAATGTGATGTAAATCCTAAATGTCCTTGGTTTCAGCAGTAATATTTCTTTTACACTTTCAATTCTGCAGTTTGTACTCCCTGACGTGGCAGCCTCATGACCCCAACCACTCTCTACGGTCTGTCTTTGACTTTGTTTTTCCCTGTCTGGCTCTCTGGTGCTTTGTTGTAAGCAAGCCTTTATAATCAGTTTCTGGATAAATTAGAATAATTGCTGTGGGTGAGCATCTGAGGTTCTTGACCTTTTCTGTGGGAGCATGCAGTCTTAACTACGTTACAGCTGATGAAGTGGATCCACAGAAGGATGAGAAAGGAAGGCAGGGTGTCCATTAACCATGCATAGGACAAATGACAGTTTGGAGGGGGAGGGACTATGTGTTAGGTGGGACTATGTGTTAGAAGGGTGGGGGTGGGGATTTGAAACCCAGACAGCTAAAGAGCACACTTGGCACCGCCCCCTCATGAATAATGCACGATGCAGCGGGTTGTCCCTGCTGATTGGAGTCAGCTGGAGGAAGTAGCTAGTTGCTGGGCTTACCGGCTGAGAGAGCAAGCCCAGGCTAGTATCGTCTCATTCGCTCTGTGAGAGAGTGTGTGTTTGTATGTGTATGCACACATATGCGTTTGCCTCTGTCTATTGCAAAGAAGGAACTTGGATGTAGGGCAGTTGGATCTTCATAGCACCCTGTTCCGCACCACTTCCGTGTTTATCAGCTTCACCTCTCCCACAGGATTTACACAGGGGACATGTAACCTCTCCAGCAAGGCTTTGTCTGCGTGTGTGTGAGTGTAACGGAGGGGACCACCTCCTCCTAAAGGGTTCACCCATGCATTCCTGTTGGAAAATGAAGATCCAGGTACAAATCCTGCAATGTTTTGGTGTTGTTTTCCTCTGTTTGTCAGCCTCCTGCGAGGCTGTATGTGTGTGTGTGTGTGTGTGTCATTGTGCTCATGTGAATGGGGAGCTGTGAGATTGCTGTCTCCATGGTTGCTATTGAGAGGCCTGTTGTTGTGTTATGGAGATGAGGCAGCTTCTGTTCACTAGTGCGCCAGTTTCAGCATCAGCTGTGAGCAGAATGCTTTTTCTCTTAAATCAACAATGCCGACATTTGTTGTGCATTCATGTGCTTTCTATTCCCTTGTTGTGACCTCCCTTTCCGCTGTCTGCCTCTCGTTGTAAATGTGTGCTCAGATGAGGGCTTTTATATTTGCTAGCTGGACGGCACAACCGTAGAATTTGTTTTGTTAATCTCATGTTATACTGACCACTCAGATGGGCTGAGATTATGTGTAGCTACACATATAAAGCACATCCTTTTTTTTCAACACTGTGCCTGGGCTGTACTTGCATGCTTTTTTGGTGTTGCAGACATGCTATCAAACTCAATATAATCAATCATAAAGTGCTTGGGAAGATTTTTTTGGCATATGGTTTTGGTGCTTATGAACTTAATCCGAACCAATGCTTACGAATTTAAACCGACCAGGCATCTAGATCATATAGTTTTATACTGAACCTTAAAGGGTTCACCCAAAAAAATGAAAATTCTGTCATTAATTCCTCACCCTCATGTCATTCCATATCCATAAGACCTTCGATCTTCTTTGGAACACAAATTATCTGAAAGTGTTTTTATGAATTTTTTAATGAAATTTCATTTTTTATGAAATCTCTGACCCCTCCATAGACAGACATTTAATTGCCAATTTCAAGGTCCAGAAATTAAGTAAATACATTGTTAAAATAGTCCATGTGATGGCAGTGGTTCAACCTTAATTCAATGACGCGAAGAGAATACTTTTTGTGTGCAAAAAAACAAAAACAAAATGAATGTCTTTAATCAACAATTTCTTCTAATGAGCACCACGACGCATGCGTGTGATGCTGCTGCACTGTATTTACAACGTAAACAGTGTAGGAGACTGACACAGACTAGAAGAAATTGTTAAATAATGTAATTTATTTATTTGGTTTTTGTGCTCAAAAAGTTTTCTCGTCATTTCGTAAAATTAAGGTTGAACCACTGTTGTCACATGGACTATTTTAACGATTTCTTTATACCTTTCTGGATCTTGAAATTTCTTGACATTTTTTATCTTTTTTTATTTTTATCTTTTATCTGGATCTTGATATTTATTAATATTACTATGAGACTAAAATGCCCAAATAAAATTATAATTAAAAAAACATGACAATTGAAATGGAACTAGATTTAACTGAAAATATATTGTTAGATAAGCTGAAGTGTTGACATCCTTTTTCCATTCTCTTTGTTTTTATATATGTGTATACATAACATGTTTATGTATAATTTCTTATTTTTATTTATCATTACTTTTTCTCTTTGTGGACATTTTTTAATGGCATCTGTCTGCATATAGTTCATCTGACCTTTGATATGTTCCTGGTGTGTGATTAAATTTAAATAAATAATCACAGAAAAGAAATGGAGCAGATTTGCTCCTGATTTTGTTTTATAGGTTCATGTAGGGATGCACCAATATTAATATTATGGATACCGATAAACTAATATTTGCTTTCATGTTATGGCTGATAACTGATAAATTATATAATAATAATATACAGTATTATTTACATTTACATTTATGCATTTGGCAGACGCTTTTATCCAAAGCGACTTAAATTGCATTTTAAGGTATGCACATTTAACATTTTTGTCAGTTCTTGCTTTCCCGGGGAATCGAACCCATGACCTTGGCGTTGCTAGCGCCACGCTCTTTTTTTTATTTTTTTATTTTTTCTATTATTATTAGAATAATATATTATCCATGACATAATACAAATATTAATAATTTAGGGTTTATATATATATATATATATATATATATATATATATATATATATATATATAAATATAATAATAATAATAATAATATATATATATATATATATATATATATATATATATATATATATATATATATATATATATATATATATATATATATATATATATATATATATATAATAAATAAATAAATAAATAAATAAATAAATAAATAAATAAAGACCCTGGTTTCACAGTCAATGCTTAAGCTAGTCACAGACTAAAATTCATGTTTGAGCTGTTTAAGCAACTTGCACTAAATGTCTTAAAATATGTCAGTGCCATTGTTTTTCTCTCAAGTGGGGTTGTCTTAGCCTAGAAATCTTGCACCCTAGCGGCATTAAATCTAATCTGCCGTGAGTGTCGTCTAGCCACTCTCAATACACTTCTGAGCTGTGAAAACCAAACTCTGGTCAGACCAATCACATCGTGTAGAGAGTCGGTGGGCGGGACTTGACATGATGACAGCAGAGTTACGCTTGCGCGCTTCTAGTAAACACAGAAGCTGGCGAACGGCGGTCTTTTGAATCAACTTTGACCGCGACTCTGGAAGACTTGGAGTTAAGCTTTTCTCTGAGAAAAGATTAAAGAACGGCACTGAAGTCATTCTTAAAAAGGGAAGATGTGTTCTGAGTTTTGCCGACCGGATACAGCGAAAGTTTAATCTGTCAATTAGCTCTGCTTCACCTTCGTTGCTCTGGTTGGTTGTAGCGCTATCCTATCGCGTGCAGAGGGAGTTAGAAAGACAACCGTTTATCCGCCCCTCGGATTGAGCCCTGTCAATGGTGAGTTTCCAGACCAAACATCTTGATGTGGGTCTGGCCTGTCAGACTAGTGTTGTCTCACACCACTAATGTTTTTTTTCTTTCTAAGTCACATTTATAAAGCTACTCGAATGCCACAATTGAACTAAACAAAGCCTAATCCGGGTTCAGTCCAAGCCCTGTTTGTGAAACTCTGTCTCTGATAACTGAAATGGAGCTAGTTATCTTATATTCCTAGTTATTCAAACACACTGGCTGCATCCGAAAGCTTCGGCAGCATATCAGGCAATGATTTTGCAGGCAGCTTTTGTGCACGAAGGTGTCTCCCAAAACTAATTTCGGACAGACCTCTGTGGCCACGTAAAGCTTTAATGATCTGCAACAAAATAGAGTGAGCTTTGGAGATAACTAAGTCAATGTTTAATTAGTACAATAGAAAGTTATTGCTAGGAATTGCATGAAAGTGCAATATGTTCGTCGTAAACACAATTTGACCACCAAATGCAACAAATCTTAATTTTTTTAGCTGTCACAGAATGGAATGCACAGGATTGTGGGATATCAAAGGCGGTGAAGTTACGCTATCAATATACATCAATGCTGCCTTCATAAATTTATCAGATGAAGGTATCTCATGAGACAGGAAGTGAAGCTAAAATTGGATTCAGACTGTTTTACAGCCTTTCATATTAACTGTGTATGATGGCATTTGCCTAAGTGACTAAGATGAATTTACACCAAAATACTGTGGGGTTTAGACATCAACAATGAAAGAGATAAGTTTTCTCCTTTCTTTTAAAGGTTGATAAGCCTGTTTTGCTGTCATATTTATGCTCCATTATATGATTAGTTGAATTTATGATGTGCATTTAGCATTGATCATGACCAGAACATCAGAACAGACCTGCGTCCCATTTGAATCCCTACTGCTTTATCCCTGTTTGCATTGACTGAAACATTAGCTTGGTGATTGTACTTTCTCTCAAAGCCATTATGTGTCATTAAATCTCAATGATGGTCTGTTAAATACAGCCTGGTAATATACTGGCACATCATTGAAGTCCATCATTACACCCAGGACTCTGACGTCGACGTTTCAGTTGTTCTGAGTCAAACATCCCAGCAACAGAGACGCACGTGTCTGTGGCAGTGCACGAGCAAATCGCATCATTGACGGACACACAAAATCGTAGGCTTTGTGTGAAATCCCCTCGTTGGAGGGGGAGGAGGGCAGACCGAGATTAGCGATCACATCTCTCACCCCCCCACCAGCTTAAAACCTGTGGGATAGAGGAAGTCTTTAGCTAACACAGGAAGTGTGCCTGTGTAATAAAAAAAAAATTGCCCTACATCCGTCTTCGTTCCAGACCAGAGACACAGACAGGCAGATAGACATTCTCATTAGGGATGACTCTGTGATTTAAAGGAGATGTGACTGAAAAGCCTGAAGGTTCTGCTGTACATTATACAATTATCCCTATACTGCCATGCTCAACTCTGCCATCTGGATTCACAGGAGACCTACATAGTGTTCACTGCTCCCTACACACTGAGAAGGTAGAGCTGTAGAAAGGTGACTTGACCGAGAACATCATCAAATTGCAACGTCAAAACAGCACTAGAGTTGTGCAGGGGCTCGGTTTTGAGTTTGATAACATTAGTGGTCTAGCTTTCATTCTTTCTTATACGACCTCTGAAGGGTCATATAGGCTGGAGCCTATCCTAGTTTCCTAGGCCGAAGGCAGGGGAACTTGGACTTGCTGCTTTCCTAGGCCGAAGGCAGCAAGTCCATCATCATTAATCTAGTCTTCAATGTCACATTATCCTTCAGAAATCATTCTAATATGCTGATTTGCTGCTCATTAAACACTTCTTATTATTATCAGTTATGCAGCTTAATTTTTGGAAACCATTATTTCCATGATTCTTTTATGAATGGAAAATTAAAAAGAAAAGTATCTTGTTATTGTCACTTTTGGTACATTTAATGCATCCTTGCTGAATAAAAATATTAATTTATTTTAAAAAACGCCAGCTAGTAGTGTTCATCGATATTTATACTATGTGTAAAATATAAATCATTATACAATTCATCACCAGACCAAGCTCAATTTTAAAATTGAAAATTGGTCTGAGGAGGCTCTGTATATTCTACTGCACGAGGCGTGATCAACGAGCATTATTCAAATGACTCTGTATGCTATTGGATAGTCTTTCAACCAATCAGACCACAAGAGGCGTGATCAACTGCCACACCGTCCCATCTGTTATTGTGTTAAACCTACCAATAGCACGTCAGGTGGAAAAGCCAGTCTGTGATTGGTTGCTGGTGTAACAGAAGCAGCTGAATTTAATGTACAGGTTTCTAGACTGAGTTGCCGGGTGAAATCAAATCTCCAGCAGACCAGGCTGTGTTTACCCATGCTGCGTTCCAGTTCGTTTTTATCATGCCCTTCACTCGCAAACTTCCCTCCGTCTCGTTCACTCGGATGTGCGTCATTGCTTATGTTGCATGAGTGCCCACTACTGGCGGAAACTTTGCAATGGACTGAACTGGAACGCCCTAAGCCCTTGATCACTTGGACTCCATTATGGAGTTGATTTATTTTTATTTTTTTTTCCTTTACGAAATAGTTTAATGCAGCATTCTATATGTATATGGATGTGTCTGGGTTGTTTTAAATGTTTTAAAAAAACTCATAGAGTTGTTTGTGGTGGGGTAAATTAAACGCGATATGTGGTGACGTCACAATCGCGTTGCATTGTGGTATTTGAAGCTACCTGAAGTGTATGAAGTAGACTCGCTCACTCGGTCAAAATCGAGGGAGCAAGGGTCAGTCCATATAAACTTCCCTTGTCCACTTCACGAAGTGGAACGCACTTCAAAATGGTGGCGGGGATTCCCCCAAGGGGAAGTGCTTAGGGAAGTTCGCAAGTGCGTTTCTAAAAGGGGAGTGGAACGCAGCACCAGTCTATCATAACCCTGCACTTAGTAATACATGACTGTGCTGTTTAATCTAAAAATGTGACTAGACGGAAATAGTATGCAGTAAAAAATGGCTTACATTTTGCTCATTCAAAGCTATTGTATGACTTGGATTGGAATATGATGCACAATTTATATGGTCCTTTATGTTGTTTTTGTCATTTTTGAAGCTTGTCAGATGGGGTAAATGAACTTACCTTTAAAAAAGCGGTGTTGTGTCCAAAGCTGTGCCCAGTATCATTCAACAAATCTCTTTGTGATTAGTAGAATCGATCACCGGTTTAGAACGAGATGGGGATTAGTAAATAATGTCAGCATTTTATTTGAGTGAACTGAGCTGAGCCACAGGTAAATACACAATGATTCCATTTTTTTTTGCCATTTATGCACACACAAACTCATCTTACATATTTGCACTTTAACGTGCTTATAAGTCTGATTATGTTTGCTGCATTTCCAGTATCATTATGTTGTAGATAATTATATACTACACCATGAGGTTTCAGAGGCTGAAGCAGATTGTTTATCATCTATGAATGACCTCGCATTTGCATTTAGACGTGAGGGAACCGTCCAGAGAGTCACCGGGGAACACAGAGGTCCTAGTGTCAGCAAACTAATTAGTCTTGACTGGCCAGAGTTAATTAGGACTGGCTTTTATTCCAACATGAGAAAAAAGAAAAAAAATCTGAAAGTCAACAACCGAAATAGTGTTTTCCCTACTGGAATGTAGTCAGATTAGAGCAATAACAGGAGGTTGATTATTGATTTTGCTGTGCTGCATTTGTGGACTGTTCTCTCATTTTCTCTCACTTTTCACTCATTATCATTTCATTTGTCTTCCATAGCGTACAGGAGATGTTTAGGTTACTAAATATAATTAGCAGTTATAAATACCACTGGTTAATTCAGATGTATTTAACAATTCCACATTTACATCTTAATGCTTTAATTGTACTTCTTAATTCCTCACTCTGGTGTAAATGTAGTTTGTGGTGGAAAATGGTTAAGTGAAACCGATGAGTGGATGTTAAGTACAACCCTGTTCCCCATTTCAGTTGTTGAGAAATGACCGTTTCCTGTGATTCAGTTTAGATAGTGCTTCAGCTCTCAGTCTTTTCACATCAGATCATGTGATCTCCAGTTCACAGGCCTCAAAGGGCTGGCGTTTGTTTGACAGGTCAGATGGGTAAACTGCTGCTCTCTGCTGAAAAGAGGCCAATAATTGTTGTCATTGCCCAGTGCTGCTTCTTTGATATTGAAATTTGAGATACCATTGTGTAAAAAATCATGAGCTCAAACAGGAAAATGCTTCAGTGCGCACTTCCTGCAAGATAGGGTAACATTCCCAGTGTCTCTCGTCATAAAAACCGTTCCAGGCTATTTCGATCTTTCCAAAAATCACATTATCCACTTTAACAAATTTTGCATGTTATTTAGGTTGTAAATTAATCCTATTTATGCTGACATGTGACATTTTAGAAAGCAGAGATTATACTGTGTAATGTGTGTGTGTGTGTGTGTGTGATTTCAAAGCTTTTGATTAGTTTAAATTATACGTTTGCAAGGGGTGCGATACGCTGAATTGCAAATCTAATCACTTGTTGATGTCAAGTTAAATACTGCATGAAATTCAATGCAGAAGTGGATGATCCCAGCATGCTTTGCTTGCACGTGACATGACAGGATTTGAAGCTTCTTGTTAAGACTTGTCTGACTCTCACTACTGCTATTTGTGTAATCGCTATGATCTGCTAGATAAACAAACAGTTTCACTGTGCACTGTATAATCTGAATTAAAATTATATTATAACTTTTTTTTTTAAAGTTCAAGACAAACTTTTTGCCTTGAAAGCCTGACCAGAAAGTTTGAAGTTTCAATGTTTCTTGTCTTACCACATTTAGTTATGAATAAGCCTGCATGAATCATGTAAAAGGAAGCCAATGTCAATTTTTTTGTTCTGAACTATGCAAAATTAATGAGGAATTAGACAAGAAAGTAGTTTGCATCGAAGTATAATGGTAGTCATTTGTCGTAATACAGTTCTCAAATATGTTTATCTGCTTATCTTACTCACCTCACACTCTTCCACAGTTAAAACTGAGACGTTGTTGTCTGGCTGTCTCCAGACCCAGCTCAATCTTTAGATTGGTCTGAAGAGTCTCTGAATCTGAGACTCTGTATTTTTACTGTGTAAAAGGTGTGATCAACAGACATAGTTAAAATGACTCTGTACGCCATTGGAAGGATAGTCCTTCAACCAATCAGAATAACGATTAGTCGCTTTTCTATCCATCATTGTGTTAAACCCGCTAATAGTGCACCAGGTAGATTAGCCAGTTTGTGATTGGTCCCTGCAAATTTGTAACAGAAGCAATATAAAAGTATGTACAGGTTTCCAGCCTGAGCTGCTGGGCGAAATCTAATCGCCGGCAGATCGTGCAGGGTTTACCCAGTCGAGAAGCGTTGCTTTGTAATTCCTGTTTGTCTTCTGTGAACAGGAAAGCCCACCTTTGATTTCATTGGTCATCTTGACATTGATAGAACTACGGCCGCTGTGGTACAGTGTGTGTGTGCAGTGGAGCAGCATCAAGGATATCAAATTTGGGGGGTGGACAATTTTGCCATATCTAATTATTGTATAACATACATGGCGATTACGGCCCTGTTGTGATGTAAACCAAAGGCTATTTCAGCCTATGTGTCCTACTATAGCTTCTGTTTCAGTGGGATTTATGTCAACACAGGACAGAAAATTGTATTCAACTATGGTCTTTAATGCTGTTTTGCTCTCTGTCCCTCTGGACTCATTGTTACCTTCATAATCAGAACATCTATTTTCCTGTATCTGTTGACTGTGCATGGCTTAACTTTGTTGTGGTGGAGGATGTTGCTGCCTTGCAGGAAGCAATGATATGAAATACGGCATGTGAGTCGCTTGATTATTGTCTTCAGAAAGGAAATATCTTTAACAAAATGTGAAAGACGAAATTTCATCAGCCGATATTCAGACTGCATTTCATCCTTCCTTCAGATCATGATGTTTGTTCTGTTGATTTAATTCTGCTGCTTCCTTTTCACTTTCTTCATTTACATTTTCTCTCTCTCTCTCTCCTCTCTCTCTCCTCTCTCTCTCTCTCTCTCTCTCTCTCTCTCTCTCTCTCTCTCTCTCTCTCTCTCTCTCTCTCTCTCTCTCTCTCTCTCTCTCTCTCTCTCTCTCTCTCTCTCTCTCTCTCTCTCTCTCTCTCTCTCTCTCTCTCTCTCTCTCTCTCTCTCCATGCAAAGTAGACAATAATAACTCGACTAATAAAAATAAGGAATAATTGACGGGCTGTTGACTTATTCGAAAATAATGCACATCCGAGGTGGGGCCACAATGCAAAGCGGAGTTCATTATTTAATAATAATTGAATGGACCAGAGTCAATTATTGCACTTGTACTATGGTTTCCACACCTCAAGACATTGTTCAGATGTTGTTTTTCAAGACATGTTTTTTGTCTTTAACCCGCTTGTGTGTAGGTCTAATTTCTGACTCATCTCATCCCACGCCTCTGTTGTTAATTTTAAACCGTCATTTTACAGCTGGTAACAGAGGCTTGATCCATTGATTTATTAGATTTATGAGTTATTAGAGAAAGAGAGAGAATTGTGTGTGTGTGAATTACTTCAGTCTGTGGGTCTCTCAAGAGTGTTCGGCACCTGCGTCTCTACTAATATCGAAACTTAGTATATCTACTTTAAGAACAGGGCCATTAATACAGCAAGAGTGGGAAATCCTGGAGTAGCATTGACAGTATGCGTGTGTGCGCTTGTGTGCGTTTTCCGTATTATTATTTTGTTGTTGTTGCAAAAAACATTAAATTATTTGTTGCTTTTATCCTGTTGTTTACTATATGTGTTTGCTTGGTCAGTGTTGTTGTGGGTTTTGGTTATTTTGCTTTTTAAAGCAGTAAGGACCCTTTGAAATAACTGAAATCATTTGGCAAAGTGATATGAAACTGTAATGCGGTCAACCTGCATGGAACTACTTGAAAATAATTGCACACCTTAGAACATTCCTAAACCAATCAGTTTCAAGCATTCAACAACTCCATGATAACAGAACCAATAACATCAGCGCAGATGATTTGTTAAAGCAGTTTTGCTCTTAAGAAAGGATGCTTTAATAGCCATGTCCTTTTTACATGTCCCTGTCACATCAACGAGCTGAACATTTATACTCTGCAAACCTTTTCCATTTTCAGAGTACTTAACTGATGGAAAAAATATTCTATACCAATATCTTGGAAAAGGTTCATTTGAGTTCATTATTATGTATCAGTGCACTTATAGTTTTTATAATGCACTATATTACACTTTGATGTATGCAAATGATACCTTTTTTGTTTAATTTTTAATTTATTTATTTTTTAGAAGAGATCTGTTGTTACTTTTTAAAGGAACCACTAACATAGCAATCATTCTGAACACCCTAACAACATCATTGCATTGTGGAATCAAAATTTTGCTCAGGCACTCAAACTTATTTTTAACTATGATGCTGTCCTGTCAGTCAGTCTTACTCCTTTTGCACCAGGTGGCTTAGTAGAATCGAAGCTTTGAGTAATTTGTAAATATCGTTGATAGGATTCCCTCAGATTTTTCCCCCTCAAGCCTGAAGCTGGTAAAGATTGTGTTCATTATTGCTCTTTAAACTCCATAGCAGAACCATGACCACCGTAATGCTTTTACCGTAATGCTTTGAGGAACTGTGCATTTTCTTGTGTTGGTTATGAGAACCAGTTGATGTCCTGAGAATTTGATTGTGTCATTAAGGCCAGTCAAACATGATCTGACAGGAAGTGCTGAGTGAAAGGGAGAAAGAGAGCAAGAGAGATGAAAATAGAAAGACGGTGATGGTGAGGTTGTAGCAGTGCTGTCTCATTTGCTTTCTGTTCCCCCTGACTGCTGTTGGTTGCGTTGAGCTGTCTGCTGAGGCAATGAGACATGGAGATAGGGAATCTTCGAGATGGAGGAAGAGAGCAGCCAGCTGAGGCAGTGTAGATGGCCATCTGTCATGGGTCTCCACTCACTCAGTGCTGATAACAACCTCTGCTCACCCAGTAGGATAATTCAATCTTCTCCGTGAGCCAGTCATGGCCATCAGTCTCTCCTCTGAGGCGGCCCAGATACCAGAAACTCTCAACAAAGCTTTACCAAAGTGTAACTTTGTGCAAATCATGATGTCACATTGCTGAGGTATTGATGTGCATTGTGCATTACTACTTTTTTTTTTTCACCTCACCTGGCAGGACACAATAAAGCGACAAGCTATAAAGGCTACTCTTCCTAAGTTTCTGTTCACATTCTTGCTTTCTACTTCTGCTGCCTTGTTCTGAGTAGAAGAGATCCAACCTGATTTTCATAACTGCAAGGCCATTTGTAGATTTAATTTTGGGGTTGGGGTTATGTCATGAATGTAATATTTTTATTTTAAAATATGCACATTCACTCTTAAAGGGATAGTTCACCCAAACATGAAAATTCTGTCATTATTTACCCTCATGTTGTTCCAAACCCGTAAGACTTTTGTTTATCTTCAGAACACAAATGAAGATCTTTTGGATGAACTCTGAGAGCTTTCTGTTCCTCCACAGCTATGCAACTACCACTTTGGCGCTTCAAAAAGTTCATAAACAGATTGTAAAACTAATCCAAATGAGTGGTTTGTCCAAATTATCAGAAGAGACATTGTTGCTTTATATGATGAACAGATTTAATGTAGGCTTTTAGTGCTAAAACAGGCCATCCTTTAAAAAAAAAATACTTTTTTTGTTTTCCTAACAACAGTGTGGTGTGTGAAGAAGTGGAGCACAGCAGCATAAAGAATATATAATGTTGGGGGGGCAGTTGAATATTAAAGGAAGCTTTGTTCCCCTCAAGTTAGTCTTGTATAGCCATATGTTCAGACTGACAGCAGAATGTTCATTAGTCAAAGACAGCTCAAGATAGACATGTAAGACGTCCAGTCACAGTTCATTTAGTTTAGCATCATGTTTAGGGGTGTAAAGAAAATGAAGTGGATGTGCCTTTATAACACTGTGTAATTCATTCAAGAATTGTGTGCAAGTTTACTGCAACAGTGGCTCAATGATTCTCTGAACTTGACAAAGTTTTGAAAATCCACTGTTTGCTGTCACTGTTATAAACAGCGGCTTTCTTCTTCCATGAGGGGGTTTGACGTCATGACTGCTTTGTTTCCAGGCGGATCGTAAAAGAATGCAACACACACATCTCCCGGAAATCCTGCAGAATTCAACCAATCTGATGACAACTTCGTTGATGATGTCTGAGGATGAGAGTACCCTCAAGTTGATGTCTATGGTGGATACAGCTCTTCGTAACTGTGGTTGAAACAACTTCTGATTGGCTGTGATTGTGTAGTGCCACAAAGCAGGCTTGTGTTAGATGTATACAAACTGATCAAACGTTTCCCAAACTTTCATGATGCCACACACATGGTGGAGTAATAACTTATTTTAATTCACCCGTTTTAGTTAATGCTAGATTTTTTGCTATAAATTATATACACATTATGTGTGTATCATGATCGCTGTCTGAGGCGTTTTTGTGTGCACGCGTCGGATCTGTCAGTCAGTGTGAGTAAGAGTTTTTTTTATCGGTTCAGACTCATGCCATCTAGAATTCACTATGAATATTCACAAAGTTGGAATGCTGCGCTTTAAAGCGATACCAAACTTATGCTGAGGAGAAGCAAGCAGAGAAAAACAGACAATGGTACTACTCTCAGAAAATGTACAACTAAAGATACTTTTAGATGTTTAAATGCTTTTTGGAGCATTGGGATCGCTAGACGGGGGCTTAGTGTCAAAAAATCTAAAAAGTTCACTTGTTTTGCCTGTAGCTCGACATTAGTCTGCGCTCATTCCGACTCATTTTGCCAACATGGATCACATATTCTGCTTTATTTTGTCCAGTTTCATGTTTATTACTTTACATGGTCAGATGTACACTTCCAGTCTAGGAGTGTGTTCACACCTGTAGTTCGGTACACTTGGTTCGGTTGGTCCAAACAAATAATTCCCCCAAAACATTCCTAATCCGGTTAGTGTTCAGATTGGCATTTAGTATGTGAGTAGAGTGGAGTGGAGTGGGAGCAGAGCGAGGAGTAGAGCGGCGAGATTTTGATTGGAGTGAGGAGCGGATTTTTTAAAAGTCGCTCCACTGCCGCTCCATCACGAGTACAATTCATGCCAACGGGCCGGCACATAATGACTACATTTTAGCCAGAACTAGAGCTTAGATCGTCTCAAAAAATCAAGCCCGACCCTACCCGAGCCCGTGCACCCAAGAGAGACCGGCCCTGCCCGACACATTAACTGTAATTATGACCCCGAGCCCGATTTAAACCCGACCATTTTTAAATACGTGGGCGTTCTGACGAGAACAAGCCTGTAATGACTAATGAGCGGAGAAACCTGTGTGACTCAGCTCAATAATCCACAGGCGCGCGCTCATGAACCCAGCAGTAAAATGATGTTTGTTCGAAACCAGCTCAGACATGACATAAATCTGTAGCTTACTATACTTGTTGTAGCCATCAAACAATGTTGTTTTTTTTTCTTTCATATTTATGTTTAAATATTATAATATTATTTTTAAATTTCATCTGATTATGATAGGCTGTAAGTGCAAAGATACGAGTGGGTCAGGAATGATTTAGGTGGTTATATTTAGTTTAATATTACGTTTTGTTTTGGAAAAAAACTTTCTTTCGTTTTGTACAAATTGTCTCTTAATAAAGTTTTCTTCGGCCAACTGCATGTATTTAATAAATAAAAAACAAAGAAGCAAACTATGAGGTAGCAGAAGCGATGAACAGTTCTCATGAACTGGAGCATGTCTCAAATAAACTGAAACTCAGCAGGCTTGCCTCACAGACATGAGGAATATGTAGCCTGTGTAGAATATGTGTAGAAACGAAAAGATTTAAATAAGCATAGTGCAGTGTTCAGAACTCACACGGTAAACAACCAGCTTGATACAGATGGATCACTGGCGATGGGCATGAGGGGGATTTTAAAGTTTAAGGGATTATTTTTTTTTACCTTCTACATACTGAATATGATCAGGTGAAAGCACATTTTAAACAGGTAGCACTTATTCACACGTAATCGTTCTCTAATGCATTCAAACACATCTTTGCTTACCTGCTTACAGTTATCAGTACTGTAGTTACAGTATACAGTTATTCTATTATATGATTTTGAATGAGCAGAAATCTGTATTGATCCGTAGATAAAATAACTGATAACAACGTATGCTCATCTTTCCAAACTTCCAAACAAAATTCGCAAGACTCGCAGCGACGCGGGGGCGTGGCATCACGATGGTGTTTCTCCATCGTGATGTCGGTCAGCCATCACGATGGACGATGATATCGTCCATCGGCACAACCCGTGACAGGTTCTGTCCTTTTTTAGGTCTCATCGTCCTGTTTTTTTTTTGTTTACATGTCTTTGGTCCATGTTGCATTCATATATCATTCGAACCACACCAGAATTCGTTGGAAACAGATGAAACCCATCTTTTCAGTGGTCTCGGTCCGCTTGTTTGGTGCACACCAGGGTTCAAATAGCAGCGTTCACACTTATTCAAATGAACCGCACTAACCAACCATGCAATGTGTGAACACACCCTTAGTGGGTGTTCATGAACATTAAGCTGCAAAGTGGACAACGGTGTTTCTCAACAAAAGACTATGAAGAGCGTTTTACCCAATATGGCAGAGAGAGTATTGCAGTAAACACTGGCACATTTATAGCCTTGAAGCAGTTCCTCTGGTTTCTATGGATCATATGTCATAAAGAGTGAGACTAAAGCAGATGGAAGATTCAGTGTAGTAGGGAAGGAGCCTCACATGCTGACAGAAGCCACAGAGACCGCTGCCATGTTCACTGTGCCCCACACTCTACTTTAAAAGCTCGACAGTGTTATCAGAGGTTTATGTTAACATGCACTCACGGAGATTGTATTGTTTGAGCACATTTGAGTGATATGTATATACCTCAAACTTCACTCTGCTGTTTTCTCCTCTAATCATCCCTGTCATATTACATTCAAGCACCAGCTATGCATTTGTCATCTCATTATATTATCTGTGCACTCATGGCAACCTTGGAGTCTGGCTCATTATTCCAGATCTGCCCACACACTTGATGAAGCCTGCAGATCCATAACAACAATGTATTAGTACTTGATTTCTGCTGGTGCTGTTTACTCTGCAACACACCTGAAGTGCTTGTAGACATTCAGCCACATATCCTGCATTGTATGACTGTTTTCTTTTTAGTTAAACGTGTTCTTTTGTTTATGGGGGACACACCAAAAGCAGGGCGAAGTACTGCAAATCGATTCATTTGAACAGAACGGACAGTGCATAGCGTGATGTGAGCACCCCGAGCATGTGTATTCTTGTGTGGCTCGATGGATTGTGCCCCTCGGAACAATCTGAACACCGCTGTGCGAACCAGTTTGCAGTGCTGTGACCCATTTCAATTTGGCACAATCTCTGCTTTGAAAGCCCATGTGAACCTCAAATTACTGTTTGGAACAAGCGCATTGATGAGGAAAACAGTTGAATTTACACTACCCTTCATAGGTTTGGGGCAAGTATAAATTCAAATTTTTTTTTCTTAAATAAATGAATACAATAAGGATGCATTTAAAGGGGTCATGACCTGCATTATTGTATTATTTTATAATGTTTCAGTGTAACTGCTGTGATTTGACTAACATCCTTGTACCTGAAATAGCTAATACATGTGGAAAACTTTTAGCACCTTTTTACTATTACATCTCTTAAGGTTAATTAATCGTGAAAAGTGTTGCTGTATAGCATTATATTTAGATCTATGGCATTAAATTCAGACCGTGGCAAGAAATGTTGCCGTGAAGAGCATTGTAGCCATTGACAGACATTTTGAGCGCATGAATGCAGTGATCTCGTTATTACAACTCGATTTCTGTACACTAAGGAATGTTTTCATCATAGCTAACACTGCAAACAGAATGTAAATAAGAGATTCAATGATTATATTGTGAGTTTTGACAAGAGTCCAGAACTCAGTCACTGATAAACTCATCCTTTTTGATTGACAGCTACAGCGATTGTAAAGGTTGTGTTATTTGATTACTGTCTGCATATAATTTAATCACAGTTTAAATAACAAATAGCCTATTTTTTATTAGTATAAATAAAAGGCTACAGTGGTAACGATGTAGAAGTAGGCGTTGATTTTCTTCTGCAGAGTTGGTCTTGTAGGCATATTCCCAAACGACCACTTTTATTGGCTTAGTTTCAATAAAAGCTGTTTTGGACTAACAAAGATGTTTTCAGTTCAGAAACTTACAAGATACTCTTGTATGATGACCTCTCGTCAAAAGGAACATTTTATTTCTTAATTCATGACCCCTTTAAATTGCTAATTTTAGAGCACTTTGTGTTGTTTTGCCATTTCAAATAAATGCTGTTCTTTTGAAATATTCTATTAATTAAATAATTCTAAAAATGTATAATGGTTTACAAATATTAAGCAGCACAACGGTTTTCAACATTGATAAAAAAGTTTTTTGAGCACCAATTAGCAAATCAAAATGATTTCTGAAGAATCATGTAGCAACAACTGGAAAAATTCAGCTTTGCCATCACAGGAATATATAAATTAACAACAATATAACTGTTTTACTGTATTTTTTACAGTTTCTTGATGAGCAGCCTTGATGAGCATAAGACACTCCTTTCAAAAACACAATGGACTAGTGTGTGTTCTGTTTAGTTTTAAAAAAGCGATTTCTGAATGAGGTAGACTACTATTTTTTTTTTAAATGACAAGCACCATGATGTGTTTTATAATTCTGTCTAACCATATTAATTTCAACATTTCTGTATGGTCTGTTGACACATCCTGTCAAATGTGAGTTTGAGACTATTAATATTGTCAGTTGCACTTGGGGTGTTTATATTAATAATATCAGTACTGTTATTGGTTTCTGTTTAATATATATATACAGGAGAAGTCGTGTCTCTGGTGGTCAGAGCAGTTAGATTACTCTTATGTGTAATTGTAGGGCTCTCATCTCTCTCTAGTGTTCAGTCTCAACAACTGATATTGACTTGATCTCAACTATTCCTTTTCCACATTTACAACACTACAAATCCTTTTTTGCAAGGTGAATTGTGTTGTCACCTTACATTTAAACATGACTTTTTGAAGAATATCCTGGTTGCTCATGGGCATGGGTGATATTATGCTCCAAATTTACACAATAAGTACCAGAAAAGTGGTCCATCTGATTTGTGTGCTATAGTCCATGTTTTTTTGAAGCCAAGTGACATTGTGTAATGAACAGATTGAAAGCTCTCAAATCAACTATAGTTTCATTAGATGTGCATTAGATGTTTCATTAGGTTTGATGTCAGTGACATCAAACAACATTGGTTCTCAACCTTCACTGACATTAAAGTATTCCTTTGAAATTTACTCCGCATCAAATTTTCTAATAAAATACCACTTGTGTGTGAGATGCATCAAATCCTGTACACTTTAAATGTAATGCCAAGTACATTTAAAATGTATAATGCAAACATTTTAATACAGTACAAATCTACTTTACCTGTTTAATTTGAAATATTAAAGTCCATAAAAGAGGGAAAAAGTTTGCAGAGCTAGTGCAAACATGCCTGAATCATCTCCCAAGAAGTGCACCATCAAAACGAAACATGAAAATAAACTAGGAAAATCCGCAATAATTTAATAATTTAAGACAATAAAACATGTTGCCATCCATAAAGATCTTCATCATAAAAACTCTTGTTTCCTGGTTTTAATGAAAGGTATGTCAATGTGGTTTTAGACTTTTGTTCTGATGTATCACATGAAAAATGCCACGTGTGCACTAACATGAACATATTTTGTTCGGAAACGAATCAGTTTGAATCACTTAAACAGCCAGTTTGAACTGATTCATGGAATGAATGAAAAACATGACCATCACCTTGTGCGTGTGCTGTTGTATAGAAAGATGATGAGCTGTTTTGATGTCTAGAATGGCTGAAATTCTCCTTAATAACAGAAATACAGTAACCAGCAGGGATTTAGCACCCGGTCCCTTCCACTGCCATCTCCATGGTAACAGCGCAGGGCTGGAGACATGAGTAAAAAGCACAGGAATGATTAAAGATAAAGTGCATGTCCTTCTGTTGCTGCACATGCTCTTTCACATATTGGGTCCTCACCATTACAGTTCGGTTCAGAGGAAAAACAATGAGCTCTCACACACGCACCCACTCGCTAATCATGGCACATTGTGCCAAAGGGCTCTTTGTTGCTGAGCTTTTCTCTGCCAAGCACTGATATTAGCACCATTTCTGCCTCATAATTCACACAGGACTGGAAATGCTAAACGAGCATGTGCTAGTTTTCTTTTGTTCTAAATGTAATGATGCTTGTTTTGAAGTGGGGATTTTTTTTGCGCTATAAATGATTCAAGACTAAAAGCATATTTCGTTTGATTGACTCACATGGAGCCTTTCAAGAATATGACTGAATCATACTAAGAATGGTTATTTTACATGAAGAAAATTGCTTCTAGAATTGTACGATTTTGAAAGTGTGTGTGTACACCTACCATTAATTTAATATATTAATTCTTTATTTAAGAAAAAAAAATACTTTAGTTCAGCAAAGATGCATTAAATTAAGTGACATGAAAACATTTATTTGAATAGAAATTTTCTGCAACATTATAGATGCTGTTCATTTGACTTTATATTCATCACTATAGGAGATGTTCCATCAAAAATGTTAATATGATATTGATTCTTGTAAGTGATTTTCTGTGTAGGCATGCGCTCAATCAGCCTGTCTGTTTCAATAAAGCCCCTTTTCTCGGCAGTCTTACAATCGAGAGCTTAGTCTATTTTTAACTCGCATCTTGAAAGAGAAAAGAGTAAATATGCCAAATATGGAAAACAATGACGAGCTGTACATGAATAGTCATTAAATGTTGTAACAGAAGAAAGGGGTGTTTGCTCATGTTTTTTTCTGTTGTAGTTATTTAAATCTAACTGCAAGTTAGCCACTTAAGAAGGAATGTCATTAGAAATGCATATGCCTACTTCAAACTAGAGTCCAACTGATATGGGGTTTTTTTAATTGCTGAAATCTTGGCTGATATATAATAGTACAGTGTTTCCCACAGATTTGAAAGCAATGTGTGGTGGTGGCGGTGAGGGGGGGTTGATCCATGTCAAATGAAACAATGAAAATGTTCTCCTTCACTCTCTATTTTAAAATGATACTGTAAATGCGGTTGATGTAGTAATCAATTCACACTATGCTGTACCGTTTACCAAAAATGACTGCAAATACCTGTATAGTAAAGCTGTTGTCTATCCAAATGTGTTGACACAGTGCTGGTTTTGTTTAGAACTATTGAGAGCGCCGTGATCACGTGACAGCGCACTGCCGCGAGATGAACGCATGCCAAGACTCGCAACTCTGTTATTCAACGGCTCTGGTTTTAACTATGTCATACTAAGTGCTAGCCTAGAAATCTAGACGCACCCTAGCAGCAGCAAATCTAATCTGCTCGCGAGTGTCATCTAGCAACTCTCAATACCCTTCTGAGCTGTAATCGCCAAACTCTTGGCGGGCCAATCACATCGTGTATAGAGTCGGTGGGCGGGGCCATAATGATGACGGCAGAGTTGCGTTTGCGTGCTTCTAGTAAACACAGAAACTGGCGAACGGCGGCGGTCTTTCGAATCAGCTTTGACCGCGACTCTGGAAGACTTGGAGTTACGCTTTTCTCTGAGAAAAGAACAGAACGGCACTGAAGCCATTCTTAAAAAGGGATTTTTGAGTCTTGCTGACCGTATACGGCAAATGTTTAATCTATCAATGAGCTCTGTTTCACCTAGTGCTATCCTATCGCGTGCAGAGGGAGTTTGAAAGGCAACCGTTTATCCCGCCCCTCGGATTGAGCCCTGTCTATCGTGAGTTTCCAGACCAAACATCTTGATGTGGGTCTGGCTTGTCAGGCTAACTAAGTGCGCCAAAACGCTATTTGTTGTTTGATTTTTCTTATTAAATATTGTTTTTAATGTTTTTTTTTTTATGTAAAGCTTAGACTTTGTTTCATATCAAAAACAATTTGGATTTTCTTTGGCAGAGTGAGGCTAAGACAGAGCCTGAACTTGTGAGTGAGTGAGTGAGTGAGTGAGTGAGTGAGTGAGTGAGTGAGTGAGTGAGTGAGTGAGTGAGTGAGTGAGTGAGTGAGTGAGTGAGTGAGTGAGTGAGTGAGTGAGTGAGTGAGTGAGTGAGTGAGTGAGTGAGTGAGTGAGTGAGTGAGTGAGTGAGTGAGTGAGTGAGTGAGTGAGTGAGTGAGTTTTCACAATTTCATGGCCTCCAGAATATTTTGTTGTATGAATATCTGAACATGCAATATATCAAAAGAACAAACAACATAGCCTGTGTTTTGATTCAGAAATCTTATGTACCCTTTGAGAAGATGGCGCCCCCCCTACAGTATAACAGTGAAAATGCGGAGAGCCTGAAAAATCTGTCAATGGTGGGAAAAGACTTAACTAAATCTGAAATCCAAATTGTTTACATCCTTTGATGAGGCTGTTGAGAAACTGTTGCAGAGGAACATCATCATCATCTGTTATTTAAACAAGAGACACAAATTGGTGAAATATAATATAGTGTCCACTCATGATGGGGGAGGAGAGCAAGTGAGCAAGAGGGAGATTTAAAAAACTGTAGAAAGAATGACGGCTGAGAGACATTACAAAAGAGAAAAGGTCTGAGAAATATTACTGGGAAAATGAGGATGTTTTGGGGGTGGATTTGAAGCGAGGGGGTGTGTTTGTTTGGGTTGATTTCAGATATCAATAGTGTTTCTATAAGCGTTATATTGCAGTTGAACAATCAGTGTCTCAGAGAACAGCTGTGGTAATATAGCAGCCCTCTTACATTAGTCACAACTGACCTATAAATAATGTAACAGCAGGAATAAGACATCTCTTCAAAGCTTAAGGGTGGAATTAGCCAGCTGAGAAATATTAAGCATAAAGACTATTCATTAACGCAGTCATATAGTTAAATCAGACAAAATGCATTTCCTTTCTGTCTAGGTGTGTTTCATCCTTTTAAAGATTCTAAAATTTGCAATGATATTAAAAACATGTTTAGCAGTTAGTTCTAGCAGACTTTGGACTTGTTCTCATAGTTTCTTATGAAAGTAATCCTAAGCACTGTTCTAAAACTGTCCTTTTCCTTCTTCCACAGAATGAGAAACCGCTTGGTCATTCTGCAAGCAGGTCCAGCAACATTTCTAAGGTATGAAAATCCATTTCCTTCTCCTCTTCTACTGAGACTGTAAGTGGCTTTGCTTTCTAGGTGGTCTGCATCCGCTGTCTAAAAAAAATACTTTTCATTCCCCTCAAACTTTTTTCTGTCCGGATTTCTAAGTATTTCAAACAGAAATATATTTATAGATACGCAAATGAAACCTGAATGCTTGCAGGTGCTCATTCCTAGATTTCCCTATGTATATTTTTATATATATATAGTTATTTCGATGCTGTTGTTGTTACTAAACCTCTGTACTAAATGGGCCAATCATTGCCCTTGAATGTCTGTGCCCCTAAACTGGCAGGTAGCCAAGTATAAACATGTTGACAGTTTAACCATCTCTTATTTCTCAGCAAGATTCTCTTCAAATTTCTGTTATGACAGTATTGTTCTAAAATGTCAGACTGTTTACTGTGATGCACTACAACAGCTTTTGCTTGCATTGTCACATTTCAGAGAGTATCATTGGGTTGCTAGAATGTGTGCACTTAAATACTTGCTTAGTGTTTCCACTCTAGTGAAAAAAGCAATGCCTTAGGTTATATAATACAAATCACCTGTGTTTCATGTTCTTGCATTGCATGATGAACTGCATTTGGACACATTTTGAGAATTCATCGAAGTGTGTAATCAATCTTCTATAGCTATTACTGCTAGCATTCTTGTATTTGTGTATCTTTTGGCTCTAATGATGTTACACTGTTCCTTTTTGTTGTTTCATTTCTTTTGATATCAAATAAAATTTGCTTTGGCGTTGGATTCCAACCAAAAAAAACGCAAACAAATTTGTTCTCACCGTATTTAAATAAACCCTACCCCACATTCATATTGATTTGACTATTTAAAGACAGGGACCACTATGTTAACAAGTGAGTTCATGTTGGAATCGTGTCTGTCAGGCATTTTCACTCTATCATGGTTCTCTTCCTCTTAGTGGAGATTTACTGCACTTCTGCGTAACATTGAGCCTCTTAACAGATAAACCCTTCACATGAACTCATAGATGTCAGAGTCACCTGTTCTGAAAAACGCTCCATTGGTTTGGCTCAAGACAATCAGGTACTGAGGACTTTGGGTTCACGCTAAATCCTTGAGTGCTTTTAGGATGTTTTTGCATTTGGTTTGAATGCATCCCAACTCCACCCACAGTGCATGGATGGATCAGCGTTTAAAACGTGCTGCGCTTTTCCCTTACAATAACAAAATAAACGCACAAAAAGAGACTGTGGTGGGAAAATAGTGGTTAAGAAAGCATCCGATCATGTCATGCCACATTTATTTTAATAATATATCAATGCACACAAAATATTGTTTTAAAGCAAGCAGCTTTACAATTTTATACATGAAAAACTCTCTGTGTGTCTTTTAATTAGAATTAATACTTCAATTTCTACTATTAAAGCATCTCTTCACAGTCCAGTGTGTTCATGTTTTTACGCACGTCGGAACTTGACGGACTGAGCAGAAGAAATTAACCAGTGAAGATTTCCATGTCAAAGAAGGCAGAGCCTCAGAGCCACACCTATCTATTACCCAATCGCCATGGACTAATGGTTCTTTGAAGATGTTTAGAATGAGTAAGATGGCCAATCAAATCAAAGAAGGCTGGGCTTACTGTTAGTGCGAATTCCAACGTGACTGCAATGTAAAGATGTAAGTAGCTAAACATTAAATATTTGACAACTGTTATACAATAAAAACGTTCCACAACCAACAGTAATATCAAGTGATGAAAACTACTTGGCATTTTTATGAAATGTCACCATTTTGTATTGAAAATATGACATTATGTATGTAAATCATAACTGAATTTGACGTGACAAGAAACATTTAGCATTTTTACATATTAGGTAGACTAAAATAGTGTGCATATATAAAAATATACATTATGCAAATAGTTTACTTCATAACTACTATAGAATTAACATTTACTGACCTTATTTCTTTTTATTAAATTCCTTTATATCCTTTAATAATTGAATTTCTTTAAAATTTGGTCCCCCAAGCAAAAAGGAAAAATGGCCTAAAAGATAGTTGCAGCCTTGTTGTACACATTGTGAATATGTAGGGCACCATAATTCCAACTGCAAACAGTCATATGGTTTTTATAAAGCTTACCTTTGGCTACCTTTTGAATTGTATATGAACAAAATTTGAGTTTAGACAGACTCTGTACAGTGATTTTTAGTGCTCATGTGCTTTTAAGAGTTGAGTGAAAAGTTTGTCTTCATTTATTTTTAAAACCTCATATAGTATAGCACATTCAATGGACTGGTTACGTGCAAAAAGGATCATCAGGATGATCTGTGTTCATCCCCAGTGAAAATAAATGTTCCAACATTCCAGAGCTCATTTGTCTCCGACAGGATAAATAACATGAGGTCCCATTACAGTTGTTATCAGATCAGTGTCCGACACGCACTCATGCTGCATGACAAGGTTTTGACTGCTGAGAAACCCAAAGGGTCCTAATAGGGGTCCATGGGGTGTTCCTGTCAGCTTTGTCATTTCAGCCGCACATTAAGCAATCAAACAAAACAACACACTTAACTGATCCATGTCAGTGTTGTTATTAATAATAACTTATTATACAGAATCCTTCCGGTTGGGTGAATCTCCCCAGCCTTAAAGGTATAGTTCATCCAAATATGAAATACCTTTTTGTTGTTATTTAAGTTGTTCCAATTCCCATATGACTGACTGACTTCTGTGAAATATAAAATAAGGTATTTTTTAAATACACGTGACCTGTGCTGGCAAAATGTGTTGGAATGTGCACAGGCTAATTTTGAATTACAAGCAAAATAAGTGAACATTTAAAATTTAAGTCAAACTTTTGTGCAGTTTTTCACAAAAAAATATTTAATTAAGCCACCGTCTATCGATCCTAAACGTCTAAAAGTATATTTATTTGTAAGTTTTCTCAGAGTAAAACCTTTCCTTTGTCCTTGAAAACTGCTATTTTTCTCTTCTGGGCGACTGCTGTAAAGCACAGCATTCCAGCTTTGTGAATATTCATAGTGAATTCTCGACGGCATGAGTCTGAACCCATCAGTACACTGCCGCTAGGAGAAATTTAAAACATGGAGTGGACCACAGAGTGCTGCGGTGCTAACAGAGAATTCCACCATCAGCTCTGTTTTCTGTTCACCATCAGCTCTGTTTCTGTTCTGTTTTCTGTGTTGGTTGATTGTTTGTAGTATTCTATATTTTTACTTGTGATTCATTTTTTTCCCTTTGTTGCACTTTGAGATTCTTAGGAATGAAAAGTGCATTGTAAATAAAATCTATTATTATTATTATTATTATTAAATGTGATTTTTCAAACTCATGCTGATGTAAACATCTTACTCACGCTGACTGACAGATCTGAAGCGCGTACACAAAGACCCGATATACACACTTACAGAAAATATCTGTCTTGGTGATTCATGTAAACATTATCTGTAATATCTTAAATTAACATTTGGTTAGTGTTAGGGAAAAACTTCTGATGTGTAACATAATATTAAATCTGTGCATTACAGTAGGTTTTAGTATATGGGCTGTCTGTTTCATTAATGTTAATCAAACAACTGTGGTATTATGGAAAAAAGTATACAAGTTTAATATATATATTTTTCTATAGATATGGGTTATCTCTTGGTGTGTGCCAAATTTGCTGTTATTACCTGGTATTTTAAGGTGTGATTGCTAGGTGATTTTGTTTTGGAACTCAAAAAACTTTAACAAAATTCTCAAAATTGACTTTGCTGTCTCTATCGACTTCAAACAAGTGCATCTCTAAAAAATTTTGTCTGATTCAAACAAATTTACATTTGATGGGTTTTTTTTAGTAGAGAATGTGAAAATGATTAAATCATTTTTAAAAAATTGCTCACTGTGACTTGTGCAGGCAAAATGTTTTTTTTTATCCGCATGTTAGTTTTTTTGTTGTTGTTGTTGTCCATATAATGAAAGTCAATGGGGTTTAATACTTAGACACTAATGTTAAAATGTCTTTCAAAACATAATACAACACAAGGGTGAGTAAATGATGATAATATTCATTTTTAGTGAACTAGATTTTTTCCCATATTTTTTAAATTCTTGTCCATCTTATGCAGAGAACTTCACACAGCAACACTAGCTCAACCAATGGCGTTTGAGGCAGGAATATCTGTCTCTGATATGGCTGGGGGACTGCTAACATTAAAATATGCTTTGTACAAGTATGGTTTTAAAAGAGGGTAGATTGTCTTTGGTTCGTTAGAAAACATCTGTTGTGAACCTGTCTACCCCTCTGCCTGTCACATCAAATGTCACATGCGAGTGATTGACAGACTTTGTTTTATGGCAGCATCTGCATTCATTTCCATGCTCATTCTGTAGACATACGCTTCAAATTGTGCAAATGATAATGTACAAACAATTAGCTGCAGAGTTAATATGCTTCAAGAAAATTGGTTCTGGTTGAACAGTCTGGAAACAAAACGTTGCTTATTTAAATGCTTTTGTATTTAGTGCTGATTATCATTCTGTTTCTGTACGCAACTTTTCCCTAATTTCCTTTTGATTGCTTTTCAGGCTCAATCCAAAAGATCACAAGACACTCAAATCCACCTCATTATGAAACATTCTTACTAACTCCGTCACACTGCTTTAAAAAAAAATAATTTATGCAATAATGCTATGCGAGAAAAACCCACAGTGCGTAATCATTTATTTCCTCATACACATTAACAGACTGTGAACTGGTCTATATTGCCAGAGTTTCATAATATGTTATGTTGCTAATATAATCTTCTAATTCATAATATGTACAGAGACAGCATGTTAAATAAATGACTTCACTACATTAAGTTAATTCACTACATTTGATACCAGTAGTTCTCAACCAGGGACCTCAAGCTAACTTAAAATTAACATTAAAATAAACTAAAACAATTAGAGTAAACTTTTTTAAAATAAATATATGTGTGGCATAGCCTAATTTAGAAGTATGGAAAAACAAGTGAGGACATGTAACATAACAAAATCGTATTACTCTGTGGCTGTTTTCATATTTTATGAATATACATTATTCTGGTATGCTGAGATGTAACATATTTTATTGGGTTGAAATTGTGTTTAATAATAATAATTAAAAAACACTTTTATATTCTGGAACAACTCGAAAAGTAATTGGGTTTTTAATATATTTTAATATATTTAATATTGTGAAAAAAAGGGGGCACTGGAGTCAAAAATGTTGAATCACTGTTTTAAATCACATGACTTTTTCAAAACACTGATAATGGCTTGTGGGCACGTACTGTAGGGTAGATAAGGAAACAGTAAGTGCTCAGTATGTTTGTGTGTGTATATATATATATATATATATATATATATATATATATATATATATATATATATCGGCCAAATGTGTACATGTCAATGTACTGTACTATATATATATATAGATATATAATAAATATAGTACATTGACATGTACACATTTGGCCGATACATTTTAACAGTACTAACATTTGGTGGTTTTGTTTGTAATTTCTGTTGGGCTTAAAATTATTTAGTCTTTTGTATTAACCTTGGTTGGTTAGCCCTTTGCACACTTGTGCATGTGTTGTGGGCTGTGGGAACGTTTTAGAGCGTGTAATCTTGGCCCAAGTTGCTAGGTCACTGTGCTCTGTGTGTGTGATGAATGGAGCCATGGAGAGAGGACAGCCTCCTAGAATAACACCCGTCACTGGGAGCTGTTTAGCCCTCCAGAGGTGGATGGCACACACCGACTTTACAGTAGCTTTGTGGAGAGCGAAAGGGATTGTGAAGGCTTGCTGAGCAGTTTTAGAGGCATGGGCTTACTCTCCCTCTCTCGTTCTTTATCCCACGTTCATTCTTTCTCCTATCTGTTCTCTGATAACAGAATTTAAGTCACAAACATTTATTTGAAGTTTGGATGTTTCAGGTGTGATGGTCCTTTCAGAAAGCCTTAAAGGTGATTTTATGTGGGGTGGTATTTTTTTCTTTTCTTTAAAAAAAAATACACTAGTCTTAAAAAGTTTGGGGTCAGTAAGATTTTGTAAAATCTTCAAAAGCTTATCAAGGATGCATTTATTTTATAAAAAATACAGTAGAAATAGTAACATACATACATACATACATACATACATACATACATACATACATACATGCATACACTGTAAAAAATAAATGTACTGGTAATTTTCTGCCAGTACATTGTCCAGTAATTTTATTTGAATTTTATTCCAGACATTTCCATTTTCCCATATTCATATTCATATATATGAATATTCAAATATACCCATATTCAAATATACCCATATTCATTAAGCTGAATTTTCAACAGCATTACTCCAGTCTTGTGTCACATGATTCTACATAAATATATTTTTTTGAATACAAAGTTTAGAAAATAAATATTTTATGACATGAGAATTTTTAATGCATCCTTGCCAAATAAAACGATATATTTTTTGATTGACCCCAAACCTCTGAACAGTATTATACTTTCTCTCATCTCAGCTTAATGTGCGGTAATTTATTTTGCGAATTATTAGTGAGCCATTTTTTAGATTGTTTCCTGTGAAAAGTATAAACATAGTGCATTGTTGGTGCTATCAAAAGAACATTGCTCTGTTTGTTTTGAGCATCCCAATCACTCCATCATACTAACATTGATATATGCAACATTGATATCAGCTCATTGAAATAACCAGTTTTCCCTGTTCACATGCAAACCAGTAAACTGAGTTTACTGGTTTGCATGTGGATTAAACAGAGTTTACATGACTTTATTAATAAACTGGGGTATTTTCTTGTAGTGACAAGAAAATAATAATTTCCTTATCTGACTCAGAGTTTTCCAAATGTTACGTCAATTGTGATGTTAAATACATTTTGCAACGTGTTAGCAGGACATTTTTCAGCTCATTTTATTCTCTCGTGCAGTCACAGATGCAACGTTTTAACTGAACCTCTTCTACTTCTGCTGCATGAAATGAGAACACATTTTTACAAATTTCTGTGTCTTAAAAGAGTCTGCGTTTGTGATATATGTCCGTATTTAATGCAAAACACTTGCTCTGTCTGGATGCATTTAAATCTGCTCTAAGTATGCAGGTTTTTTTGTTACCGATCACACATGCGCACTTCAATAAGCCAACAGAAAGCAGGTTAATGCGTTTACATGCTGCGCCAAATCGGGGTAAGAGGCAAAACCGGTTTATGTTTTAGTAATTTATGACCTTACTCCAATAAAAGACAACGGGTTACCACGTTTACATGACCATGTTCATTGTCAGCTTGTTAAGCATAATCGGCTTAAGAACGTGCATGTAAAAGCACTCACTGGCTCAGTTTGGGGACGGGACTGTTCATCTCAGTCTGGCGGAAGTTAGCATACAGACAGAAATTGTTCTCAGCATCATGAGGCTAGAACACCGTATATACCAATAATGTTCTCTCTAAACTGCATTTTTGCACTGCATTTTGCTATGCTGACTAGAAATAAAAACATTCAAGTCCCCAAGAATATGTGAGAAAGAAGCTAGAGATTTCTTGAATTGCTGCCCATTCAGTGTAGCTCTGACATGAGTGACAGCGACTGTCGACGACTTTGTGTGTGTCTAGAAACTCGAAACACTTGAGTCCAACTTTAAGCAAATCAGCAGTGACTTGATGGGGCGGCTACAAATGGGAGTGAAGTCTGTGGCTATTTTGTGATCCATCTTTAGTGGGACAAACGAGTAGAGTCAAGGTGTAAGACTTATAAATGAATGTTAATGAGAGGGACTTCACTGTTCAGCTTATCTCTGTCTAAACAGTCGAAAATGATATCTGATATTCAGTTTTCTCAATGTTTGACTTCATGCATTGATCATCGTTCATCTTGTTCACGATATGATGCATTTTTCTCTCCCGGAGTTAATATACAAACACTTTCCCATGCTTATTTCTATTTTTGAGGAAAAGGAAAACCTTGCCAAAGTAGAATGACATCTTTTCTTACTGACAAAACATCACATTTAAAATATTTAGATGTTAGGGCATCAGAAATGCCTGCTATCTACCTGGCAGCCTCCTGCGATAAAACTCCTGTCAGTGTGAGTTGGCATTTAAAACATGCTGTCAACATCTTGACTAAAACCACTTGCAGTAAAATGTATTTTCTGGTTTCAGTAGCACTTGTTTCACAGGTCTAAGCTAATGTCAGTGCCATTTTCGTAATAGGGAATAAATGATTTTCCATTATCTCTGAATATCTCCCATAGTTTACCTATTGGAGACAAGCTGTTGGCCTCCAAAAACAGGTAGACTGAATTTACACATTGAAATAGACTAGAGGCAAATTCCATAACCGCGGGACTGTTTTCTCATTACTAGCATTTTTGCTCATGTGTCGACACGCATAAGGCTCTGTGCCTCATCTCTTTCCCATTTTTAGCAGTTGCCATGTGGTTTTGTCAAGGGTTTGTAGGTTTTTTGTTGTTGACTCACACATGACTCTGTGTGTATATCACACCTCGGAGGGAGTCTTCGAAAGCATGCACTCTGTCAGGCTTGAAAATACACCTTGTTTTGCTGACTGGGGCTGCACGGGCCCAGAGTGACTCAGTTAATCACGTTTACACTGTCGTCACAATTTGACTGAGCAACACTGACGTAAACGCATTTGCTGCTTTCCACTATTCTTAAAGCATTAGGAGGACACAGCCCATGTGTTTTTATCAGGTAAATGATATTTACAATATAAACAAACATTTTAAATGCCAAAAATGTAATTTTGCAACCCTGTGTGTAAAAATGTGGCACCAAAAACAAATAAAGCAGAGGTAACTTGAATTCACTTCACTCATCTGAGTTTAGGAATTACATTAAAGTAACTACATTTGATTAGCCTATCCCATTACAATAGTCACTTTATAGTTACTGCCATCAAAAAAATACACTTTGTACTTTTGTTGGTTTAAAGGGGCCCTAGAATGAGTTAAAACAATATGTTAAATTGTTCTCCGATATCTACATAGAGGGTATGCGGCTTATTAAAGGGCAAAAATTGTCCTGATACAGTTTTACAGGTCCATTTACAACCCTATAAATTGTCCTTAGGATGTAATGCTCTGTTTTTGCCTTATTTGGAAGAGCCATGAATATTAATGTTGAGCTCTGCTCTGATTGGCTTATTTTAGCAACTCACAGCGCAGCAGTTCAGCGAAGCGGTGCGTGAGTCCTGACAGAACACAGCCCGACTGAATGACACTTTAAGCAGAACATCTCAAATGGAGATTGATACAATGCAGCTTCCTTCTTTTTTATTGGTGTTTTCAGATCATGCCCGCGCAAGAGAGCGTTCATGCTTGCGGTTGCCAGATTTCAGTAATTTAAAATCCCCCAAAAAGAGCTTTCTTTGAAAAGATGGGTGTTACGGGTGTTTTACCTAAACATGTCCAATCTGGCAACCATATGCACACAAGCTCTCTCTCGCGTGCAGATGATCTGAAAACCCCAATAAACAAGTAAGCTGCATTTAAGAAATCTCCATTTGAGATATTCTGCTTAAAGTGTCAATTAGTCTACATTTTAGACTTTAGTCTTTTTTCGTCAACGATATTGCATGTTTATATAACGTTAGTCACAATGTAGGCTACGCAGTGACTGTGATGTACTCTGAAATACAAGCATTCAAAAACATCATAGGCCTACTTCAGTTCTCAAAAATATAAATATATAACTTATATTTTTACAAAATGAATAGCCTTATCAAATGACTGTCGTTTTAACTTATATGGTGGAAAAGTTGACGTTTGCTAGAAGGATCCAGTGAACGATCTACAGTTGTATTTTGTAATACAAAATATTAACCTTTGTCATTAGACACACTATTTAGTTTTGTATGGTACTTGGAGTTTTCTATTGTTACTGTACTAGCACCTTGTGTTATCTAGACAATGCGGTCTCTCTAAGAGACTTTCAATTTAATCAGAAATTGTTTAAACAGTCAATAAGTGGATAAAATCGCTACTTACTGCTTGCAGGAATATAATTGCCCCTGTCTTTTAAGATGCTGAGCAAAGCTTGCTTGAAATTGGCCGAACAAACGAACGATTTTGAATTAAATTGTTGTGGTATCCGATTATAATAAACCTCAACCACTGATGGCATATGAAAAGTCCTCACATCCTCTGCACAGCCTGGAACATAACATTTGTGTCCATGAGAGCTGCCGTTTTTGCTATCCTCAAGTGTCGCTTGTTTACCTGCAGTCCCGATGATTCACTCCGTCAGTTCCGCCTGACAATGAACATGTTTGGACAGATCCAAATGTTGGGGGTGTGCATATAAATGATCCCCAACACTTGTATCACGGTTGGCGTTATGTTGCGAATCACTTATTTTTCCGTGGTGTTTTTCATGCACGATATTTACATACGAAGTAGGAGGCAATGATGTTTGAGACTCACAGTATGTGATGTCCATGCACTGAACTCTTATTATTTCACTATGACAAGGTTAATTACATTTTTCATTCTAGGGCACCTTTAAAGTTCTAATGGCACGTTTATGTCCAAAAACAAATATTTTTGCACAATGTATATTTTTGTCAGAATTATTGCGTTTCATCTGTTTGGCGCTCATTTTAATCCAGTACCTGTCCTGTAGACCCGTTCGCAATTTGGTGTTGGGGGAATTTCTCATTTGAACTGAGTTAGTGGGTCCCTAGACATGAAAAATCACAGAGGTGCTCGTCCGCCATAGTGCCACGAATGACGTAGTGGTCAAATCAAATATGGCCGCCGATGGATGATGATGAAAATCCAACTTCTATGTTTCTGAATGTATATACACATGTAATACCTCTATTTAGACTTCCTATTGTATGTGGAATTAATTTCTGATATTGTTATGACCATAATGGGTGAATTTTGACCTTTAACAGGCATGGTCAAGGTAATTTTCCTATTCAGAAGACCTTGGCCATAACTTGGCCATTATTAGGAATAAAAGCCAGATGCAATAAGTTTAATTCTACTAAATCTGACATTTAACATTCATTGCTAATATTTTTTTAACATTAAGGATCATCTTGTCATTGAAATATCAAGGTCAACATCATTTTTTATAAAAAAATATTTTTTTCTTTATAGTCACTTATTATTGTTTCCTTCAATTATTTGTTTTAATTATAACAAGACATGAAGAGAAGAAATGTAACAATTATAAACATCCTCTTTGAAGTTTTAGTTTAATTGGGTGTTAGTACAATGATAAACAACTGGGTGCAAATAAAACTATGTAGCAATAGCCTGACAAGATGTTGGGCCTAGGAACTTCCCATTGACAGGGCTCGATCTGAGAGGCGGGATAAACGGTTGTCTTTCAAATTCACTCTGCACGCAATAGGATAGAGCTACAACCAACCAGAGCAACAAAGAAGGTGAAGTGGAACTAGTTGATAGATTAAACTTTCGCTGTATCCGGTCGGCAAAACTCCGAACACATCTTCCTTTCTTAAGAATGATTTCAGTACCGTTCTTTTCTCAAAGAAAAGCTTAACTCTGAGTCTTCCAGAGTCGCGGCCAAAGCCAATTTGAAAGAACGCTGTTTGCCAGCTTCTTTGTTTACAAGTAGCACGCGGAACCTCCGCAACTCTGCTGTCATTATATTAAGCCCGCCCACCGACTCTATACACAATTTGATTGGCCTGACCAGAGTTTGTTTTTTACAGCTCACAATTCAACGAAGAGTTGCTAGACTACCCTGGCTGCAAATTAGCTTTGCTGCCGCTAGGGTGTGTCTAGATTTCTAAGCTAAAGAAGCAATAAAACTGATACAAATTACATCATATCAAATGAACTAAAAGTGCACCATATAGTCTGATTTCTCTCAAAGTGTACTGTATGTGTTCATGCATGTTAGTGGGATGGGTTTTTACAGGATGATTTTTCCATGGCAGAATATGGTGCATGAACTTCAGCAGCACAAAAGCCACATCGGCGATTGTCACACTTGCCTGCACACTTACTTAAGCCCCTTTCACACTGCACGTCGGACCCGCAATATTCCCGGAACATTGCCGGGTCGCCTTCTGTGTGAAAGCAACCACGTCCCGGGATTGATTACCGAATTCGACCCGGGTCGGGGACCTAGTAACATTGCGGTATTCGACCCGGGACGAGCGCTGTGTGAACAAAAGCCGAAACTAATGCCGCAACGTGTACGTAGTTATCGTGCGACTCCTAGAGCTTGTTTTTTCAATAACACAACCCTGCAGTGCCAGAAGAGCTCGTCGGTGTTTTAAACGCAGAGAGTGTTCGTATACAAAAGAAACTAAAATTAAACAAGCAGAAATGTGTGCAAACTGGACACAAGTCGAGACCACGGAGCTCCTTACTATCCGCGCTGAAGCGGAGATCGCTCGCCATTATACGTCACATCAGGATGTCACGTGTCAACTCGACCCGGGACCGTTAAGCGTTGTGTGTGAAAGCGCACATATTACGGCATTTCGCTGGCAGTGTGAATGGGCCAAATCTAGCGGCCCGGGAACAAATGCCGGGTCGCATTATCCGTGTATTTGCCGAAATCGCAGTGTGAAAGGGGCTTTACTGTGAGCAGACTTCGTGGTATGGGCTTCAGACATTTTGATGGCAGGGGTGTGCCAAAGTTGCAAGCAAGTGGCATGTCGTATGAACCAGAAAAGCCCCTCGTTGGATGTGGCCTCTGATCCCACTACTTGTGGAAGGGAGAGCATCAATTCCAGAACTTCCTCTGGTGTAGATTTCTATCCTGAAATCATCAAATGTCTTAGCTGCATCTTGCTCTGTCAAGGTGTCTGCCTCTTCAAAGTTGGCTAAGTATTGCACTGGGTCAGAAGCCATAGCAGCATGTTTAGTCCCCATGTTGCTCATACAGTCATCTCCAGTCAGAATATGTCCTTTAACCACTGTCTTTGTCAGTGACGCATCAAGATGATAGCATGCTCACTGTTGATCAATTGGTGCGATGCTCAATAGTGAGATGAAGTGAGAAGTATCTTTTGATACTCCTGGTAAAATACAAGAAAAGTTAAATCTTGTCCTCTTATTTTTTGTGAACTCTGTCCAGTATTGTATACACAATACACAGTATAAGGGCAGACTATAAATTTAGTTAGTTCGCATGTACATGTCTTTTGAGATTCGTTAAAATAGGAAAATGACTATGACCATGCCATTTGGGGGGGGGGGGGTGAAATGCTGTTTCATGCATACTGAGCTTTCCACTGTTAAAGACTTGGATTCCCATCCTAAACATAGACAAAGTTTCAAAAAATAATGTTGGACGTTTGATGGAGTATTTCTGTGTTAAAAATACTCCTTCCGATTTCTCACAAGTTTCGGAGAGTTTTTTTCGGGTATGGCTCGGCTTGACGTGGACAGAGCGGAAGGTCCTTGTATGGGCCGTACGGGCTCTTCTCCCGGTAGGGTGAGCGCGCGTGATTAGAGCGAGAGAGAGGAAATGCACGGCCATAAACACTCCATGCTGCGCTCCACTTTATTCCTATGAGTGACATCAAGCGACTTCAATGCTTCAGCACAGCATTCTGGGAAGGCAGCGCTGCATTTGAACCGATTTGAACGCAGAAATGACGGGAAGCTTCACAACATATCTTCAGTCGCGTCTCAAAGTGGATCTCCACGGTCACTGCTGTCAGGACTTCACCAAATCATACCAAAGAAGTGTGTTTCTGACGGAGCGGTCCCAGCGATAAAGGTTCGGTCCTGCTTTGGAAGCAGCCGGTGAGTAAAACTGCTTCAAATGTCTGTGCTGTCGGCTATCGTCGCGTGAGTAAACATCAGTAAACGACACAATCGCGTGCTTCGTCATTCAAATGCGCTAACGTTACTCCATTGTTGTTCTATGTATAACGTTACACTAGTCTGACGTGCAAAACCGTTTTGCTTGCTACTGCTAAGGTTTAGTCGCATACAATAGTCCATAAACCGAATCAAACTGCGAGTAAACACACACAAATCCTGCTGTTAATTTTTCTCCTGTTTAATTTATTTCAGCCTCAGATTTGATTCTGGATCATTATCTGTATTAGCTGAGATAGCGATGGGTTTCTCCACACTTGAGGACGTCACCGCTTTGTCCGCTCTCGTCTTTCTTTAGCTCCGCCCATTCGATACGCCTCCAGGCGCTCGGTTTTTTCCGGAAAGACTCGGTACAGCCCATATTTCTTTTATAAATATAATAAAACTAAAGACTTTTCGGAGATATGAAGGATGCAATACTACTCTATAGGTACTCAAGACTGACATGAGATTGACTGAAACTGAGTGTTTCACCCCCCCTTTAAGGTCAAAATCACCCAATATGGTCATATCAATAGCAGAAATGAATTCCACATACCATAATTAGTCAAAATAGAGGTATTACATGTGTATAAACATTCAGAAACAAATATGTTGGATTTTCATCGTCATCCGATGGCGGCCATATTTGATTTGACCACTACGTCATTCGTGGCACTATGGCGGACGAGCACCTCTGTGATTTTTCATGTCTAGGGACCCACTAACTCAGTTCAAATGAGAAATTCCCCCAACACCAAATTGCGAACGGGTCTACAGGCCAGGTCCAGGATTATTTTATTTATTGAAGTCTGTGAAGTTTAGAAGGCTTGCTCATCCACTCCTGACAGCAAAATGGAAATATTTGCATGACTTTCTAACATTTGCAGATGGGAGTATATACTTGTTAAATGTAAGTTATACACTGAGGAAAACACCACATCTTAAATGCGTTAAACATCACATCTGTCAGAGCATCTGACAGGGCAAGGCTTTTAAACTTTACATATTAACTATGTCTTACAAGTAAATCCCTTAATATAATGCATGTCTTTTGTTTAGGACAAATTGAATATTCACTTTCAGCACAGAAGGTTACTGTGTCCACCGCTATTTTTCAGATGCACTCGTATAATGAAACGTCTGTATATTGATATGAACAGTATTGCCTCATTCTGTATCATTTATAAAGAAAAAATGATCGATATCATACAAACTCTATATATTGCACCCTATTTTGTACCCCATATGTGGCAAGTACCATTAAATGTTTGAAAAATGTTCACATCTTCAGTTCCCAAGTTACAGCCTTCATAAACCAAAAGGGTGTGTATGTGAATGTGTGCCATAGATGTGAACCCAATGAAATCATCAATAGAAATGCTAAGGTAAAGCACCATTCACTCAGGCATACTTCCACATTTGTCGTGCCCGAAAACACATTATTTCCTAATAGTTTCTTGGAACATTATTTAGCAAAGATGTGAAATCGTATGACTGTATGCGTCAGCTTGTGTGTTAGTGTGTGTTTTTGTATAGGGCAGTTCCGGACACTCTATCCTGTATTGATCCCTGTCAGGCTTAGGGCTATAAATTCTCTGTTCGTTACAGATAGAATCGATAGGTAATTAGTCTGGGGCATAAATGATGGAATCAAACATTGTGCATGCAATCAATGCTGCTTTGATTCGAACACCCGTGTGTGTGTGTGTGTGTGTGTGTGTGTGTGTGTGTGTGTGTGTGTGTGTGTGTGTGTGTGTGTGTGTGTGTGTGAGAGAAAGTTGTCAAAGTTTTTGTCTTAAATGTAATTTTTTTTTTTTTCACTTTCTTTTTAAAATATTCCATTGACTTGGTGTTCAACATTTTAAAAGTTAGCTGACATCAATGACAGGTCTTCTTTCTTCGATCTGTTTACATGCTAAATCATGATTGGTCTTATCTTCCTTTCATGTATTTAACCATATATAGCATCCAAGTTTGGTGATTTTCTTTCTAAGTTTTAAATAATTATCTCACATTTACCTAGACTGCATTTATTTGATCAAAAATACATTAAAAACAACAACATTGTTAAAGTATTATATTACAATTTAAAATAACTTTTCCAAATATATTTAAATTTTGCCAGGACAAAGCTGCATTTTCAGCCTCATTACTCTAGACTTCAGTGTCACATAATCTTTCAGAAATCATTCTAATATGCTTATTTGGTGCTTAAGAAACTTCTTTTAGTATCACAGTTGAACTTTGTATATTCATATATTTAAAAAGATGTGCATGACAATGACAAAGAGTCTGTGATACATTTCATTTATGCAGAACAAAAACAAAAAGATAACCTTATTTAAAACATTTTGATGCCTTGTAAGATTCGGGATTTTCATGTGGGTTTAGTTAATGTTTCTAATTTGCTGCTTTGTTCTCTGTTTTGCATACAGGCTGGAAGTCCGACCTCTGTGAATGCTCCCTACAGCTTTCCCAGGTCTTCAGTGACGCCCTCGAACCAGGATATATGCAGGTAGGTTTACCCTCCCTCAATCCTGAAGCCTCTTTATGCTCCTGCAGTATGATCATGTACCAAAAGATAGAAAAAAGATCTAGCGAAAGACTGAACTGTCAGAACATCAGTGGGCCAGCATTGCCATCCATCTTGATTCTGCCATTCTGTTTTCTAACCTTCCTCTTGGTTCCTACCACCTGTCTTTTTGCAATCTTTCTCCATTTGTTCTCTAATGCATGTTGCATGTATCTTTACGTCAGTTTTCTCTCTTCCCATCTCTGTTTCTCCATCTCTCTTTCTGTCCCATCCCTCTCCTCTCCTCTCGTATGCAGTTCTAATGATCTCGCTCAAGACCTGGGATCACAGAGGCCCTTACAGGCCACTGTAGTGCTGTTGAACTCTAATGGTAAAAGCTCAGCTTCTCAGGGTGTCACCATGACCACGCTCTGCCTGGACTCTCCTGCCAAACCCAAAAATAGGACCTTGTTTGGCACAGAATGGCTCTCTCTCCTCAAACCATCAGTCAACTTAAAACCAGAAGGAGGCAGTCTCAAGTTCTCAAAGTCTCTGAATGATGTTGGACAAAAGATGGACAGCCTATGCAGCGGTCTTCACTTTATAGACCGTACTTGCTCGGACGGGGAGCTGGGAGTGGAGAAGGAACAACTCATGCAAGATGGCCACATCAAAGCCCTTAATGGTCAAGCCAATTCTCCCCGTCTGTTTGCTTCACAGCCTCCGTCCTTCCTCAACAACTACAAATACATCTCCAACCCAAGGCCTGAGAACTCCCTGGCTCCCCCTGCTCCTGCCCATTCAGACCTTCAAAGAAGCTCCAACTTCCTGCGCGTCATCTTCCCTCTCACCCACTCTTCCACAGCGGGAAGTCTGCAGGTGTCTGAGATGGGAAGCTATGCTTCAAAGCTACACATTGCCAAGTCATCCAGCGCCATGCTGGACGTCAGTGAGTCTTGCTGTATGGAGGAAATGGGAGACGACGAAGTGTTCGAGGAGGATTTGTCCCGATGGAAGGTGAAGACGGAGGGGTTATGGGCACCTATTTGCGCTCTTGAGGAGGACAGTGACTTGGATCAATGTTCCTCTCCGCTGTCTGTGAAGAACGGGCCACTGTCGCCCTACTCCCTGTCGGGGGACTGCTGCAGGTTGGTGGGGCTTGCTTACTCCCGCCTAGCTCCTCTTACCCATGGGCTTCACCTCTAGGGTGATTTATCCTTGTAGTCCTACTACAGCCCTCATCTGGATATTGTTTTCCTACCCGTCCCTGTTTATCCTTCCTGTTAGAGCCTGTGTGCTGTGGTCGTTTTGCTTATGGCAAACGATAATAAGGCTCATATATGGGTGGAGTTGTGAGGGTTAAAGATCTATGGTGGAAGAGGAAGTAATACATATTGTATCACACCACTGTCATAGAAAGTCCAAGCTGATTTCCTCTGAGAGATCCAATCGATACATATGGTAGCTTCTCGAATTATGTGGTTCAGGTAGAATGGAAATTGAGATCTGATTGGAGTTTTGGTTGTGACTTTTGGGATTGGAGACCAGGAGAAATAGCTCTTTGATTTTCTCAGTATACATCTACAGTGCCTCACAGATGTCTCAGGAAACAATCAGGGCAACTTGTGAAGGAGTAAATGTCCAAGTACTTATGAATATAACTATTGGTTGTCACATATACTTTTCGACACCTCAGATTTCAGGAAGGGTTAGGTGTAAACTCCTCTTTGGCTTATATAGAATAAGAATGTGGCTGTGTCCAGAATTGGTAGGTACTTATTTTGAAGAACTAATTACTTTTCAACCATTCAAAAAAACTATGTTCAATAAAGTATGAATATGGGTAGAATGAAACTAAACCGAACCTAATTCGTTATGTTGTCGTTGTCATGTGACCCACCAGTGTCAGTTGCACTACTATTCACATCTCTCCTGTGGCATCATGGGATACTAAAGTGTTTATCAGATTCACATCTGCAGTAAGTCATCTAGGTACACTTCACCTAATTTTAAATGAAAACTGTGAATTCAGTTGTACTAATCTTTTCACATACTGTTTTCGCTTACTATATTGTAGGGAAGTATGCATGTTTGGATTCAGCATATCATTGTTTGGAAAGTGGATACATCCAACAGGCTTTTTGAGAAGATCTACTTATGTCAAAGCTAAAGTTGATATCAGTTGTTTACTTCTTTCTTAAGGGTGAGGTGAGGTTTCTTCCCACATGTATTACCACTCACACGGTGCTGTGAAAACACATGTGCTCCTAAAATAGCTGACATTTAGAGATCAGCCAGCAAGACTTATTGGTTTAAACCAGAGCTGAAATACCCTGGCTTGGAGATCTGCCACGAAGTTTGCTCAGGTATCTTGAGGTGTGACCCATGGCAAGGACACATTTTTATGTGGGAAGAACATCATATGTTCTGGTGCAGATATTTTAACTGCATCTAAATGTTTTATTTTATGTGGGATCTTGTCATGGAATAATATAGGAATTATTCATTTGTTCCTGTCTACTCTTTGTTTTGTGTTCAGTTCACGTCTGCAGTTATTTTGATGAGAATATTCTCAAACGACAGCTCTTTAGAAAAGCATTTACGAGCTGGTTCTTAAAATCACCCCAAAACCAATACAATGACCTAAAATGTAAGAACTCTAAATTCCAGTAGGCCTGGATGATATTCAGAATTGATGATAATTTTTGAGTTTGATATTGGGAGTCAGTCCCAATGAGTTAATTGAAAAATCAAATTCAATTATTCATTTGCACCCAAAAACATTACACACTAAAGTCATGTGGCATTTTGTATGTATTAAAATGATTTAGTGAACATGTATATATTGACAATATTTGTGCATATAAATGAAAGTAATACTTTTTTTCCTTATGGTTATTTAGTGAAAACAATGTGGAAAATGTGCCTTGATTTATTTATTTATTTTACTAGATTTTTACTGTATTTTACTAACAGCAAATGCATATCATATATACCATGCATTTCAAATATCATAAAAATGATTGAACATTTATATATATTTAATTCAGGATCATATCTGGCAGTATATCTATATACTTTTATACAGGCAGTATATGCATATCTGGCAGTATATCAGTATATCTTTTATACAGTGCCATAGTGAATGTTTGTCTAATGAAATAATTTCACTATTCCAGAACATCATGTCAATGAAGCCATGGGCCAAACCTTGTGAAAAGGCTGGATAGAATGTCTTAAATGTGGTAATTGGATTGATTCTTTCTTTTCTAATTTAATCTAATCTAGTTGTATGTGATGGTCTTAATATAATCTGATTAAAATAGGAAGTGAGAGAGGGAAATGAATCTGGCCTTTGTAGTCAAGAAAAATATGAGTGGTCATAAACAAAAGGAGCCCATTAAAGCATTGTGCTTCATACTTCATGGAAGTTATTACACACTGTGCTCAGATGGGCTGTTAAGCCACGTAGAAGATGATGGAGATGTGAAGGGCTTCGTTTTCTCTTTATATGTGCTGTTTGATAATCTTGTGAGCCAAGACTGGTTCAGGTAT